>NW_027187302.1:7397890-7577622 GCF_028583685.1 Petaurus breviceps papuanus
AGGAAGGAAGGAAGGAAGGAAGGAAGGAAGGAAGGAAGGAAGGAAGGAAGGAAGGAAGGAAGGAAGGAAGGAAGGAAGGAAGGTAGGTAGGTAGGTAGGTAGGTGGGTGTTGCAACCACACTGGCATACCCAGGATGGTTGCTAGCATAGGTTCTTAGATCTGCTTTACTAGGAAAGATAGTTGTTTAAGGGGTCAACAATCTTTTTTAATTACATTCACCAGTTCAGGGGCAAAGTCAGCACCCTGAACTTCAGAGAAAATACAAGCAGATAAGGACCAACAGATCTTTGACTGCCTGAATCAAAGCAATATTACTATATACTTTACATACATCCCTGGATCAAGAGAGCTTTTACATCTGAGCAGTTGGGGAAGCTCTGAATATATGGCCACTCAGAATCTCAACCTTCTCATAAGTAAGCTCCCAAAGCAAAATACCAACTCAGAGTATATATACACTTCTCAGAGCCAGAAGACATCACAACCCTCAGGACTCAGTGCCTTATTAGAAATTAGCAAAAGGTGTGAAAGTCTTCCCTAAGCAAGTTTCCCTTAATGGGCAGGGAAGATCATAAATCCCATTAATATTACAGAAGGAAAGGAGGGAGGGAAGAAGGAATGGAGGAAGGAAGGAAAAGGTAGAAATGAACGATAAATTCTGGAAATGAACTCAAAACCTGGTACAGAGACAGGAGAAAATTGGCACCAGCAACTTCAACTATCTGGGTGTCTGCTAGAGCTTCCTCTCTGGTAAAATCAGGCTTGCTTTGTTGACAATTCCATCATTCAGAGGTTGGAGGATCCAAGAAGGAAAAATACTATTTTGTACTGATTCGAACAAAGGAAGCTAAAGAAGTGGCAGATAGGTAATTGTGTATGAAAACCAAAGAGAATCTTCTAAGAATAATACCAGGAAAGTTAAAGTCCCCGAGATCTGGAGCTTCTGCTAAATTCTAAGGACAAATGGCAAACACACACACCGCACACACACACACACACACACACACACACACACACACACTGTTCTTAAAAGCAGAGCATATAGCTGAACGAGACAGCTGCTGTTTAGTCACAGAAAGATGTCAAGAGATTTCCAGTTTCACTAATCCATGGGATCATTAGGAAGCTGCTAGAGTTTTAATCCTGTCTCTCTCTAAACTAAAAGGGTCATCCAAGGGGTCTTCAGCTGCTTAGTCAACATGTAGGAAGTATCTGAGGCCAGATTTGAATTCAGTAAGATGAGTCTTCCTGATTCCTAGCTCTTCTCCACTGTGCCATCTAGCTGCTAACACCCTCCAATAAATAACTTGTGACCTACGCCCTGTTCTAGCTATCTACCCAGTCTCCCCTCCATAACCTATATTTATAATTCCCCTCGCTGAACACCCCCTGTTTGAGTAAGACAGTGTGTTGTTCCAGATTGCCATTTCTTGACTCCAAAAAAAATGCCTATTATTTACTGATCACTTTGTTAATCTAAGTTTTTGTATGGGTTTGACAATACTTCCCTCAGTTTCTTTAGAGAGGAAGGGGACCATGGTTGTGTAACATCGCATATAATGTTGGGCCTAGGGGAATATGTTGGTTAGTTTTTCAGAACTTTTTTTAATTATAAAGGGTGGTTCTCTGGGAAGGGGGAGGAGAGAAATAAAGTACAAAATGTAACTGATGGGAAAATAGGATATCTTTTAAAATATCTTTTAAAAAGAGGTTAGGCAGACAGCCAGGTGGTACAGTGAGTAAGAGTCCCAGCCCCAGTGTTGGGAGACCTGGGATTGGTTCTGGCCTCAGATACTCAGCACCCACACAAAAATAACTGGCCATGTAACATTAAGCAAGTTACTTAACCCTGATTGCTTAAAAAAATAAAATAAAAATAAAAAGAGGTTAGGGGCAGCTAGGTGGCACAGTGGATAGAGCACTGGCACAGGAGTCAGGAGCACCTAAGTTCAAATTCATCTTCAGACACTTGACACTTATGAGCTGTGTGACCCTGGGCAAGTCATTTAATTCTCATTGCCTTGCCGAAAACAAAAACCAAACAGCCATAACTTAGGGATGGCTTTGTCCATGCTTCCAACAGTTAAATAAGTTCAGCCTTGGAAATTACTTAAGTGATGCTTGTTGAGGGTGGCGAGATGCTGTTACTAGGTGTAGGTTCAGAGACAGGTAAATTAGACGGTGAGTTCCTTGAGGGCAGGAGTTGGCTGGTTTTTTTTTTTACACCTTTCTTTGTATCCTCAGCATCAGCACAGCACCTGGAGCGTGGATGATGCTTAATGAATGCTTACTGACTGATTAGGAAAGGAAGAGAAAGTACCAGAAGTGACTAGGAAGTTGCATGAACAAGATCCATAGAATGGCCATGTAGTTAAGATGGGCAATGAAAGCTCTCCAGAGCTAGGCAGGTTCCCCACCCCTGGCCTAGAGGACCCAAAGAAGAAAGCCAGCCAAGAAGGACCTAGATCTTCCCCTCCAACCTGCTGTCTGTGGGGGCTGATTACTAACAGTGTCCAACAGGAACAGCCTGAGTACCAGGCATTCGAAAATCTAACTTCCTCCTAAAGGAGATAGGGCTATTTTAAGTATTAACTAAAGCAGCTTATTCAAAGACTCAGCTGAAATGCTCTGA
This sequence comes from Petaurus breviceps papuanus, assembly GCF_028583685.1. Taxonomy (NCBI): domain Eukaryota; kingdom Metazoa; phylum Chordata; class Mammalia; order Diprotodontia; family Petauridae; genus Petaurus; species Petaurus breviceps. The sequence continues at coordinate 7,400,524 of NW_027187302.1, forward strand.
TAGGTGCCTGAGAAAGAGGAAACAAACTGAAATGTTCTCATAATCTGCACATATTAATATTGCCAAATAATCTTAGATTACTTAAATTAGAAGCAGCTATGTGGGTGCTGTGGACAGAGCACTAGACCAGGAGTCAAAAAGACCTAAGTTCACATCTGGTCTCACCTACTTACTGGGTATTTGACCCTGGGCAAGTCACTTAATTGCTATATGCCTCAGTTTCCTCATCTGTAGAGAGGGGATGATAATAGCACCAACCTCCCAGGGTTATCATGAGGATCAAATGAGATAATATTTGTAAAAGCATCCTGCAAACCTTAGCGTGCTATTAGCTATCATTATTATGAATCAGGTCAGTAGCCCTGGGTTGAAATATTGGCTTCACTACTGACTACTTTTGTGACCTTAAACAAGCCACTTAACTTTACTGTTTCAATTTCCTCTTCTTTGAAATAAGAAGGTTGGGTTAAATGACCTCCAACCAACCCTTCTTATGATCTGGGAATGTGCCCCTTAAAAAAATATTCTAGTGCCAGAGCTTAATTTGGCCTAAGCTTTTGATATTTTTATCAACTTTGTTTTTGTCAGTCATTTCAGTCATGTCTGACTCTTTGTGACCCCATTTGGGGTGTTCTTGGCAAAGTGGTTTGCCATTTCCTTCTCCAGCTCCTTTTACAGATGAGGAAACTAAGGCAAACAGGGTTAAGTGACTTTCCCAGGGTCGCACAGCTAGTAAATGTCTGAGGTTGGATCTGAACTCAGGTCTGCCTGACTCCAAGCCCAACACTCTATCTACCGTGCTACTTTGTGTATAATAAGTGGTACAATATCATGTTCATTTTCATATTCTCACTGCACAAGTAGATGCAGTGAGCTTATGAAAATGAACACAACATTGTGTCCCTTCCCTGAGCTTTTGAGAAGAAAGTTCTGAATTCACTAGGAAAGTTAAGAGGAAAAATAGTCTATCACTCAGTCATACAACAGTCCCACAGTCCACCTGTCTGTGACCAGAAAGCTCACGAATCACATGTATAGAATGTAAGCCACTTGAGGGCAGGGAAGGGTCTTATTCATCTTTTATCCACCTCGACACTTAAGCACCATACAGTGGACATCAATAAACATTTCTTGAACAAATGAATGTTCAGCTCCCCAGATCAATGCTAAGAAATCTTTCCAGCTTGGGAGTAGACTTCAAAAGGAAGGGGTTGTGGGGGCCTTTGTTTCCCATCTACTCTCACAATTTACAATCATGCCTTAACTACAAAATCTGAATGAAAGAATTTCAGATGCAGAAGGGATCTGAGCATCCATCTGGTCCAAAGCAGAGCTGTAAAAAGAATCCTTTCTAGAGGCAGCTAGGTGGTGCAGTGGGTAGAGCACCAGTCCTAGAGTCAGGAGGACCTGAGTTCAAATCCAGCCTCAGACGTGACACTACCTGTGTGATCCTGGGCAAGTCACTTAACCCCAATTGCCTCACATAAAAAAAAAAAGAATCCTCTCTAAAAGACATCTGCCAAGTGCTCATGCACCCAGGGAGGGGAATCTACCTTCTTCAGGAAGACCATTCTACCTTTGGATAACTCAGGAAACTTCTCAGTTCAAGACCACATTTTTGTTAGTTCCTTTTCTGACATTTCTTTTGGTAATAAAATTCATGGATCTTCTCTCCAACCCTTCTCATGCTCATTCTAAGTCCTTCTCTGTGTTCAGATAGATAGATATGATTTTTTGAGTTTGGAAAATAGTCATAATGGCTTCTAGCCAAGATGGCTGCCTGAACAGGAGACAGACAACTCCCGCATACCTATTCCAACATTCATACTAGACAGATCAAGGAATTCAATGAGAAAGTACAGTAAGTGACTTCTTCCACCCCAGAACCAAACAAGAGGTCAGCCAGAAGCCCAAGGGTAATAAGAAAAAGAACACACCAAATGGGGAGGACCAGGGATATGAGAGAGCCAGCAAGGCTCTGTGTACAGAGAGAGCAAGAACTCCCTGAGATAGTCCTAGGATGGTCCAAAAGCCTCAGGGAGGAGCATGCTATTACACATCTCAAACCTGGACACTCTCCACCTAGTGACTCTGAGGAGGTACGTGATTCTATGACTTGAGATGTCAAACAGGGTCCTGAAGATTCAATACTCTGTAGCTCAAAGATCCCAGGAGGCCTAACCCCAGGAGGCAGGGATCAGTGGAAAAACCCAGGGGACTGTGGGCAAGACCAAGCAGACTGACCCCCACTTCCGCCCACCAAGAGCTCAGCAGAAAGTACAGCCAGGCCCTATAGAAACTAAAGATGGGAAGATGAATTTTTTTAAAAAGAAAACTCCAGCTAGTATAAAAAATTTAGAGATCCCTTAAAAAAAAAACGAATGTAAAAGTCACACAGGTCCCAGATCACACAACTAATATGCATTGGAAATAACATTTGAAGCCAGGTCGGCACCTACAATCCATCATCTTTGTGCCAAGAGGTGAGAAGCATGATGCATTATTGGTCTTTTAGAATAAGTCAATAAATCAGATCAATAAGGACTTGCTCCAGGCACCATGTAAAGCACTAGGGATACAAAGAAAACCCAAAACAGTCCTTGCTGTATGAATTTGTTATGCTGGACAATACACGGAAGGGTCTTCATTCTTGTTGGGCATAGCTATGGGGTTCAGTAGGGGGTTATCAATGAAGATTTTTTAAAATGTCAATGAAACATGTTTAAAATACATAAGAACACAGAAAAGAGTTCAGAAAGGGATGTAGACAAGCAGGGAAATTTTGGTACCATGTTCATTTTAGTATATATATTTTTTAAAAACCAAGGAGTTCATAATAGAGATTCACAGTTTTATATATAATCCTCTTTTCTTGTTTTTCTTTATATATGGAAACGTTCAGGCTTGTTAATATTTGTCAAGTTTGTTATAAAAAATAAAATTTGAAAAAATGATATATTTATAAGCAATTCCTTGAGATTTGTATATATATGAAGTTCTTCTGGTGTCTGTGCAACATCTAAAATCATTCTAATTCACTTACTATATTCATACATGGGAGGACATAGGGTTTTCCTACTGACTTTTGCTTTCTACAACTGGATTCATAGCCCCTCAGTCTAGATGTGGCTGTCCATAAGTTAAGTTCTTATCTGGGTACCAAGTTTATGTCTAAGGAAAGGCTGGCAGGCCTGACAAAGACTTCTGGGGAAACAACCCCTTAATGAATTTGGGTGCTGAGAATAACATGTAAATCAATGGGAGTCAATTCAATGCAGAGCTAGTGCAAGCAATGGGGAAGAGAGAGAAGGGGAGAGGAAAAAGGGACCTGATGTACAACTCAGGCAGACACACTAACATAGAATTTAACTCATGAAAGAGCAGTGCTGTGCTGGGGAGCACTGAGACAGATCCATTCAGCAGAAAGGGGGTACTCCAGTAAGGAGGCATATTCCTGCTGGAGGGGAGGGGGAACAATCTAATGGGAAGGGATACTCCTGCCTAAGGGAAGATGTGCTCTCTTGAGAGTCAGGTTCTTATACTATGATGTTGGATGGCCTCCCTGGAGCTGGTCAAATTGAGTAGCAGAAGTCAGGGCAAAATGTTATTTTGGGGGTTTGTTATCAGGGAGAAAAACAAGCTAGAGGTAGACAGAATATTATTTGGGGGACACAGTTATACTAACCTTCAAAAAATGTTATTGTCGGTATTTTGCCATGAGTATGTTCAATAAGCTCACAGCCTCTCTTAAAGGGAGACTGTCATGATGGCCTCAAAACTATCAGGCCTAATCTTTTTTTTTTGGTCTAATCTTAATAACAATAGTTTCCATGCATATAATCCAGAGCTTCCCTTAGGCGGAAACTATTGTGGTGGTATCAAAGTCACCAGGCCTAATCTTACAACAAATGCAATGGATTAGAGTTCATAAACCAGTTCTAGAGGTCCTGAGCTCTGTCCTGAATCCATAATCATCACATGTGGCAGCCAAATACCATTCATATTGAGTTGTTGACCCACTTCTACACACCTTCGGGGTTTGCTAGTAAATCTTTAATAAGCAGTCCTACATAGGAAAGTTTAATCTGCATTATTAAACATTTTCTCCATGCCTTTCTTAAGTCTAGAAAATCAACAAAATGATAATAAAGCCCTCCTTTGTAGTTTGCCATTTGCAAGGTATAAATGTTTACACTGAAAATCTAGCATTGGTTCTCCCTTTATGAGCTAGCTTCAGCATACCACTGTTAATACCTCACCCCCAAAGAGGAAAGGCACATGCTACTTGAGCTTCAATGTAATTCAGTCTGATAAACCTTCAGTAAACTCTCACAATGCACAAAGTATTATGCTAATCCTTGTACATACAAGGCTCCCCCCCAAAAGAAATAGTCCCTGGTCTTTTGGGGGCTTCCATTCCATTGAAAAGGCTCACCTCCCAAGATTTCTCCCCAAATTTGAGAGGAGCCTGATATTTTCCAACCCACCCCCTGACGAGGTACAAACCCTTCCTAACAAGGCATTATTACCTCTCTTAATGTCTCCTTCCTAGAAATGCAGATGATAATAACAGCACCTACCTCAAAGGGCTGTTGTCAGGCTCAAATGAGATAGTGCGTGCCTAGTGCTTTGAAAACTTTAAGTCAGCTGCTCTTACTATTATCCAGACAGTGGGCCGCACAGACAAAAAGAGAGGGAAGGATTCTGCAAAACTAGTGAGAGGATGCATGGATAATAAAGGGAGTAAAAAGTCATACCTCCAAAGGCTGGCCTCATGGTGAAATCATGCTCATCTACTCTCAGAAGTTGTTCGGTTTTTCCTTTTTGTAATTTAGTTATGTCACGAGTCTTCTTATATAAGTGACTGCAAAGACACAAAATAAAACCTCTTCCATTGGACACTATTCCACAGTACAAACAAACTGGATGAGATAGTGAGGAAGTATATATTGTAGTATTATGCCCTTTAGATAACCTTATTTTCTTTCTATCATGATATCTCTGGGTCAATGGAGACTGGGAGAAATTAAGTATGGATTGTCTTGACTATCTGTTCATAATCTTGAGCAGGGTTGAGCTGAACTCTGTCATCACTCAAAAAGTTATGTTTGAAGTATAAATGAAATTTGATCACTCAAAGGAAACATAACTGCAATTTAAAATTTAAAAAAGGGGGGGAGGGGAGCAGCTCAGTGGTGCAGTGGATAGAGCACCAGTCCTGGAATCAGAAGGACCTTAGTTCAAATCACACCTCAGACACTTAATAGCTGTGTGACCCTGGATAAGTCACTTAACCCCAATTGCTGAGAGAGAGCAAACCCAGTAATAGTCCTAGAAAACAGATCATGAAACATGCAGACATCCTACCTCTTCTAAGAGAGGTGGGAGACTATGGGGGCAGAATGTAACACATACTTTCAGATGCAGTCATTCTAATAATTTTGCTTAAGCGTTTTTCTTTGTTAGAAAGGAGGGTTCAGTTTCTGGTGGGAGTGGAGAGGGTGGTATATGTAGAAATGAATGAGATATAAAAATGAAAGGCATTAATAAATTTATTTTTAATTAAATTCAAAGAAAAGTTATTATTAAATAGTGAGCGTTTTCTTGTTATTCTAGGACATGACAGTCATTTTGTGCTGAAACGATCAGTCAAAGCATTATGTACGACCTCGTATCTGGGTAACGAACAGGGCTGGATGCCACTAGCAAAGATGCATAAGTCAAAAATTCTGTAGTACTCTGAAGGAAATTGCAACGGTTACCTGATAGACTTAAAGCTTGAATTTAAGCACTGATCCAGCTGAGGAAAGAATTGTCTAACAGAATCATCAAACGTCAAAGCTGGAAGGAACGTTCCTTGGTGACCCAGATCCCTCATTTTACAGATGTACAAACTGAGGTCCTGCAAACTGACTTGCCTGTGGTCGCAGGTGGCAAAGCTAGTGGCAAAGCTTGGAAGAAAGCCCCGGCTCCCCCAATTCCCAGACTCTTTGCTTTACCAGATGACAGATCTTTCATCTCTCTTGCCTCTTGATCTTCCTCCTTTTCCTAGACTACCTCCTTCTACTCCCTTGTCTTGACTTCTTTTCTCCCTGCTTTTTAAAAATTTGAAACAATAAATATTACCTTTTTTTTTTTTTGCTTTTTGGAGGGGGGAAGGTAGGGCAATTGGGGTTAAGTGACTTGCCCAAGGTCACATGGCTAGTTTTTGTGTTAAGTGTCTGAGGTCATATTTGAACTCAGGTCCTCCTGACTCCAGGGCCGGTGCTCTGTTCACTGCGCCACCGAGCCACCCCAAATATTAACATTTATTAACAACAGGAGGTCATATAAACATGTATATCTCTAATTATGCCATGGTTTCTTCATTGAACAAACTCCTTGCTTTTCTTGTCCGCTCAGAAATGAGACATTATCTCATTTTCTTTTCTCTTCCACTTAAACAGTCAGTTATGAGCATGTGAGATCTATTTCCAAACTGGTCTGTACAGTAACTATATACAAATAATAGAATCATATAATAGTAATACACCCCTCTGTTGTTGCAAGCAGCATAGTATAGTGGAAAGAACATTAGACTGAGAGTAAAAATACCTGAATGTAAGTTACTGTTTCAACACTTTTCTCTTTCAGCTTCAGTTTTTTCTTCTATAAAATAGGTGAAGGGATAATAATACTTGCACAGTGAAAGATAGTTAGATAGATATACACACATCTAGAGACACACATACATACGTATGTATACACATATACAGATTTATATATACATATATGTGTATGTATTTACATTTTGTTGTTGCTGTTGTTTGGTACTTCTTCAATTGTATCCAACTCTTTGTGCCTCCATTTGTGGTTTTCTTGGTAAAGATACTGGAGTGATTTTCCATTTCCTCCTCCAGCTCATTTTACAGAGGAGACAACCAGAAGTAAGTGACTAGTCCAGGGTCACACAGCTAGTAAGTGTCTGAGACCAAATTTGAACTCAGGAAGATGAGTCTTACACACACCCCCTCCTAGATCACTACCTTGTCATGACAGAGAAGTTTGCGTAGCTCAGTGAAACTATAAGCTATGCCATGCAGGGTTACCCAAGACAGACAAGTCATAGTGGAGAGTTCTGACAAAAGGTGATCAACTAGAGAAGGAAATGGCAAATCACTCCAATATCTTAGCTAAGAAAGCCCCATGGATAGCATTAAAATGATAAAAGATATGACGCCAGGAGATGACCCCCTCAGATCAGAAGGTATCCAGAGGACAACTACCAGTAGTTCCAGCACTAATGAAGTGACTGGGCCAAAGCCAACAGAAAGCTCAGCTGCAGATGTGTCTGCTGATGCCAGGACAGTCCAGTGCTATAAAGACCAATATTACATAGGAACCTGAAATGTAAGATCTATGAACCAAGATAAGCTGGATGAGGTCAAACAGGAAATGGAAAAAATCAGACATTAATATCTTGGGTGTCAGTGAACTTAAATGGACAGGAATGAGTGAGTTTGATTCAGATGATCATTACATATGCTACTGTGGGCAAGAATCTCTTAGAAGAATAGACTAGCCCTCATAGTCACTAAAAGAGTGAGAAAAACAGTACTAGATTATAATCTCAAAAATGACAGGATGATAACCGTTCGAATTCAAAGTAAACTGTTCAACTTCACAGTAATGTGAAGTCTATGCCCTAGCCCCCAATGCCACAGAGGTCAAAGTTAATCAGTTCTATGAAGACCCAAATCTTCTAGAAATAACACAAAAAAGGTGTCACATTCATCATAGGTGACATATCAAAAGATAATTGAAATAACAGGCAAGTTTAGCCTTGGAATACAAAATAAAATAGGGCAGAGACTAATATAGATTTGTCAAGGTAACTCACTGGTCATAACAAACACTCCTTTACAACAACCCAAAAGGCAACTCTACACATGAACGTCACCAGATGGTCAATACAGAAATCAGATTGATGATATAATTTGCATTCAAAGTTAGAGAATCTCTGTATGGTTAGTTAAAACAAGACCTGGAGCTGACCCATGGCTCAGATCATGAGCTTCTTATTGCGAAATTCAGACTTAAACTGAAGAAAGTAGAAAAATCACAGGACCACATAGGCATGACCCAAATAACATCCCTTATGAATATGAAGTAGATGAATAGATTTAAGGGATTAGATCTGGTAGATTGTTTTGAAAACTATGGACATAGGTTTTTAATGTACAAGGAGGCAGCAACAAAAAGAAACATTCCAAAAAAAGAAGAGTAAGAAAGCAAAACAGCTGCCTGATGAGGCTTTACAAATACAATAACTGGGGAAAGAAGGAAAGGGAAAGATACACCCGACTGGATGTGGAATTCCAGAGAAGAGCAAGGAGACATAAGGTTTTCTTAAATGAGCAATGCAAAGAAATAGAAGAAAATAACAGATTTGGAAGAACAAGAAATTTCTTCAAGATAATTAGAAATATTAAGGGAATGTTTCATGCAAAAATGGGCAGGATAAAAGACAGAAATTAACAGAACTAGAAGAGATTATGAAGAAGTGGCAAGAACATGGAAGAACTATACAAGAAAGATCTTAACGTCTCTGATGACCACAATCGTATGACCACTGTTCTAGGTTATACATCCTGGAAAATGAAGTCAAGAGGGCTTTAGAAAGCATTGCTAACAATAAGGCTAGTGGAAATGATGGAATTCTAGCTGAGCTATTTAAAATCCTAAACGATGATGCTGTTGAAGTGTTGCACTCAGTATGTTAGCAAATTTGGAAACTCAACTGTCGCCACAGGATTGGAAAAGATCAGTTTACATCCCAATCCTAAAGAAGGGCAATGCCAAGGACTATTCAAATTACCAAACAATCTCACTAATTTAACACACCAGCAAATTTATACTTAAGATTCTGCAAGCTAGGCTTTATGGATTTTGTGAACTGAAAATTATCAGAGGAAAAGGATGGTTTTCAAAGAGGCAGATGAACTAAAGAACAAACTGCCAACATTTGCTGGATTGTAGAGAAAGCAAAGGGAGTTCCAGAAAAAACATCTACTTCTGCTTCATTGACTACACTAAAGCCTATGTGGATCACAACAAAATGTGGCAAGTCCTCAAAGAGATGGGAACACCAAATCATCTTCTCTGTTTCCTGAGAAACCTGTATGCAGGTTAAGAAGCAACGGTTAGAACCAAACATGGAACAACTGATTAGTTTCAGATTGAGAAAGGAGTACAACAAGTATATTGCCACCTTATTTAACCTCTGTGCCAAGTACATCATACAAGATGCCAAGCTGGACAAATCAAAAGCTGGAATTAAGGCTGCTGGAAGGAAAGTCAACAATCTCAGATATGTAAATGATCCACTCTGATGGCAGAGAGTGAAGAGGAATTAAGAAGTCTCTTGATGAGGGTAAAAGAGGAAATTGTAAATGCTAGCTTGAAGCTTAACATCAAAAAAAAAAAAACTATCATGGACATTGGTCCCATTACTTCCCAGCAAACAGAGGGAAAAGAAATGGAAGTAGTGTCATATTTTATATTCTTGGGCTCAGAGATCACTGCAGACAGAGATGGCAGTCATGAAATTAAAAGATGCTTGCTTCTTAGAAGGAAAATTATGGCAAATCTGGACAGCAGACTAAAAAGCAGAGACCTCTAACAGCTCTTTGTGGCGGCAAAGAATTGGAAATTAAGGGGATGCCCATCAATTGGGGAATGGCTAAACAAGTTGTGGTATATGAATGTAATGGAATACTATTGTGCTATAAGAAATGAGGAGCAGATGGACTTCATATTTACTGGAGAGGCTTATATGAAATGATGCTGAATGAGAAGATTAGAACCAGGAGAAATTTGTACACAATTACAGACACAACGTATGTGTGATGACCAGCTTTGATAGACTGGACTCTTCTCAGCGATGTAGGGTTATAAGACAACTCCAAAAGGCTCATGATGGAGAGAGATGTCTACATTCAGGGAAAGAACTAGAAAGAACAGAGTTTGAATGCAGATGGAAGCGAACTACCTGCTCTATTTCTTTTTCTTGTTTGGTTTTGTTTCCTCTTTCCCAGTGTTCATTCCATTGGTTACAATCCTTCTTTATAACCTGACATGTCTAATGTGAAAGTATTTGCAGATCCTATACTTGATTGCATGCTGCCATGGGGGGGAAGGAAGGAGAGGGAGAGGGAGAAAATTTGAAACTCAAGGGATTGTGGAACTGAATCTTGTAAACTAAAAGTAAACAAACAAATTAATAAAGACAAATTTTTTTTTTTACAAAGCAGAGACATCACCATTCAGCAAAGGTCCATATAGTCAAAGCTATGGTTTTTCCAATAGCAATATATGGTTGTAAGAGTTGGACTATAAGGAAAGCTGAGTACCATGGAATCAACACTTTTGAATTGTGGTGCTGAAGAACTTTTGAAAGTCCCTTGAACAGCAAGGAGGTGAAAACAATCAATACTTAAAAAATTCATTCAAGCTATTTACTGGAAGGTGTAATACTGAAGCTGAAGCTTAAATACTTTTAACCACATAATGAGAAGACAGGACTGATTGAAAAAGACTGATGTTGGGGAAAACTAAAGGCAAAAGGAAAGAGGGCAGCAAAGGATGAGTTGGATAGATAGTATCATGGAAGCAATGAACATGAGCTTGGACAGACTTTGGGAGAGAGTGGAGGATAGAAGGGCCTAGGGTGCTATGATCTATAGGGTCACAAAGAGTCAGATATGACTGGATGACTGAACAACAACATGTTGTGTGTATATACACATATATATGTATATGTATATATAAAACAGATAACATTACATATATATATCTGTAGTGTGTATATACACACAGATTTAGCTATAAAGGTGTATGTATTTATATACATATATATACACAAATAGTACAGATATAGATTTATATATATACAGATTTAGATTTATAAAGGTCATATACACACACTACAGATTTATACTTATATATGTACAGATTTATATACATACATATATAAAGGTATGTGTGTATATATGTATATACTTACACATATACTACAGATTTAAAGTACTTTCCTAACCATATCCATATAAATGTGAGTTACTGTGATTGTTACTGTTGATAGATGGTGGTATGTTGCAATCCAGGATAGTGAAAGAGATAACTGGCTTTAGAGACAGGAGAGACCTTGGATCCTAACCCAACTCTGACACTTACTAGCTGGGAGACCATGGACAAATCCTTTAACTTATCCAAGTTCTCATCTGTAAAATGGGAACAATAATAACAGCTGGCTCACTGGGTGGTAATTAAGCTCAAATGAGATGAACATATCTTTATTCCTAAGCACATACAAATAATTCTGTAGTGTACTTTTCCTTCTTGCCTTTTTTCTCCTTTCATATCTTTCCTATTTTGGATTTAAGGGTGAGAATCCTCTCAGGTCCTTTTCCCTCCATCCCCAATCTCAAATCTCGGACTGCAGCTAAGTCATACTAAGGTTCCTTATTACTAAAAGAGGTTGTTCTCTGGAAGGATAGGATTGTTCCAACAGAGGGTTGAGAAGTTACATACAGCACAGAGGCAGTGAACTCAGACACTTGCCCCTGAGCTTCACTGTCCTCATCTGTCAAATGGGGATTAACTGCTTCCCAGGGTGGCTGTGAGGACGTCTCTTTGCAAACCTCAAAGCACTACATCAATGTTAGCTATTTGATGATGATCAGTTGCATGTGGATGGTTCCAAAGGGAGAGTCCTAAGCTCCTTGAGAGTAAGGACTGTGTCATATCCAAACTTTGACCTTCCCTAGTACTTAGCACTGGACTCTGAACACAATAGAATAAATGTTGGTGAGTGATTTACACATGAAAATACAAAACTACACCCTATCATACTTTGAATGGGAGGTTGCCAGACTGTGGAGCTTATTCGTCTTGGTTGGTCTCTGGTTGGTCTAGTTTGCTTTGGCTTGCTTTATACTTTAGAGCAGCAATTCTCAAACTTTTTGGTCTTGGGACCCCTTTGTACTCTTAAAAACTAATGAAGACCTCAAAGAACTTTTGTGTATCTTAGGTTCTATCTAATATATCTATAGTCTTAGAAATTAAAGCTGACAAATTTTTAAAATATGTATTTACTCATTTTAAATAACAATAATAAACTTAAATAACATGTTTTTAGGAAAGAATATATTTTCCAAAAATAAAAAAATTTAGTGAGAAGAATGGCATTGTTTTAGGGATTTGGGGAAATCTCTTTAATGTCTGACTTAATAGATGACAACTGGATTCTCATATCTGCTTCAGCATTCAATCTGTTGCAGTCTGGTTGAAGTATATGAAGATAATCTAACCATGCACAGATATGAGGCAGAAAAGGAAGGAGCATTTTAAAAAGCAAAAAATGTCTTATAATTATTATGAAAATTGTTTTGATCTCATAGATTCCTCGAGAAAGAATCTTGAGAACATCCTGGGGTCTGAGGACACACTTGGAGAACTGGTGCTTTACTTCATGGTCAATCCTAAACCTTTTCTCAAATGGCCACTGTTCTCGAATGCCAGGCTAATACAATTGCTGATCTAATTTTACTAGATCCCATTTCTGATATGTTTTAAGCCTCACAAAGAGCTCTCCTCACAACCACCCTCAGAAGTAAATAATGTATTATAATCCCCATTTGACAGATGAAAACAGTGAGGCTCAGGGACGTCCACAGCAATCTGTCTCTTGGGATAGTCCTGTCCTTCAAGAATCCTATGAGAACAAATTCTTTTAGCAACAAGACACCTTTAGTGGGACTTGACTTTGGTCCAAAGCTTAAGATTGGGGGTGGGGAAGAGGAAAAATGACCTGAGATGATTCCCCCTCCTCAGCCCTAATTAGGGAAGATAAGAAAAAAAGAAAGGGAATAAGCCTTTATAGAACACCTACTATGAATGGGGCATTAGGCTAACCAATGCAAAGATATTTTCTCATTTGATTCTCACAACAACCTTGTAATGTAGTTGGTATTATTTTTCCCACTCTACAGGAGAGGAAAACTAAATAAAGCAGAGGTGAAGTGAGTTGCATAGGGCAATACAGTTAGTAACTGTCTAAGGTCATATTTGAACTCAGGTCTTCCTGACTCTAGGCCCAATGCTCTATCCACTATACCACCTAGCCACCTGAGGCTCTGAACTAGAAGAGCTCTTTTCACTCTCCCAAACAGCCCTTCCTGCCCAAGCACTGAGTGAGTATTTTTACTTTACCTTCATTTATAATTGCTTCCTGTTCAGAAACTAGAATGTTTTGTTGTTTTTTGTTTTTTGCTTTTTGGAGGGCAGTTGGGGCTAAGTGACTTGCCCAAGGTCACACGGCTAGGTTTTGTGTGTGTGTGTGTGTGTGTGTATGTGTGTTAAGCGTCTGAGGCCGAATTTGAACTCAGATCCTCCTGACTCCAGGGCAAATGATCTATTCACTGCACCACCTAGCCGCCCCTAGAATGTTCTTTGAACAAGAATTTGCCTTAACTGGTTTCCATTTTTTTTATCTTTATATAAAGATGTAGATATAATTTGGGATATAAGATTACAACAAGAACTGCATTTGCACAAGTCTCTAACTGGGAGGAGCAGAGGAAAGAGAGAGGGAAAGAAAGAGAGAAGGAAGGAGAAGGAGGAGAAGGAGAGGAGAGTCACAGAGAGAGAGAGAGAGCTTACTTTTTCCTAGCTGGCTCTGTCCTTTTATTCCAGGTGAGGCATTCAGAATAGATTTGGTCAGTGAAAGGAGGTTTGAACGAACTATAGGGAAGTGACTACACAAGAATAGGGGGCAGATGAAATTTCTGAGTACAGAAAATGGAGTACCTTCTTGCATTGTAAAAAAAAGATCTATGTTACAGAGTCCTTCTGGATCAGATTTCCCCTCTTGTAATTTGAATGGCATCCTAGCTTGAAGACACTGAATATGAGTGTGGGTGATGTTAAAGTAATAGTACTATATGCAAGGGTTTCCAGAACTAATTGGCCTCTTGGCTAAGTTTGGTCTCAAGGGATAATTCTGCTAGCAGGGGCCTAAGGCCCAGATCTTCTGACACAAAAATAAGTAAGAACTAGGAATTGTGTATTGTCTTCACTGGCAGAAATGCACCAAGAATTCCAATGAAGAGCTCAACTAGAGGGCTTAACAGATCATAGAAATTAAATTATAAGTCGGGCAAGCTAACTGCCTCTATGCATCTCAAAGAGAAAATCCCTCTTTACCAGAACACAGTTTCCACATCAATTTAGAGGGAAGGATTAGAGTAACCGAGGTCCCTGAACTCCCGTGACCCAGAGGAGAGAGCTCAGTAATCCTGGGGCCATTAATGAAAGTTTTTTTTGAGGAATAGCTACTTAATAGCCTGCTCCATTAACAACCTGGTCCTTTGGGCTATTTAAAGGAAAACAGGGTATATCAGGGTTCATTCTTTCACAAGAGACAACAGCTTGGCACTAGTCAAAGGATAGTCTTGGTACTATGACCTCTGATTTCAGGGACATTATGAGTTCCGAATGAGATCAAATCACAGGATATTAAACTCAGTTTTTGTACTTAGTGCATTTTGGGCTTTTTCGTGTTTTGGGGAAGGTTATTTTGTTTTGTTTATCTTGAACATAGTAGGTGGTTAATGAATGTGTTGAGATGAATAAGAAGCACAGCCTTGAATGCTAAAGACAGAAGGGTTTGATGCCATGTTGTGGTTGTGGGGTGTGGGTGAGAGGGTGAGGGTGGAATATAGGAAGCATGGAATGGAATTCTATTAATAAAGAGCCTAGACAAGAAAGCTTTAGGCTGAAAAAAGATATAGAGTTCTGTAGTCTTTCTTATAAGTTTTTCTCAGAAAGGTACAGAAATAGGAAAGGGGGAATGCCCTCAGATAAATATTGGAAAAAAAGAATGAGATTTGAATGTTTCTTAAGACATTGTTTGAGACAACAGATGATATGATTAAGGTTTTATTTCTTAAGAAAAAGGAAACTGGGGGGTAGCTAGGCCCTGGAGTCAGGAGGACCTGAGTTCAAATCCAGCCTCAGGCACTTGACACACACACACACAAAAAACTAGCCATGTGACCTTGGGCAAGTCACTTAACCCCAACTGCCCTCCAAAAAGCAAAAAAAAAAGAAACTATAATAAAGAAAGTGACACTATTATTATCATAACCTATTAGGCATCTCTGTGGGAGGGGTTTGAGAAAGGTAGAAACTTTTCAGATATAACAGTGACCAGGGAATATGTGCTCTTTGGCTTCATGGGGATGGAGACGTGCTTTGGCCCTCATTGCAAGGGAAGTGGACTTGAAAGGGGAATTATTTGAGTGTCTGTTGGGAAGTAGCTATTGTGTAAAAAGAAAATAATTAATTTTTAAAAGACATTCTTTTTCAGTGAAGGATGCGGTCTAGAGGCAACCATAATAAGGGCATGACAAACAGTACAGTCACCGTTTAACTGATTTAAGGAATCAAGGACACACACCAGGATTCCAGCTCACCTGTGTATGCTTCACCTGCTTAGAAAAGACTGGAGTGCTGTAAGAAATGACGAAGGGGATGGTTTCAGAGAAACTTATGAAGATTAGTATGAAGTGATGCTAAATGATATAAGCAGGACCAGAAGAAACACTTATACAACTGCAATAATATTGTAAAAGCAAACAACTTTGAAAGGCTTAAGAACTCTGATGAACATGATTCCAGAGGCCTTATGAGAGAGAGGTGATGGAGTTGGGGTGGAAAATAAGACATATATTATTTTAATTTTGGTCAGTTGGGGAATTTATTTTCTCTGACTGCATATTGTTATAAGAGCTTTGTTTATTCTTTTTTTTTTTCTTTGCTTTGCTTTTTGGAGGGTAATTGGGGTTAAGTGATTTGTCCAATGTCACACAGCTATTTTTTTTGTGTTAAGTGTCTGAGGCCAGATTTGAACTCAGGTCCTCCTGACTCCAACTTCCTTGTTCTTTTCTGGTTTGTTTGTTTATTCTTTTTTTCAATATGGGGGGTAGTGATGAGAAAGTGGCTTTTAATTTAAATAAAATTTAATTTTTAAAAAAGGAAAGTAAGGCAAGTAAGTGAATGTTCACTTTCCTTTCTGCCTTCACTCCCTACTTCTTTCCACTGCTGAGAAAGTTTCTAGATGTCACCTCCTGACTACTGAAGAGGGTGGGCTATTAGGTTCATCAGGAACTCTGATCTTATCTAAGACCAGAAAACCTGCAATAGTATCTGGAAAGAATTCAATAGTCTCAGGCTTAATTGGAGTGAGAGTTGTAAAAGTTTATTTTTACGAGTCCTTAGGGGACTTTTTGCAAGTGAAAGGGGGCACAGGCTTTTACTTTTAAAGGGTAGGGCTGCCATTGTCAGGGCCGACAGGATGGGTGTAAGGGAACCAAGGCTAACTTGTGACTTCAGTGCATAGATAAAAGTTTGAGGAGTTTAACTTGGAGATGAGATCTGGGCCAGACAGGTAGAGACATGAGGCACCTACAATAGGGCTAGATTAAGCAAGGACAAAGGAGTCACAAGTTGTTGCTTAGGCAGAGTGCGGATAGGGAGAAGGGGCAGAGTTTGAGGCTGGGAAAGGGAAATGTGATTTTACAGACTGGTTTTACAAACTGATGTTATTACAAATTGATTTAGACCCTAGGTACCCCATCACTACAATGGCTAAGTTCACCTGCAGTCAATCTCTCTACCAATCAGGATGGTTCTTCCATTACAAACTAGACAATCAAAAAACATTTGGAGATCAACAAGTCTTGTCAGTATGAACAAACTTCCAGAAAAGAGAATGGGGAGTGAAGGGTTGGATGAGGCAAGAGGAAATGGTGGGCCAGAGAATGGGTGTTAGTTAATTGAGAAAAGCTTCTAACAAACAGATGCCCTCCAGGCTCTGAGGGAGAAGAGTGAAGTTTGTCTGTTCCATGTTTTCAGAAATTTGGTGAGAAGGTTCACAGTAAGGAAAAGAAGGACCAAGTTCAAGAGGAAGGATCAAGATAGACTTGAGTGTACAGAAGATAAGCAAAATGGGCTAGAAAGGTGTATGAGGGAAGACACAGTAGAGTCAACCAGTATATCATGCGATCATAGATTTAGATCTGGAAAAACAAATCCAACCGGACCCCTTACATATGAGGAAATTGAGACTAAAACATTATTGATTTGCCCAGGGTCACATGGGTAGAAACCATCTCAGGTTTGGATTTGAACCCAGGTCTTCCTGACTTCAAGTTCCACCATACCAGGTGCCTCTGGCTAGGGTCAGAAATTTGTATGTGATCCCAGAAGAGATAACATAGGTTTAGAGCTTGAAGGGACCTCAGAGACCATCTAGTCCAATTGTTCATTTTACAGATGAGGGAACTGAGGCCAAAAGACATTTTGCACCAGATCACACAGTAAGTAGCAGTCCAAACCCAACTTCTCTGACTCCAAATCCAGATTTATTTTGATATCACTATCTCACTTCTCCAAGGAGAGTCCCAGAGGGTTGTTGTTAAGTGGAAAGTACTTTGGCAGCATGGTGATGGATGGTTTAAGTGAAGGTCACTGAATGAAGTAGGAATTTGTTAATGAGCTAGATCAGAATATGAGAGATTTTAAAGAAAGCAAGGAGGGAGGGAGGGGAAAAGGAGGAAAGAAGGAAGGAAGATAAAGAAAGAAGGAAAAGAAAGAAATAAAGGTAAAGAAGAGAAAGAAAGGCACAGAAAGGAAAGAAGGGAAAGAAGGAAAGAAAGGAAAGAAGGAAGGAAGGATCTAGACTTTGTAATTAGTTTTATGTGGATGTACTAACCTTGGGCGATATAGAAATCCTACTAAGGGAAGATTTTGGAGAAGTCAGGTGTTTTTTTTTTTTTCCATAATACATTTTATCTGGCTACAGAAGATTCAAGTTAAGGTATCCCCCTGCAGATAGCCAGAGATCAAAGATAGGACAGTGCCAGAAAAGGGCAAATCAACTGATTACTACTGATACTTCTTAGTGTTTCCTGACCCTGGAGAGTCATGAATGAAAAAAAAAAAAAGATTCTACAAAACTTGTGAGCTGTTTAGCAAAAAGCCTTAGAGACAATACATAGTTATCATCCTAAGGATCAATTTTTGCTTAAATTCTCCTCCTAACCAAATAACTTCTGAAACTTCCTATCAGGCAAATTCTTATTTGCATGTAAATGGGACTTTTTTTCCCCCCACATTTCCTTTACTGAGGATACTTTGCATTCAACCAATATATAAAATGAGGAAAATGGAAATGATTTGCTCAAAGAACTTTGCTGTTGTAGTAATGGACCTAGGATAGGGCCACATGCAGGAAATTTGCACCAATGGGACCTCGGAAATAGCTATGAAGGACTTAAAAAAGCAAGCACTGTGGTGGAGGAATGGTTCTTCAAGCAGGAGTCTGAGTGCTCTCATATGATAAACAAAATGATAAACAGTACAAATGATAAACAGTACAAAATAAGAAAACCTGTCCTATCTGCTGCTCTTCTCTCCATTCACAGAGCCGCCACCTTAATACAGGCCCTCATCACCTTCCCATAAAGCACTGCAACACTCTCCTTATTGGTCTCCTTTCCCCAAGGATTCTTTCTTCTCCACTCCCTCCTGCCACAAGCCGCCAAAGTGATTTTCCTAAAATATAGGTCTATATAGAGGGCCATGTCACAGTTCTGCTCACAAAGCTCTAAGGGTTTCCCTATTGCCTCTAGGATCAAACACAAAGCCTTCTATCTGGTGGCGTTTAGAGATGTTTACAATTCGGCTCCACTTACCTCTCTAGACTCATCATCCATTTTCTCCCTTCACACACTCTACAATGAAGCCAAAGTGATCTCACTTTTCTCACGTGTGCAATTTTATCTTCCATCTTCGCGCATTTCACTCAAGTTTTCCCTCTTGGCTAAAATGCACTCCCTTATTCCTGCTTCCTATTATCCCTTGTTTTCTTCAAAGCTCAGCTCAATACTACAGGAGGACTTTCCTGACCCCCTCCCCCTCCCAGTGCCTAATGGGCCCCCTTCACAATTACCTAGTGTTTCTTTTTTATATACTTATAAACATATGCTGCTTTCTAGTATTGTTTCATTTTTGTTTGTATCCCCAACATGTAGCACAGTGCCTGACAGGCACTTAACAAATGCTGACAGATTGAGAAGTAGAGTTGGGACTTGAAGCCAATCCTTCTGATGGTCGAGCCCATTGCTGGAAGCCTTACGTGTTGGACAGAGAAAATGCTATCAATAGCCAGAACTCCCAGGACTCCCAATACTTCGTTCTGACATTATTCATATTTGTGACTTCCTTTACCAATATGAACTGCCCAACGATATAAGTTGGGGAACTTGGGGGCAGGAGGAAACAGTTAGGTAGCAATAAATTAAATTTGTTGGGACCTCTTTGAACCCTGAAAGAAGAGAGTGCAGTGTATTTCATGTGACTGTACTTCATGTATTTTGTATGCAATAAGAGGAAGGTGTATCATGGCACAACAGAAGAAAGGGTGGACCTTGGATTCAGAAAGACCTGGGTTCAAGTTCTGCCTCTGAAATGTACTAGTTATCAGTGCCCCAGACAACTCTCTAAGACTACAAGTCAGATAAAGGTTGTTGATTTGCAGGGTTGGAGGAGGTGCCCATATAAGGAGTACCCTTCACTGATGAAATCACAGTCCTTCCCTCCTCTTCCCCCCCAAAAAAAATAAGGAATCATATTCTTTGTGTATAGGAAAAGGGGAGATAAAATCTGCACAATTAAAAACAAATTTTGACAACTTAATGATTTAAATACAAACATCTACAAAACTGAAAATAATTATGTATATCTGTTTTATATATTTTTAAGGGTTATCACTGAAAAATGCTTTGTTACTGAAGTCTCAAGGACTGATGTTTTTGTGTACTTAAGAACAGATAAACCCTGAAAAAAATAGCACCCTCTAGAAAGAAAGGCTCAAGGCACTTCATGAAATAAACTCATTTTCAAAGATACTATCACTATTAAATAATTAAAATTTAATTCAGTAACATTTCTATCATCATACACAGAGCCAAAATCAATGTTATACACTTAATCCTAGCTGCACCCTGGTTCTTTCAGAATATATTTAGAAATGAAGTCTCCACAGGCTTAATAGATCCTGAATCTACCTAATGCCTAATGGAGAACCATATAACATACACACACACACACACACACACACACACACACACCACTTTTTGGGGGTTTTTTTGGATATATCATTTTTAATTTAAAAAACTTTAAATACCAATTTTAAAAATCTAAACTTTAGATTTGTAAAAATTATGGTCTGAAGGTGGTTAATATATTTTCATTTTATTTTAAATGTTTTACTGATGACATGTCTTCCCATCACAGTCATTTCAACTACCTTCCCCATCTTTGAACCCTCTTTTGTATAAGGAAGAACAATTAAGCAAACAGCCAGGTGTTAACTCCTTTCCTATGCAGTTTCCCTGCCTCACCTACATTTCTTGGAACTCTTTCCAACAGGCACCGTATTTAAAGTCCCAAGTTTGAATATTCCACACATTTCACTTAACTTGGTATGGCAGACTTGGATTGCCCATCTTTTCCCCTAAGGTCTGAAGTGATTAAATCCTACTGTCACACCAAAGGATGCTTTCAAGGCATCTTCCCTCTGCATATGATTTTCTAACATGTCTGTCATGGGATAGGATGCTAGATATGGGACTGGAAGATTCACAATTGCTTGGTAATATAACTCATCTGCATTGGCTCCCACATACGGGAACACTGAGAAAAGAAAGTGTAATTTGAGAATTAAAAGTTTTATTCTCCAATGCCTCCCACATAGTTTTCAGAAATTCCCCCTTAAATCAGGAGTTGCATCTGGAGAAAGCAACAAAACGAATGAATGAATCATTGAACAGTTTCTCTTTTTGTCTTTATATCTGCCTAGCATACAGTAGGCAAGTGGTTAATAAAAGTTTTCTGATTGAATGAATGAATCAATGAATGAATGAGTCCTGTTTCTCTCTCCTACCATGCTGCTTGCCTGGGAACACTATACTTGAGTCTGTTTTCACAGGGGCTATGGAAGTTAGTCCTCTCTCTGACATGTTTAGAAACATCTTCAGCAAGATTAAAGACCACTGTTCTGGGAACAACTAAAAGGAGCTTACTTTGTGTAAATTCACTGAGAATTGGACCAGTGTGAGGAGGTGGTGGCATCATTAACATTCCAAACTTTTTGGGGGGGGGAATAAAAATCCAGATCTAGGGAACTACCTAGAATTTGCAGATAAATTCTAAACTTAATTCCATCATATAATGGAGAGATTTCCAAGGAAATACTTTTTCAATAGAAAGAGGGGTTAAATGTTACATGGAAGTCTTGAGAGTTTGCCTGAGAATTTCAGAACCCTCTTCTGGCTCCTTACCTTAGCCTGGGCATTTCCAGCTGTCTAGACCACCGTCTTTTCCTGGGATTCCTGCTTTCCACAAGAAGGATGAGGCAAAAGAGGAATAAAAGGAGTCTGGCAAAATAAGGCATTTTGGGGAAGGCAGTGAGGAAATAGGCTACTGTCCAGTCACTTCTTGCAGGACAATTCTTTCCTGGCTTCCACATTGATTCAGCTGGAAATCCCAGGTTCTTGCTGAACCAGGAGGATCATTATTGGAAAGGCTGCCTTTCTGAAGCAGTAGTTTTAGTCTGATGGTCAGGGCTTCTCTCTCTCTCTTCTCTCTCTGTCTATCACTCTCTCCCTCACTGCTGCTTGGTGATTGGCCATTAAGAAGTTTCTCTTGTTAGTCAGATTGTGCTACCACTTGGTCCTGAAACTCAGCCTTTTGATTGAAATGGTTATATTAAAAAAAAAAAATCCCTTCTCCGTGACAGCTTTTTGCTTACATCATTAATCTCCTTCTCTCAGGCTACATAAAGCCAAGCAAGCTGTCATTTTCATTTGGAAGGCTTGTGAGAGTTCAAGACGGATTGAATGGGAAAGGTTTGTAGCTATACGAATGTACAAGAAAAAACAATTAGTTCATGAACTGGATTATTTTCATGAGGTTATCTAACAAGATGTTCCTTGATTTTCAACCTCAACAGAACCATTAATATTTCCATCCAATCCTTAAGGTGCATAGCTAAAATACCCAAAAGGAAGTGAAGAAGGGATGAAGACAATACAGGCAATATTGGTACTTTTTGTTATTGTATAGTCATGTCCAATTCTTTACAATCCCATTTGGGGTTTTCTTGGCAAAGATATTGGAGTGGTTTGCCATTTGCTTCTCCAACTCATTTTACAGATGGGGAAACTGAGGAAAACAGAGGTTGTGACTTGCCCGGGGTTACAGTTAGTATCTGAGGCCAGACTTGAACTCGGGTCTTCCCAACTCCAGGCACTGCACCACCTAAGTGTTGGTACTGCCATGTTAAAACTGATGCCTAAGTTTCTATGGATGTCTTGTTTCTTACATCATCCTTACATCATCTTTATCCTCAGTAACTTAATGTATACTTTTTTCTTTCTAAAGTTGAGCACGGTATATTTTTCATGGCTTCATGCAACACTGTGTGCTTTGTATATAATAATAGCTCACAAGCTGGCCCCTTTTCCTACCTTCCCTTCTCCCTTCTTACACTTTGCTCCCTTCTTCTACTGTTCCTCCCACACTACGTTCCAGATCCTCTCTCTCCTAAGTCTCTGGAATGTTCTCACTCCTAACATCCCCCTCTCAGTTCCTGGCTACCTTCAAAACTCAGTTCAGATAGAACTTGCTCCAGCTCTCCCCACTGCTTTCCCTAGCTGCCCCTCTATGTATTTTGTGGTTGTTCAGTTGTTTTTAGTGATCTGCAGCTTTTGTGATCCCTTTTGGGTTTGTTTGGGCTTTTTTAGCAGACTGCAGCAGTTTGCCATTTTCTTCTCCAGCTCATTTTACAGACGAATAAAACTGAGGCAAACAGGGTGAAGTGACTTATCCAGGATCATTAAGTGACTGAGGTCAACTCTTAGAACTGGCTTTAAAAAAAATTTCAATGGTGGTAACCTCTCTTAAGGTTGGGCTGAATTAAAAAATAAAACCAGAAGCAATTTAGAAGAAAGGTTAGTTAATAAAGTGTAATCAATCATTCTAGTTTTGGTTAAAAACGGCAAGGGGTGGGACTACAAAATAAAGCAATGTGAATTTTCTTGTGTAGCTCTATAGATAATCCCAAAAGAGGACTTCAAGAAACGTTTTGGGCAATGACAGCATTATTGAAATGAGTCTATATAGCTTATCAAGGTGACTATTTTGAGAGGTTTTTCCTTTAAGTGTTATATTTCAGTTATAATGTGTATTACCAACAAGTGATTTAAATGTATTCCATAATTCAGACTTTTTCATTAATTCAAATTAGCTTACTATTTGAAATCTAAATTTAGACCTGCCTACATATACACACACATGTAAATGTATATACATTTTATATATGTACTTATTGGGGGGGGGTTGTGAGGGAAAGACAGAGGTTCTAGTCTATTCCACAAACCCTAAGCACCTATGGGCTAGGTGCTAGGGATAAAAAGTTAAAAAAAAATAAAAATAAAATTACTGCTCTGAAGCTTACAATCTGATAGAGAAGACTGATAAATGTTTGGTGCCTGAATGAATTTCAAGTCACAATAAAAATTTTGAAGGAAAGATTACTTTCAGTTAGGGGGAATCAGAAAAGGCTCCAGAAAAAGAAGTGACAACCAAGTCGGACCTTGAAGAAGGGATTTCAACAGGAACTTGTGGGGAGTAGTACATTTTAAGCATATTGGGGGCAGGAAGTTTGGTAAGGGGAAAGATAGGCATAGGGAATAACTGACATATCCACTCTGATGGGAACACAGCAAGGGAAGTTGGAAAGGTAGGTTAAAGCCATTATTATAAAGGACCTAAAATGCTAGGCTATGGAGTTTTTATTTTATCCAATAAAATAGGATCCACTTGAGACTTGTGCAAGAGACTGACATGGTCGGACCTACAAATGAGAGATTTAGGCAGCTATGTGGGTGAACTAAAGAGTAAAGATAGAGAAACAAATTGACTAGTTAGGAGGTTAATTAAAATAATTCAGGTCATAAATTGTATATTCCCATATGGCAATGTTTTTTTTTTAAAGCAATTGGGGTTAAGTAACTTGCCCCAAGGTTACACGGCCAGTTATTTTGTGTGGGTGTTAAGTATCTGAGGCTGGAACCAACCCCTCGTCCTCCCGACTCCAGGGCCGGTGCTCTACTCACTGCGCCACCTAGCTGCCCCATGGCAATGTTTAGCATGACATATATAATTAATATGATGCTTACCTTATAAAAGGGTGGGGGAAAGGTTGAAAGGAAGGATTTGAAACTTACAACTTTTTTAAATGAATGATATTTTTTAAAGAAAATGTCAAAAAAAAAAAGTTATAAGGGCCTGTACTGGGATGGTGGCAATGAATGTGAGGAAGCAGAATTGGACTCAAGAAATACTGTGGAAAAATTTAAATTGTTTGGGAACTGATTAGATGAAGGAAGTGACTGGTTTTCTGTTGAGAGTTTATTTTAAGAACAATGAAAATTTTTCTTTCATTTTTTCCCAAAACACAGACAATGGAAAATTGCCTAACTTTTCAAAAATAGAGCTGAAGATGCTGATGAAACACTGAGTATTTATTTTTAGTATAATAAAACAAAAGTAAGCAGCATTGAAAACAAAGTGCTAAATAAAAGCCCCCCAATATAATGAGAAAAGATAATTAAAATCTTCTAGAAAATTCTAAATGAAATACATTGAATAAGTTTTCTTTTAAAAGTTGCCGACTTTAACCAGCTTGATGTAAACTTAGGCTCTGTGATTATGAGCAGCTGTGGATGACACAAATCCAAGGACAAGGAAGAACACAGAGGGCTGATCCATCAGGTCACTCACCACGTGCAGCCCCTACTCTGCAATGAAGGAGTAGAAGTATGGTTCTCTCAAACACTGTTAGGGGTATGATTTAAATGGGAACCCTTCCTCATCCCTTGCAGTTTTGCTTGTTCCCAAATTCCTCCAGAAGAGGAAAGTATGACAACTCAAGTATCTGTCCTTAAGAATTTGTGAGAGATGAAAGGTATGATGGGGGTGGGGGTAACTTTTCTTGTTCTCATAGGTGTCTGCTGGAAATAAAGGAGGGAAAAAGCCAGAGGTGACAAGGTGGGCATCTGGGTCAGATTACTGATACCTATAATGGAAAAAAACAAAAACAAAAAAACTCTTTATTGTAATGATCATAGCTTGATGGTTAAAAATATCCAACCAACTTCAGTAAATTCTCATACATATGAATGGTTGTGTCATGCTCAACTGTTAGATGGACATCCTTTAGATCATAGGAAGTATTCTCCAAACCCCCTGGCATTTAGGAACGACTAAAGATTGGAGATTGGGGAAACGGAAGAGAAAACAAGGGCAAGGATTTATTTTTACCAGGTGACATGTCACCATCCTGGCTATTATGGCAACGAGACGGGGAGTGAATGAGGCAGGGGAAGACAAATGAATTCCCTTCTCACTGATAAAAAGGGTCCCTGCAGCTTCCCATGAGTGTTTTTAGCATCATGACTTGAAATTCTGAACATATTTTCCCAAAGAAACAATATCAAAAGGCTCAGTGGCTTATTAAACACAATGCAATTTAACAAAAATTTATTAAGTGCCTACTATGTGCAAGGCACTGGACTAAGGACTGGGGATACAAAGATTCAAGAAGACATGGCCCCTTTACAACCTAATAACATAGCTGAAAGAATGATGGTCCAAATATAGGCCATACCCTTAAAATGAGATGGGGAGGGGGAAAAAAATGCACACAGAGAAAAATAATGCTAACTACAGGTCACACTCAGGTTATATATATATGCCAAATTTCAGGGTAAAGAACAACCTATATTCAGATCCATATGGCATTGCAGGGGAGCTCTTCATTAAGTCTTGTGCTTTCTGAAGCTTGAAAATTTAGGTTGCAGACATGATGGACACAATCTGTAAATATCATTGCAAAGCAAATTTATTAAGGCTCAGGAAAACCACATTACATAGATTTACACAATGTGTTCTCATTTTAAATCTTGTGACAAATGAAAACTAGCTACTGAGTAGAGGAAAAGATGAACTGCATCAACTGTAAGAAGAAAAACTAAACTTGCCTTTCAATGCTACTTACAGATTGTTTCAGAATTACAACCTAGTCACTAAAGTTTAAAAGTTACAAGTTTAAAAGGTTTAAAACTGCATAATGAATTTGATTAAGACTTGTATCAGTTACATTCTGATTTAAAGTCTTTTGCGGGCTGGCCACAGAATCTAAACACACCATAAGACTTTTTTCCTGGTGAGCAAATGGATTCTGTATTCTAAAACAAGTAACTTCCAAATAAACTATAAGAACACAGCCCTTTCTTCAGTTGGGAGCTGCCTGTATTAAAAATACAATCAACCAGGCATCGTGGCGCACACCTGTAGTATCTGCTGCTGGGAAGGCTGAGGCTGCTGGTTTGCTTGAACCTGGGAATTCTGAGACACAGTTAAGACTAAAGTTGACCAGGTGTTTGCACTAAGTCTGGCACCAATATGGTGAGCCCCCAAGGAACTGCGATGGAAAACCAAGCAGGTTAAAGCTTCCAAACCAATCAATCAGCAGTGGGATCAGGCCCTGAGTAGCCACTGCACTTCTAGCCTGGGTGAGATAGTGAGACCCAGTCTCAAAAAAAAGAAGAAAAGAAATACAATCAAAGCTTTTCAATAATACTGCCCCAGTGATTGCCTACAATTGCTGCCATTGAGTTAAATGTATTAAAGAACAAAGATAATATTTCCATGGCTCTGCTTTCCCACAAGGCATTGGAATAACCCTGGGTAACTAACTAGCATGACATACTCTTGTAAGTGAATGTTTTTTATATTAAAGTTAAGTTTGGGCTTGGATGGCATTGATTTCTATAACTTGCTTTTTCATAACGGATGGACAAAACCTTTCTTCAATACATTACGCATATTTTGGAATAATTAAAAGATAGTAGCACTGGGTAAATGATTATATTCCTTATTTATAAGCATTATAAGAACATGTTATATAACTTTCGATTTAAAAAGCAAGATATACAACTGATATAATCAGAGACAACATTCAAATCTTAAGATCAACTGATATAACTTGAAAGGAAAAAGAAATTATTTTCTGGCCTGGACCCTTTTTTTTTTTTTTCACTAAAACGAAAGATTTGTGGGGATCTGAAACTATCTGGAGAGTAAAAGAAAACGTTTACAAAGCAACATTCCCTTTTCTTAGTCAATATTCTATTCACAAATATGGTAATGTTTTTCTCCTTGAGTGCTTTTGTCAGAAGTAATTTTTTACCTTTACTAAAACATGGTTTCTCACATGCACATAAATTTCATAAAATGCCCAATTCTACTTCACCTCCTATGAATGACATTTAAGCAAGACACTAGAATTTGAACTCCAGAATCAAGGGGCTTTTGCTTTCCCCTCTCCAATTTTCCTCTGCTCCCAAATTATTCTTCCTCAAGCAGAGGTCTAGTACTCAATACAATGGGCATTGAGCTACTAGTAATACTTGGAATTTAAACACCACTTTTTATCCAAAGTTTCAAAGAACTTTACAAAAAATTATCACAAATTTATACATAAAGAAATTGAGGCATAGAGAGTTATAACTGATTTTCCAAGAGTCATAATGCAGGCCAGTGGTGGGATGTGGGATTTTTGACTTCCAGTCCCTTGAGCTAACTGCTAACATACTCTCTATGAACATAATTAGCCTCAAAATCTGTCTAAATATCCACTGACATTTATAAGGATCAAAAAAAGGAGGTGAGGGCCAAATACAAAAATTTTTTTTGTAAACAGTTCTTATATCATACCCACTGCAGAATGTTTAATGAAGCATTCGAGTCACAGCTCTTAAGACAAAAGCAATGTTATAACTCAAAGTCAAATATGTACTCATTGGCCAGATAGATTCGTCGGAATATGAGAGCTGCCAATGCTAGAGTCAGGATGACGATCAGTACGGCTGATCCAATATGATCCGTGTTGGGGTTGGCTCTTGGCTGCTGGACCTGAGCATCAGGTGAAGATGAGGATGTTCTTCTTTGACTCTGCTGCTGGGCCCGGCGCTGTCGAGGGCTCATGGAGGTATTCTTGGAAACAGTTTGGGGAGGCTCTTGTAGGGATGTTGCAGCAATATTCTGAGCATCATACTAAGAAATTTTAATAATTGTTAATTAAAACAAGCAAAGAATGAAAACACACACACACACACACACACACACACACACACTAGAATAAAGAGAACTAAATATGGACAAGAACAGGGTTAATAAGAACCATTCTAGGCTCCTGAAACTAGCCTTAAGTTTGAACCAAAATAGATTGATGGGGCAGGGTAAGAATAAGGATTTGCCCAGAGCCTTCTCTACTGACTGATTACCCATGCTAATTTCCACTGGCCTTCTAGCAATGCTTGCTGAGTCTAGGTTCTTGATTACTCTAATTTCTGTCTTCTTTCCCTCAAGATATCTAGGGGAAGAAAACAAGCTGACTCTTACTTTCAATCTGATAGATCGAAGACAGCAGTTAATGTGATTCTTCTGTATCATGTACTGATTTGTAATAAATAGCAATATTACTCAATCTACCTTATGTATCTTGGGATTACATTCATCACATAAAACTGGACACAAGTTTCCAAAACTATAGTGCCTCACACCACAATAGACATGTTACTCTCTTAACTCAAAACTGCCGTGTTGTGATCCACAGTGATGACCTATGCCAGATAGTCCCATAGAAGCTTAAAGGCAGTGTGTTCTGGGCTGGACTGAGATCTTCTAGGAGAGCAGAGATGGGAACAAAGAGTATTCTTTTGGGTGGCTATGGGCTAAGGACACTTGGGACACATTTATCTTTTACTCTGATATATTTTTGTTCAGGAAAAAAAGCCTGAGTCTGACATTTATCTTGATTTCTTTGTTTTTGACCGATTATAAGAAAACTACAATTACTACATTATTCCCTACTACATTATTATATATAGCATACAGTTCCCCTCTTCATAGAAGAGGAGAAAAACAAGCCTCAATGACTTTTTCAGTAGCAGTTTCACCTCTGTCATCTATGGATTCAAATACTGCCTCTGCCATTTACTAGTAGTACGATGCTCAGGGAGCCAATAATCAACTGAAAAACTGAAAAAGAAATAATATCACCTTAAACTTGTGATACTTTTCTTCTAATAACCTTTCATAAAAGTTTATCAGACTCTCTCTTTTATAAAATCCCTTATGAGTCACAAAGGGTAAGTATCTTAAATTTATAGGTGGGGAGACAATTATAGACTAAAAGTAACATAAAAGGGAAGATGATAGTAAAGACATTAGTTTCTTATATATTCGGATTCTTTGACTTCAGGAATTCTGGATTATTATTTTTGCTACCTAAAGAAATTAAATAGCATAGCAGTAGCATTTTATAAAGTGTCCATAAATCCTAACGTTCCCAATATAAGCAAATGACTGGTAATAACTACTTGAACTGAATTATGGCAAACAGGTAAGATACATTCAATTCCACTTAAAATAGCAAAATTTCTTAGTTCCTAAGAGAAAAAAGGGAAATACAAATTCCTAAGAGGAATAAAAATAATCACATAGATCTAGCAATCCAAATTAAACCAAACCTTTCACTCTGTACAACTTGCCTGACTAGAATTTTTAAAAAATCAAACTTTTCCTTCCTCAAATCCTAGCCTAAACAAACAGCTTACTAAACTAATGTCCAATTTCCAGAGGGAAGGCACCTCAGCTTTTAAAACACATGTTTATGTGATTTAGGCCATCTGATCTTTTAAAATATTAATCTACTTTGGATATTATCAAAGTTCATCAAATGCAAAAAGATGGAGATTTTACCTAATTTTAAGACTATAACTGGGGTTCAGTTATTTCACAAGGTCATCTGTATGTCAAAGACCATGATCTAAATCCAGCTGAAACAACAAAGCTTTCAGCAATTCTTAACATGTTGTCCTTTATGTAAGAAGAAAGTTTAAAAGATAAAAACCAACAATAATGCTTTAGGTCTTAACAGTAGGTAGGCAGTTTTCAGCTTGCAAGCATTCAATTTACATCTCTTCTGCAGACACTTGCCCTTATCCCATTCTCCACCTCATCCCAGCCCCTGCCATCACTGCCCATAAAAGCTGTAATGAACAAATCTAGGATTAGTAGAAAAATTATGTTCATATGTAGAATAAGGGAAAAATCTAAGAAAACCAGAAACACCTGTTGATCTGACCCTGGGGTTAATTAGGATTCGTCTGCCTTCATGGTAATCCACTGGTCACCAAATGCCTACCTGCTTTAATTTTTTTTTACTTGATTTTATTAGACTCATCAACATTTATGGATGAGATTAATATCCCCCTTAAAAATTCAAATTTATCTGCAATTCTTATAGGTTTATCAGTTATTCACACAATGTGAATTAGCTCATACCACATTCCTCCAAACTCCTTAGACCAAGTTACATAAGAGAGATTTCAGGAAGTGGGGCAATTCTGGAACATGGAACAACTGAGAGAATGTAGATCTCCATGACATACTGAAGTTGAAGGCATGATGGCTTTATGTAACACTTGGGAAGGTCAATGACAACACATCCAAAAAAGGAAACCAGTTTGGTTAGGGCTAGAAACTAAGCTATCAGAGAATCTGTTTAAGTACCTGGAGAAGTTTAGCTGGAAAAGAAAAGACTAAGAAAGGACACGAATGCTATCTTCAAGTCTTAGAGGCAGTATGATACAATGGAAAGGGTACTGATAATGGTAGTGCCAGACCCAAATTCAATCCTAACTCTGCTGCCTACACAATCTTGTGCAAGTCTCTTTACTTTTCTGGCCCTGCAGTTTCTTCATATGTGAAAGGAGACAGTTGGGATAGATGACCTCTCAGATTCCTTTTGGTGTTTCTTGAAACTACTTGTTATTTTTTTTTTACACATTTACTTCTGTACTAGTCCTATCAGCCCAGTAATAGCTAGCATTTATGTAATGCAAAAAGGTTTGCAAAGCAATTCATCTATATTACCTCATTTGGTCTTTGCAAAACCCTGTAAGGTAGATAGTATTATTATTATTATTCCCATTTTAATGCTGAAAAGCTAAATGACTTGCCCAGGGCCACACAGCTTCTAAGTGTCTGAGGCAGGGATTTAAAGTCTGATCTTGACTTCAGCATTCTATCTACCACCAGAGCTCTCCTAGCAACTACCAACTGAATAGGGCATTAATCATTTTTGTCTTTGTTTCCCCAAAACCTAGCATAGTGTCTGTCATATAGCAGGTATTTAGTAAATGTTTGCTGCATTAAACTGAATGCTAGAGGGAAGCTTCCTCTTCAGATACATGCAAGACAGACTCTGAGACCTCTGCTGTCATTTTCAAATCTGTGACTCTTAGGATTTGAAGGAAAGGATGCTATAAGGTGAGAGAGGAGAGTGGTAAGAGGGGTGAGAATATGCCAAAGATAAAATAAACCTACCTCAAACTTTTACCTAGGACTAGCACTGCTCCCAGGAAAACAAGAAGCACTTCCTCTCTTCCCCTCTGGCTAGGGCTCTGCTCTCAGGATCCAAATTCGCTAGAGCCATTAGAATCATATCACTTTAGGGCTGAAAGGTGCCTTAAGATCACTTAGTCCACTGTACTCATTTTAAAGAGGAACCATATAAGTTTAGCTATATTATTGGTTAAATAGACTCTTGTGAACTAGCCTGTTCTGGGGAAATTCACAGCTCTAAGTAACCAATTTACAAATGAAAGTTTGGAACACAACCTTTTCATAAGTATTTGCAAATAAATTTCCAGTAACCACAAAGAATCACTATTTATGGGTTTTAGAAAATATAACACCTTATTAAGAACCTCAGTCCCTGAGAAGATAAGAAAATTGATAAAAAGGAGAAAATAAAAAATTACAATCTTCACTTTTGGAAAAGAAAGGCATTCTTATTTTCTACAAGGCTAGAAAAAGTATAAGTATATATCAAGATGCAACAGATGGCCTGACGTTTTCTGACACGTTTAAAATTTTTACCAATCTCTCGCCCCCTCACTGCTAAAAACATAGCTTATCTGGGATTTGACAATAAATTCTCACTGCATTTATATAGTACTCACAAAGCAGCTGCCCTGGCCCAATACCAGGTCTCAGCTGCTTCCATAATGGCTGGATTATATAATCACTATCATGGAAAATTTATATGAAAATGGTAAAATAATTTCACTTTAAATGATAGAAAAGTAACAAAGATTAAAACATACAGGAACATTAAGATTACATATAAATTAAGACATGCTCCTAAATATTAAAGTATTAGTCTAAGACTTTCTGACTTTGTACTATTTATTGTATCAGCGTCCCTTGTATCAATCAATAAAACATCCACATAATCAATAAGATTATATTAAGCGCTCACAAGCCTGGGGACAAAAAGAAAACATCAGTAATAATAGCTAGCATTCATATAGCTCTTTGAGGTTTTCAAAGTGATTTATATACATCCCATTTGATAAAGAGTCCCTTCCCTCAAGCTTACATTCTAATGAGTGAGATAACATAAATAAGCAGGGGATGATGCTAGATGCTTGCGGAGTCAGAAAAGTTCTTCAAACAGAAGTGGTGCTTCAGCTGAGTTTTAAAGAAGCCAGGGATCCTAAAAGTAGGAGGTTGGATGGGAGAGCATACCAAGTATGTCAGGGAAACAACCAATGCAAAAGCACAGAGAATGGAGATCAAGTGTTGCATTCAAAGAGAACAGCAATATAAATGGATCATAGAGCTCTAGGATGGAGGGCAAGAGAATATCAGAAGATTCCTTTCTAAGCCAGCTAGCGAAGAGCTTAAAATGCTAAACAAAGAACTTTAGGTTTTTTTTCTTGGAAATCCTAGAGAGCCACTGGAGCTTGTAGAGGGCTTGGGAGGAGGGAGTAAAATTAGGAACATCACTTTGGAAGCTTGGGGGAAGATGGACTGGAGTGAGAAGAGACGAGGCAGGCAGGTCAATGAGAAGGCTATTGCGATAGTGCAAGCAAGACTTGATAAGGGCCTGAACAAAGGTGCCAGCAGCTGTGAGAATGGACAGGGGATATATGTGTTATGTTACAGGTTAAAAAAAAATCACTAGGTCTGGTAACTGACTGAAAATTTTTTAGGTATATTTTTTACATGTATGTCATCCTGTGACCTTCAGGAACTCTGAAAAATGGAAGGGATGCTCCCTTTTCTTTTGCTACCTGTGCTCATGGCCACAATGTCCAACACTCAAGCTTTGAAAAATACTTTCCTTGTGGCTAGAGTAGTAACTTGAAAATTAGTTTAATAAACTCACTCTGACCTACACTATTTGTCTCTGACTTATATTCCTCACTGGTATTCCAGCAGGACAACATAATAATAGGCACAGTGGGTTTTAAGTTTCCTTTTTCTATATTACTAAATGCAAATAATTTTAAGTGCTATATTAAGGGAAGCCCACTGATAGTAACAATACTGAATAGTACATGAAGTAAATCAAGAAATTCAGTTAAGGTTAAATAAATAAATAAAGCTTGAGAGAAGCTGTTAAATGTGTTTCCTTTGAAAATTGTATTGTTTCCCTTTCATGTTTCCCATTAATTTTAATACAGGCTGGAATCTGATTTTTAAAACAGCTACAATATGTAGTTGTAGTCACCAAAAACAGACAATAATATGATGGTATGCTTTATTTCAAAAGGGTTGCTAACTGACAATGTTAGCTAAGCTATTATTAAAAATTTATACCCAATAGTTTAAACTAAAGATGATATGACCTTTGGGCCGTAAAAAAATGCTCCAGTCTTAAAAACTGCTATGCTTTTATGCTTCAGTTGGAAAATCTCAGCATTAAAAGAGGTAAAGCTAGGGGACAAATCACTACCAAAGGAAGCAATGACTTGAAAAAGTCTCACTTTTCCTACAAATAACATATTAAAATCCATAATTAATTTTTAAGAAATAGCAGATATGGCAAGTCTATTATTTTCTTGACAAATTTCTGGGAAAAAATTATAGAAAACTTTTACAATTCAGAAAAAGCAAATAAAAGTATAATGAAGACTTTAAAATTCCTCAGTACTCGTGGGTCCAACATGGGCAACAGATGCAAGTCCCTTCAACCTTTTTCATCCACTGAGGTTCTCTGTCCATGTTTACTCCATAAATTCTCTACCTATCATAGTGAGGTGAAGATTCTGGGGTCTCAAACTTATGTACAAGCTCTGGTAAGTCTTACCAAGCTGAAAAAACTTTGAGTCCTAGCCCAGAAACAGATTGTGTAACTGAAGCCCAAGGACCAACCTAACTAAATAGAGAAAAGCTCATTCAGTTCAATATTCATTAAGTGCTTTACTAGGAGCAAGAGGCTGCCAGGCTAAGACACAAAAATGAAGGATTTCATTTTTTTCCAGACCCAAATCCACCATAATTTTCCAAAAAGTTAAAAGATCAATGTTTTTGTCCAGATCTCCTTTAATATTATATTTGTAATATCACACACACACACACACACACCCCTATATATGGTGGTGTGATTTTTTTTTTACCATAGCTTAAAATACTTTATAAGCATTCTCTGTTTCCTCAACATGGACATAAAATATTCTAAATGCTTTAAAATCCTAAATAGATTTTGAAATTCAGTAGGATTTTAGCAGGTTACTCACAGAATGGTAAATAAATAACTAAGCTTACTAAGGCTTACTTAAAAGAACTTGTTTGTTCCACACTTCCCACCCACCCCCAACCCCATGTACTTTTTTTTTTCTGACTGAAGACTGATGAATTGCCAAGGACTAGATTAGGGGAGCAAAGGAGAGCATAAGGACTGGAAGGATACTGCTTGCCAGTGATAGCCAAGGCAGTTTCCCTGAAACCTCCCTATGAGTTCAACACTAATTTCTCTGGACAAAATTTATTCCAGAAATGGGTGACAATGAGAGGCAAAAACCTGTGAAACACACATATTTACGGGGTGGGAATAAAAAATGAAACAAGACAGAAAAAGAGAATTTAGAGAAGTAGGAAGAAAACCAGAATAATTCTTTGTCACAGAGATGAAGAGAAGAAAGAGTCTGAGAAAGAAGGAGTAGTCAACAGTATTAAATGCTGCAGAAAAGTTGGGAGACAAGAAAAGAGAAAAAAGAAAAGAGAACACTGGATTTAATGATAAAGAGGGTCAATGGTAACCTTCCATAGAGCTGTTTCAACTGTGGGGAGTGGGGAGAACAGAAGCCCCATTGCCAGGGATTATGGGATGTGAGTAGTGATAAAGACATAAAAAGCTCTAATTCTTAATTAAGCAATAAACTTTACCTTCAGAGACCTCTGGAAAAATACTAGAAAGTGTTATTTTTAAGCTTAAGATGCTCTTTGTCCTGATAACAAGAGTATAAAATATTCCAGGAAGGAAGGACAGCTGCAGCCCTCTTTGATGTTCCTTTCCTTTGAAGCCAGCCTGTTTCTGATCCCTCTTTGAGCTGCAAACTGAATTCACAGGACTTTCACATCTGTTCGGATATTTAGAAACCTTTACATGAACTTTACCCTTTCAAGAGAGGGAGCTAAGTCTAAATTTTAGCCTCACAACTCTCTTCTCTGCAATAGTAATGAAGAACTTATTCCTAAACACAATTTACTGTTGGTGGAATTTTTTCCTAAACAGCTGAATAACAAAAAAAGCAGAGGCAACAAGTACAGATTAAATTTGAGGAGCAATTGGGATTAAGTGACTTGCCCAAGGTCACACGGCTAGTAAGTGTTAAGTGTCTGAGGCCAGATTTGAACTCAGGTCCTCCTGACTCCAGGGCCGGTGTTCTACTCACTGTGCCACCTAGACACCCCAAGTACAGATTAATTTTCTGAGAAGTTTGGAAGTGAAGAGATGATAGAAAGGTTTGAGGGGAGTAATAATGCTGAGAAAGGTTATTTTAGGATAAGGTTAACTTGAGCATGGATTATACAGAAACAGAGACTTACTAGGCAGAAAGAAAATAGGAAGAGATTACTGGAACCAAATTCCAAAAAAAGGCAGAAGATCGGACAATTAACAGAACCAGAAAAGGTTTGCCTTGGGAAGGAGCTACTTCTTTCTCAGAACAAAAAGCTAAGCAAGAAAAGAAGATAAAGAGATGTTCTGAGCTTGAGGAGAGAAGTTATGAGAACTCAAACTTTATTGCCTAAATGTCTGTAAGATATGAAATGAAGCCACCTGCTCAGATTCAGGGAAGCAAGATAATGGCTAAAGACTTGAGAGTACAAAAGGTTTAGAAATATTAAATACAAAAAACTGGCTATTAATTCTATAGGAGATGAATTAAAATATTGCCACATAGCACTGAAGACTACTGAGGTCAGACAGTATGAATATAGAGCCAAGCAGCATCACTGGAGGATCTTTCTTTAGCCCTCCTTAGCAACCTCTAAAATTGATAGCAGCGTTTGGGATTAACAAGGCGAAAATGTTAAGACAATCAAGGGAATGAGACAGCAGTAAGAACACTGATGAAATAGATGATAATGAGGTTCAAACTGAGAAGGGAGGCAACTGGAGTCAAAATAAAGGTGATGGATGGGGATAAACAGAGAAGGTTCAAAGAACCAGGGTTGACAATTAAGACAAAAGAAGAAGTTCAATATATAAGAGAGTGAGGTAGAAGATAAGGATGGTCAGGAATGGGAATTTCAGAATTCAAGATTTTTGAAGCAAAGAAGCTCTGAATAACAGTGAAATCTAAAATGAGTGTGAAGTATGAGTAACTGGAACACAACTATAGCTGAGTTTATATATTCACCCTGTCCTCATGATCTATGGAATAAACCTAGCTGCTGGCTGGGGTTAAAGATGCCATCTGTAGCCTTGGAACAGAATGAAACTAACTGGCCACCACGGACACCAAAATCATTCCTTTAGCCTCATTATAAGTACAAGCACTTTAACCAAGTAAGTGAACTAGCCACAAAAAATTAAGAGGTTGGTCTATTTAAAGCACAAAGGGAGAGACAACATAGTTCATATCCTTCAGTTCTGTTGTACAAAACCTGGCACAACAAAGGATGTCCAATGATTACAGAATTATAGAATTTTAGAAATAATTTAGTCTAATGCCATCTGGCAAATCAGAAAACAAACGCAGAGAGTTTAAGCATGTAAGTTATATAACTTATACTAATATATAACATATATATTATATAATTTACATACAAGATATATAATATATATATATAACTTACACATGCATATAAATTATTTAAGTTTATATAACTAGTTAATGGAAGAACTAGAGCTAGAACCCAAATCTGGCTCCCAAATCAATGTTCTTTCCTATATACCCACATGTCAATAATAATAATAAATGAAATAATAGTCATACCGATGTACTGGCTGTTGTATCCTGGAATGTTGAAGGTCTACCTTCCTGTTGTGGCTCACTTAAGGAGAAAGAGTGTTTTAAATCTGGCACAGTGACAGATTTGCCAGATGAATTGACTTCTGCCTAAAAGAGAAAAATAAACATATATGTATATATGAGAAAAAGGGAAACTGCAGACTGATCCAAAAACTTAATTTTATCTGTTTTGACTTCTCTTCAGTGTTGACTGTCACATTTGGGGTATACAAAAGAAACATGAGATATGGTCTCTACTCTCCAGGAGTTTACAATCTAATTAGGGAAACAAGAATAACAGAGAAGAAACAACCAGAAAATTATTAAATGCTAATCTGTCTGGTCATGGCCAACTACAACAGAGAAGGAAAACATAATCAGGGTGGAATGTGGTAGCCAAGGAAGGTTTTAAGTGGATGATTTGGTTTGATGTACAGATAGATTTGAACAAGTGGACAGGAAAAAGGCAAATATCTGTTAATACCAATTCAAATGCCTTAGTAAATAGCTATTTCACTAAACTGAGGTTTTAGGAATGTCACTATTTTTTGCTGTTTTTTAATCTGATCAAATATTTCAGGTCCTCCATTTGGATAGATACACCCATTCACTCATCTCATAATTTTCTACAACAGTGCCATTACTTCAACTGCACAGTTTTGTTTACAATATACCTAAAATGACCTCCTTGATAATAAGTGTTTATTTGTGCAATACATCTATATGGTATTCTAATGAAAAGTTACATGTATCTGTCAAGCTCTTTTGTTCCTAAGATAAATTAGAATTGTGCAACATTTATTATAAATTTGGTGTTTAGATGTAACTATACAAAAATAATCATTTTTACCACTCCCACATTATAACAAAAAGGGAAACTTGAGTTTAAGATTCAATCTTAGGTTTCTTAAATCAAGTTTTTCAAAGACATCAATATAAGAATATGAAAAATTAACACAAATGGGTCACACCTCAGCATTTTACCCACAGGACAGCATGATCAGAAGACTGAAGCTCAGTTTTTGCAGAAGTAGCTAAGTACCTCATGGCTTTTTTTTTTTTAAAGCAATTGGGGTTAAGTAACTTGCTCAAGGTTGCACAGCCAATTATTTCTGGGTGTGGTGCTAAGTATCTGAGCCTAGATTCGATCCCCAGGTCATCCCGACTCTGGGTTTGGGGCTCTTACTCGCTGAGCCACCTGGCCGCCCCTAAGCAATTGGGGTTAAGTAACCTGATCAAGGTTACACGGCCAGGTGTTTCTGGGTGGGTGCTAAGTGTCTGAGCCCGGATTCGATCCCCAGGTCATCATGACACTGGGGCCACTGCTCTTACTCACTGTGCTACCTGGCCGCCCCACCTCATGGCTTTTAATGGGGGTGAGGAAAACAAGAGAAGAGAAGAAAGGTGAAGATGACAATCAGATAAATATTTAAAAATCCTATTAAAAAAGGGTGAAACTAAAGAAGTAACTTTCAATATAATGGCTGGGAGAAAGTTCTTAAACAATAGATAAAGGAAATTATAAAAGATGGAAAATTATACTTCTACAAAATTTAAAAACTTCTGCATAACTGACTTCAATATAACTAGAATAAGGAGACTGCAGAGTAGGAGGGGAAATATTTATGTCAAACATATTTTTCTAAGATATATAAGGAATGAACTCATTTACATTAAGACAGTCATTCCCAAATAGCCAAGTGCTCAAAGGTTATGAGCAAACAGTTTTCAAAAGAATAAATGCAAAATGAGTAACCATATAGAAAAATGCTCCAAGTCACTGAAAATTACAACTGAGGTCTCATGTTATATCTTCAAATTAGTAAAAATGATAAAAGACAAAAATAATGTTGAAAGGGTTGTGGGAAGTCAGAAAATACTATGAATTTTTGATGGAGCTATGAACTCATACAGCCATTCTGGGAATTTGGAATTATTTAAAGAAAGTTAATCCATTTTTCATGCCCAGGAATCCCACCAGTGGCATTTACCCCTCAGGGAAGTCAAAGACAAAAACAAAGGTCCCATATATAACAAAATATTTGTAGCAGCACTTTTTGTCACAGCAAAAAACCCTCAAGAAACAAAAAGAATGTCTGCTGAATGGAGGATGATTAAATAAATTATGCTATATGAAATAACATTTTACTCTAAGAAATGACAGTTATGAAGAATTCAAAGAAAAATGGGAAGATTCCTGTGAACAGAACAACTTACACAATGATGACATAAATGAAAACACAAAAAAGGTAGCTGAACTCAGATTAAGTACAATGACCCATAATGATTTCAAAAAGCTACAGAAAGTTTTCTCCTTCCTTTTGATAAAAGAAAGAATTCAGGAAAGAATGCAGATGTGGATAGAGAGTTGTATGGGTCAGTATTTGAAGGTTTAGAGATTATTAGAAAATGACTGTGATGTAAAAACAAAGACATCAATAAAACTTTTTTTTTTTAAACAAAGGGTAAATCAGGCTCAGGCTCAAGACAAGTGATGGAGATCCTAAACTCTCCACATGCTAGGTGTGCCAAAGATGTTAGGCTGGCAGAGCCTTGAGGGTTTTTTGCTGTGATTAACTTTCTTTAAATAATTCCAGATTCCCAGAATGGCTGTATGAGTTCACAGCTCCATCAACAATTTCATAGTATTTTCTGATTTCCCACAAAACACAGAAAAAGAGAGTAGGAGCAATAATAGAGAAGAGTAAGGAGAAGGGAAACAAGGCTACATTGATGGTGGGAATTGACGCAAGGTTATAGGAACAGGTCAAGTAGGTGTGATAGCCTGGTTAAGGGATATAAAAAAATGACTATCTTGTGAAGAAACAGATAAGCAAGTGCTCCAGTTAGCCTGAAGCAAAGTATACTTATACAGTTCACTTTTCTTGGACACTACAGAGCCTTTCTTGATTTCTTCTATAAATATTACTTTTCTGTCTCTCTCTCCTCTCTGCCTTTCCCATCTTGCTCTCTGCTTCTCCTGTCTTTCTCTCTATAGCTCAATATCTTTCTCTTTCTTTTTCCACTTGTATCTAATCTCTTCCCTCCCTTTATGCTATTCTATCTTCCTTCTCCATTTCTTTGTCATTTTCTTTCTTATCCTTCCTTCTCTGATCTCCTTT
This sequence comes from Petaurus breviceps papuanus, assembly GCF_028583685.1. Lineage (NCBI taxonomy): Eukaryota > Metazoa > Chordata > Mammalia > Diprotodontia > Petauridae > Petaurus > Petaurus breviceps. The sequence continues at coordinate 7,441,196 of NW_027187302.1, forward strand.
TCCTTAGACTGACTGTAATATGAAACTAAAGTATATTTTTAATACTATTCGCTCTTCACCCTTGCTGTACATATATCCAACAAGAAAAGCCTACCTATTAAAGATGAGAAATTAAACGTCTCTTCTTCCAAATCTGTGAAAATTTCCTGACTAGATAATTTTTTGAAAGACATTTTTATACTCAAAATCTGGCAGAAACGAATGATGTAAATCAGAAGTTAATAAAGCATTAAGAAAACAAAAACAACAAAAAAAGACATTTTTATAATAAAAACATACTTCCCAAGCTCTCACATAAAACACAAATACTTTAATTTTCATATAGTTTCCTCCATAGCATCTTAAAGACACATAAAACTGTCTAAGTTCTTAAGTTACAAGCAGGAAAGTAGTCATTTAATTTTGCCAAAAATAAACCTCCCTATTCAGTCCAACCCAGACAGCCCTATCTATCTTACCATTTGTTAATCCTTGTCTTGTACATTAACTACCTAAAATTCTTTTATTTGACATCTGATAAGACTGTAAAGTCTTTCTAAGTAGCCAGCCATCACCTAGTACATCGTATGCAAGCAATCCATATTATTGATTACTGAACTCTACTATGTGCCTGGCACTGTGGAAGATACCAAAGAATGTGATGATAATGTCACCTCACATTTTTGGAGCACTTTCACATAACATAATTTTGTCAAATTCTCAGAAAAGGGTAGGCAGGACAAATATCACTACCATTTTGCAAATGAGGAAATAAACTCAGAAAAGTTAAATGTCTTATCCAAGATTACACAGCTAGTTAAGTAGTAGATTCAAATATTTCAACTTTCTAATTTGATGATTTAAAATGTACATGTTCTGATTAAGTCCAGGGCTCTTTTCATTTTAATCTAGCTGGAAATAAAAACTCTAGCAACATGAAACAAAACAACAAAAGATTAAATGCCAAAAAGAGCAACTAATGATTAAGTGGTTTAGAGATAAAAGTACAAATTAGCATTAATTTAGAAATTAAATTCCCAAAGTATAGTATGTGGTTATTCCTAAAGAATACACACACTATAGGACCCCAAGAAATAGCTTTTCTTCCTGACAGGAAAATGGGAGGAATCCTTGCTAAAAATCCATTATGTAATTTACCTTGAAACTGATTTGTCTAGCAAGTTCCTTGGCTTCTTGATCAGCCTGACTTGAATGACTTCCTGATGACAAAGGCAACAGGGCGATCTTCATTGCTGAGCCACATCCCTCACAACAGAAATCTTGTGACCTGGTGAGAAATAAAAGAATTCTAAAACGACTGGTATCAAGACTTCTCTCAATGAATGTAAACAATTTGACTCTGATTCCCTTTTTACAAAAAAGACAAACGCTGAGCAAATAAAGTTTTACTTTAAAAGAAAAAATTTGGGGGGTCTAGATGGCGCAGTGAGTAAAGTACCTGCCCCGGAGTCAGGAGGACCCGAGTTCGGATCTGGCCTCAGACACTTAACACCCACACCAAAAAACTAGCCATGTAACTTTGGGCAAGTTACTAAAACCCAATTGCCCTCCAAAAGGCAAAAAAAAAAAAAATACTGAAAAGCTGACTCCATATATGCACACTCATATGCTTTCTAGGTTGGAAAACCAAGAAAACATTTTCCCTGAATATGATTAATACTTTTAAATTTCTATGTATATTTTAAGTCACCAAATGAGAAAACTGAAATATTAATAGATTTTTTTCTGACTTTTTTCTTCTTGTACCAAATTTGGCCACCTAAACTATGAGTTCGAAAACTAGTAAACATTATTAAATACATTTTTTTCCAATCAGAGTATTTTATTGAGTGATAAAACCAAACCATAAATTAAGATCTTTCCTGTTCCAAAATGAAACTATTAAGTATAACTAACATCCATCTCTCTCAACCAGATGATAAGTTCAATAAATGGCTATATTTTTTCAAAAACTTCAGTAAACATTCTCACAAACACTCTTATTTTTATATACTTATACACTGATGACAGTATAAACACAAGTTTACCACAACAATAATATAATTTTCTTACCTTACAGTGAAACTCACCTTCTAGTATACAAATTTCTGAAATAAGGTTTCAACCATGGTAGATTACAGAAGATAAAAAATAATTCAAGATTTCCACAACATTAGAAGAGCTTGTTCTGTCACTAATATTTTTCTTCTAGATGTTTATTACAGAAAAAGATTTGCCAACCACAATAAGGACCTGAATGCTACCAAACTGATAAACACTTGCTTAACAAGTCTTCAAAATACAATATTCATTTATCTAGAGGAGAAATCATATTAATATTGCACTCACATTGTATATATGTGTATGTGTTTGTGTATTTGCCCAAGTGCGCTGCAAATGTATCAAATGTGCTTAAAAATAATCAAGCATTTTTATTGTGACTGGTCCACATATAATATAAAAAGCACCATTCCAAATAGGTTTTACATATGTACATCTGTTTCTAGACTATGTATTTAATTAGCTAACTGAAAAAACACTATGGCTTTGCTTATCTGAAAATGAGGGGTCTAATGATCTCTAAAATGCCTTCTATTTTTAAATTACATGATCTATGACAGACTGAGAATACAAGTAGAGGTCAGAAGACCTGGAATAAATTACTAATTACCAAGTAGGCAATAAATTTTCACTGAAATGAGTATCATATGAGAGTTGTCATTTTACACCAAAGCCTACTAAAATAGTTTGCATATTGTAGGTGCTAAACAGAGTCAGGGGTCATGGGTTCATATCCCACCTGTGATGACTACTACATGTGTGATCTTGGGCAAGTCAGTTAACTTCCTTGGGCTTTAGTTCCTCTTCTGTAAAATGATGGTTTGGGACTGACATCTTTGGTTTCTTCCAGCTTTAAGTCTAAGATCCTATGAATTAATTTCTCCATTATGCATGTAGTGCTATAATTTTCTCATGTATTGTTACTATCTTAGTAACAAGACATGTCTTATCAAAACACTTAAGTTTTATAGTCAGTACTTGGCAATTCAAAAATGTTTGAATTTTTAGAAAATCCTTTTAGTGCCTAAGAGAAAGAACTAAGCCATTTCTGGATGGTGATGATGACGCACTCATTATTTGCAGACTGCTGAAAATTTTTTTTTCCCATCACAGGCAGAACTGCTTTCTTTTCATTTTACAAAATCAACTATACAATGAAATTCTGACATTGGAATTTCTTTAGCCTCTGACTGAGAGGACAGGCGAAATTTAAGAACAAAAGTTCATATGATATTTATCTACTATATCTAACTGCAACATCATGAAAAAAAGTTCTACTCCTAGAATGACTCTAATGGAAACTTACTGAGAAGTTCTGCCAATAATAAAACATCAGGTCATTTACTGTTACTTTTTTTTTTTACGGTTACTTTTAAATGAAGTTAATTAAATAATATGAGATTTAAGAACAATTCAGTACATGGAATTAAAATGAAAAAACAAGCATCATTTCTTCAAGGTACATGCCTTGTAGGTTTGAAAAATAACTTAGATACTAGATAAACAAAGAATAAAATGTAAGCTACTCACTTTTTGGCAAGTGCTCTTCTTTCCTCAGGTGAGTAGTCTAAAGACCCTATGGCACCTTCTCCTTTTGTTGGCATAAATCCAATGATGGCTAACAATGCTGTTCTGACTGAAATGAACAACCCAACATTCAATCTATGTGTGAAATTAAAAAGCATTAGATTCCCACCACTGGAATTGGGGAAAAACAAACACCAAAAACCCCCAACTTTTTAGCCTCACATGATGGATTACTTAAGTAAAATATGACATCCCATCCTGTATTTATCTGACAGTAAAAGTAAAAATCAGACTAAATTTTACATTTTTCCTATTCAATATTTAATACTGTATAGCAATCACTTTAATTTTATAAGAAAATTAATTATTATAAACTGGTAAGAAGTTCTTTAAATAAGATTAATTATAACAATAAACTGATACTTACTACTCCATGAAGGCTGCCAAGTTTCAGGATGATGTCCTGAGATGCTCAAACAAATTTTCTTGCCTACTTCAAATCTTCCATTAGCCTTAAGGATAAAATAATTTATACTTATCACAAACATGTTTTAAATAATATTTCTTTAAGACTCTTAGTTTTAGAAGTTGCTTTTAAAATTTTTTAAATATTTAATTGGTCTCACATAAATATTAATGAACTGATAAGTATTCAGCTCCTAACTGCATCTATCACCATATTATGCCCTATATCTAGGGCACAAAAAAAAATATGGTTCCTGTTTTGTGCTAAGTTTTAAATGTACATGTGGGAGCCACAGAACTACCAAATTTTTAACTACAGAACTGGAAGCAACTTTTTATCAATCAAGTCCAGCCTCCCCTCTATGTTTTAAGGATAAGGAGATACTGAGAGCCCAGAGTAGGTAAGTGAGTTGTCCACATTAACACAACCAGCTAGCAGCAGAGCTAAAAGTAGAAATCAGGTTGCCTAATAATTCCTTAGCCCAGTGCCTTTAACTTTTCTCCCATGCTAGTCATCCATGAAAATATGCCAGTTGAAGTTGCATGGAAGATGAGTAGAGGGAATAATTATATAAAAAGCAGAAGCTTAAGATGGAACTTTGAGGCATAATTACTGTTAAGAATTTGGCAAGAAGCAGCAGAAGCAGCAAAGAAGGCAGTATGGAGGAGAAGCAGAAGGGTTCATTGACAAGAATTCATCAACCAATTATCAAGCATTTATAAATCTGATCTCCTGAGTCCTAGCTCAGTACCTTTACTCCTCTTCTGAGAGGTCTCATCATATTTAAAAGTAGAAATATAAGAACTATGAGAAGTGGTAAAGAAGGGGGATAATTATATGAGTGCCTTATTCATGTTACTATCTTCACCTTTAGCAGATATGTTTAGAACTCTTCTTTTAACATATATTCCCTTTTAGTAGTTAATAGAATTCTTGAAAAAATGCAAATATTTTCACTGAAACTTGTAACAATTCAGGCAATTCCCATTTTACATTTAATTAAAAATACATGACTAGCTGCTGCCATCAATGTTGCTGAGGGAGTTGCCTAGCCCTGGAGTATTCAAATTGCCTTTTTCTTTCTTTTCCATACCCTCCTATGTGCCACCCATATCAATATACTCAGAGCTTAAATCTTAGAGGAGGGGCTCAGGAGTTCAAATCTCCTCGGAGTGACTCCAGGGTCACAGTCAGTACCATAGTTCATTTTCATTATAGGTAAAATAGGCTTTTGCAGGTTGACATGGGAAAACAGCCATTAACAATTTCTGAGAGAAAAAGCATTCAGAAGTTTCACTTCTCAAATAATGAAAAAGTCTGGGGATTTCGCTGATTAGGAAGTACCCTCCAATAATGCTGATTCTCAAGTCATCCATGATGGCCTATCCTATACTGCTCCCATCCATGTTCTCCCGCAATGAGTCTACCTAATATGCTGAGGGTCTTCCTTGCTTTCTCTTAACAAATAAGGGAGCCCAATGGAATACTCTATCTGATGTCATTACTTATTATTACCATAGGACCAGGTCATCTTCTCTCCTATCATACAATTCGTGATCTCTGGAGTTTATCATTGGTTATATGTTGTAGCTTTCTCACACCCACTATGTCTTTTCACTGCCCCAGTGTGATATTTACTCTTGGTTTTTAGAGGCATTCCATGTCTTGCTGCCATAGAGCAGTACCAGCAGAATGTTAGTATTACAAATGGGCTTTTGCTTTCATGTCTAACTTGCAGTCTTCAATTTCCAAAAGGCAATCCAGCCCACTTTTCTCTCCTGTTCAACTCTAGGAAGAATTTATTATCCATCCATATTAATTTTCCTAGAAATACATACTGATGGACATGCTTTATGGGGTATTCACTGAAATACTGGATAACAGACTTTATTCACTCAGTTTTTCCTGTGTAAATGAACAGGCCTAACTCCTTCAAATGATTATAAATCTCTTCCAGGAAAACCTTACAAGATTCTGGGGTTTGATACATAAATAAGCTGTCATCTACAAACAAGGGAAACTGAAGGACCATTCCAGAGAATCTCTCTTTGACTTGAATTCTGTTCTAGCTCTCCCCTATCAACATGATCAAGCATGGGACTCTCTGTTTTACGTTTCCCTGATGCTTATTATCACAGAGTTAGCAAGAAAGTGTTATTTCTGTTTTTCTATCTTTCAAGGAATCTTGAAAGATTTGATATATGGACAGGAGATAATCTGCTGTAAAAGAGCCAATAAGGCAGTGTTTTGTTCTATCAAATAAAAATTTTTAATTAAACAAAAAGCACAATAGGATCTTATTCTCTACATCTTTCAGATAATAGGGAAATGACAAAGATGAGGTCCGTGGCTTACTATAACTTGAGAAAATATGCTTCTTACCTATAAGGAATTTCATCAAGAATCATCTTCATCAGGAATTTTTAGAATCATAAAAATAAATATACAATGAATAAAACAAAATGTATGGAGAGAATAAGAAATTGAACTCTTATGACTAAATCTGAAAGGCACAATGGGTGCATATAATGCTGGTTTATCAGCCTAGGTTGATATGAGGCAATAAGCATTTATTAAGGGCTGTAAGTACAGAGAATACAATAAAAGGCAAAAACATAGTCCCTACCCTCAAGGAGTTCACATTCTAATGGGGGAGACAACATAAAAATAACTAGGTACATACAAGATATATATGGTTTAAACAGAAGGTTATTGCAGATGGAAGGTACTAGCAGCAAGAAAGACTAGCAAAGACCTCTTGCAGAAGGTAATATCTAAGCTAAAGGAAGGGTCTGAAGCTTGAAGGAAGCCATAGAAGCAAGGGGGAAGAGATAAGCAAGAGAAGCTGGTATAGACTTATTTTAGGAGCTGGAAGGGAGAGCCAATGCAAAGGCAGAGTCTAGAAGACAGTGTTGTATGTGAGGAATAGTAAATAGACCATAGTAGAGCAAAGAGACCAGTATAGCTGGATCACAGAGTGTGTGAAACAAAGTGCAAGACTATAAAGGAAGAAATAAGGTTGTAAAGGTCTTTAAATGCCAAGCAAAGGATTTCTGTATTTCATCCTGGAGATAAGAGGGAGCTGGTTGAGGTCACTGAGTATAGAGAAGACATGGTCAGACCTGTGCTTTAGGAAAACTACTTTGACAGATGAATAGAGTACAAATTGAAGTGGGGAGACTTGAAACAAGGACTTAAAGCCAATGAGAAAACTATGGCAATAATCCAGGTAAGCCAGGATAAGGGCCTGTCTATTAGGGTGGTGACTATGTAAGCACACAGTCAGAGATATAAAAATGTCAAGATATAACAAGATCTGATAATGTAGGACAAGAATAAGGAGTTTAGGACAACACCTAGGTTTAAAGCCTGGGTTACTAGGCAGTCCCTCAATACTAAGAGAAAAACTGGGAAGAGAAGAGGGCTTGAGGGAAAAATAATGAGTCATGTTTTGTTCATTTGAGTTTGAGATGTTTGTCTTTTGGATATATCAGATTGGATATCATATAATGTGTGATATGAGGACTGTAGCTCTCAGGAAAGAGATTTAGGACTAGATATATAGATGTGGGAATCATCTACAGAGACATAATAATTGAACCCAAGGGAATTAATGAAATCACCAAGCAAGGTTAGTATAGAATGGAGAAAAAAAGGCCCAGGATACTAAAGATTTACTGGATATCTCTAGATGAAGGTTCAGCAAATAAGACTGAGAAGTAGTCAGACAGGAAGAAGACCAGGAAATAGTGTCACAAAAATGTGGAGGGGAAAGAATATCTGAGAGGGTGATTGAGAGTATCAAACATTAGAGATTTCAGAAAGGATTAGGACAGAGAAAAGGCCATTAGAATGGAAAATTAAGAGCATATTAATGACTTTGGAGAGGGTAGTTTCAGAAGACAGGCTGAAGAGGGTTTAGAAAAGAGAAAGCAGAGAGACTGAATGCAAATGGTTTTTTCAAAGCATTTAGCCAGAAACAGAAAAAGAAATATATAAAAATAATGATCAGGGATGATGGTAGCAGGTGAGGGTATTTTTAAGGATGGAGGAGAGTTGGGCATGTTATTAAGCAACAGGGAAGGAACCAGAAGACAAATACTGAAATTAGAAAGCTTGAGGATGATGGCAGGGGCAATCTAGAGAAGACAGGAGGGGAGACGATCAAGTAAATGTGCAGAAGACAAGAGGGAGGGCTGCCTCTGGTTTTGCTTATTTCTTTTTCTTTTGTTAAAAGGGCATATTCACAGCAAAATGAGTATATATTAGGAAATAACTAGTATAAAGACAAAAAAGAATCAATAAAACTTTGAAAAGAAAATTGATCCTTGCCTAGGTTTCTTGGCCTTCCCCCTCAAGTGCATTCAAAGTCCTAAACAACTAACTTGTAAAGCTATGAAAACAAACACAACCTGTTAAATTAAGAATTTATATACAGGGTGTCCCAAAAGTTTTAGTGCAGTGTTAAGTTTTAATATTTTAACTGCACTAAGACTCTTAGGAACCCTTATAGTTAGATTTAAACTTAATAGTGAGTTATAAATATAAAAATATATAAATAAATATAAAATAATAAATATAAAAATTCCATTCAACAAATATTTATTAAATGCCTAGAACATACAGAGCATTTTTCTGAGATACAATGATAGAGTCCCTGCCCTCAGAGTTTACATATAACCTAATAGGGAGACCTATCACATATAATACAGAACAATGTATAAATGAATAAAGAAAATGCAAGCAAAGGTGATGTAAGTCTGGGAGAAAGAGGTTGTTTCCAATTAGAAGGGTGATCTTAGTGAAAGCTTTTTGAGAGGACTAGCCATTTGATTTTAGTTTGACAGGAGAAAAGAAGCTCATTCCAAACTTATGGAACACATAAGCATAGACAGAGGCTAAAAAGTTGAGTCAGGGAGTTGGGGGTGGAGGTGGGGACAGCAAGGTAAGCAGTCTGCCTGGCGTGGAGGTAACATTCATTTTGCATTCATAGTATGCAGAGCACTGTACCCGGCACTAAAGAAATTAAGAAATGGCCCCTTTTGCTGAACTCTCCCCACCCCCCGCTTTTTCTATCTTAATCTTTATTACAAGGGAACAAATATATCCCTCTTCCACAACACCTCCACAAGGTAAGCAGGAAGAGGGATGTATTTGGAAAACAAAAGATCTCCCAAAAAAAAAGTTTTTTTTGAAGAAATGATACCTTCTCTCAAAAAGTTTTCAGCCTAACGGATAAGCCAGCAACATAATATTACATAGTAATAGAGATAATATGTAAATATGTAAGTATATACATGCTGATTTTTTTTAAAGCAATCGGGATTAAGTAACTTGCTCAAGGTTACATGGCCTGTTATTTCTGTGTGTGGTGCTAAGTATCTGAGCCTGGATTTGATCCCCAGGTCATCCCGACTCTGGGGCCGATGCTCTTACTCACTGCGCCACCTGGCCACCTCTAAGCAATTGGGGTTAAGTAACTTGCTCAAGGTTACACAGCCAGGTGTTTCTGGGTGGGTGCTAAGTGTCTGAGCCCAGATTCGATCCTAGGTCATCCTGACTCTGGGGCTGGTGCTCTTACTTGCTGTGCTACCTGGCCACCCCTATACATGATGATTTTAAGAGAGAACAGAAACAACTAGGGAGATCAGGAAAGTCTTCTGGGAAGTAGTATATGAGCTGAAACTTGAAAAAAGGTAAGGAATACTGATATTGTTCATCCTTCATTTCTGAAAAGGACCTCTGACATCACAGGTGATGCTCTGACTTACACATGAACCAGATTTAAGGGAGGAAGAGCTGCACAAAGCCAGCAGCTTTACTCTCACTTCCTGAGTCATCAAAATCCAGTGGTAGGACAAAAGGAAAGACAACTGGCAATGCACTGGATGACCTCGGTTTCTTTGATGCCTAACCAAGGTCTAAGTGCTCCATAGTGCATGCTTCAGCTGCCTTCAAGAGACATTGGAGCAAACTGTTTTCATCTGCCCATTCCACTGGAGGAAGTCTTCATATGGTTGGGACATACATCCCCTAGCTCACCAACTGGTTTGAGGTCTACTGGTTACCGTCAGCCTGTCTGCCCGGACAGTTTTACCAGGGTGTAACCACTGCACATGCTGTAGCTTCTTGGAGCCACAGGTGAGAGTTAAATAAAAGGTGGACACCAAAGATGGATAACCAGCCCTGAAAAGGGATCCGCAAGACTGCACACTCCATTAGGGAATGTAAGAGGGACAAGGAAAAGGTGTGTTCTGAGTGGACTGATGAGCAAAGAGAAGAGAGGCAAGAAGACCCTTTCTGAAGGTCTCTCTGAATATCTAGGCAGCTGGTAACTGAGAGCGTAAGAGTAGAAACAGAGAGAAGACTTAAAAAAAAAAAAACCATTAAAGGTTTTCAATAGTTTTCTACAACTTGGGGGAGGAACTAAGCCTGTGATTTCTTTGGTGTAATGATCTCCAAAGGTGGAAACCTCTTGTACCAACACATATTGACCACTTGTTCGACAGGTTTAGGGAGCTGCCTATCTCACAAGAAGCTTAAAGTAACTTGCCCAGGGTCACATAGATCTATGTGTCAGACGCAGGACTTGAACCCATGCTTGATACTCTATCCATTTATGAGTCTACTTGACTTTCTGGTATTTCTTTTGTTAAACCAATTCCTGTGACTTCCAGGCTCATTTCTAGCTGGTTCACTGTTTATAAACAAACTAGATCTGAAGAACAGAGAAATGTTCTTTCATATGGCACAAATAAGTACTTAGCATGTTACTAGATGCCTCAGTTTTGAAGCAATTTCTTGGGCAAAACTATGACCCGCAGGGGTCACTGACCATGGTCAGAAGGTCTAGAACCCAAGGACAGAATTCAGCTGAGGCTCTAGTGAATTATATGATGAAAAAATCTATGGTGACCTTACAGATATACTCTGAACTATTAAATCAGAGCATGCCAAAATTAAGTTGTCCAAAATACATGATATATACTTTGCACAAATTTTGTTCAACTTTGAATCTGCCTGAATTTTAAAAATATATTTGTTAAACTGTAAAAGAATTCTACATATCTTACCATGCAATACAACAATTATGTGGGCTACTTATTAAAATAATTAAGATAGTCTAATTACTCAAAACAAATGAATTCTTAAAATCTAAGTATACTTACGGTTAATAGAATAATGCTTGGCGGTTTCATGGGATATTCTGGTGGCAGTACTATGCGTCCATGATAAACTCCTCCATCAAAATCAGAATCTGGGGGGCCCCTAACAGTGAAGTGCCATTCAAAAAGGTTATCCTAAACAAAACAATCATATATGACTATGAAACATTACCAAGAATATAAGGACAAGTTCATTATTTTTCTGAAGTAAGTATCAAAGTACCTTACATAATAACCTGCTTCTAGGGTATAATGATGCAAATTTAATGTCATTGCCTTTTTTTTTCTTTTTGGAGGGGGAAGGCAGAGCAATTGGTGTTAAGTGACTTGCCCAAGGTCACACAGCTAGTAAGTGTTAAGTGTCTGAGGCCGGATTTGAACTCAGGTCCTCCTGACTCCAGGGCTAGTGCTCTATTTACTGTGCCACCTAGTCGTCCCCAAGGTTAATGTTTAACAACAAAAGGGTACTCAGGCTTCATCTCTGGACCAAAGCTATATATCACCTTCATTCCATAAAACAAGGCAGTAATACTTATCACTATTGGTAATCATTTATGTGGTACCCAGGATACTGCATCCTCCATTAACAGAACAGTGACTCCTTTTAAGTGCCTCACTGTTATCAGATTGCCACATATAACATAATTGAACAAATAACATAGCATTTGTAAAGTGCTTAGCATGGTACCTAGCACACATCAGGCACTTAGTAAATGACTGCTCCCTCCCTTCCCGATTATAAAAACCTGAAGGATGAAGGTGAAGGGAAATGGAAGGGAATGGAAGGGAAGGGCATAAGAAATATCCTTCTGCTGAGGTTTATATAAAGAAAGATGAATTGCATGATACTAGTGAAGGGAGATCTATATGATCTATCAATCAATCAGCAAGCATTTATTAAGTGCATACTGTGTGTGCCAGTATGCTTAGTCCCCACTGTTAGAGAACTTACATTCTACCAGGGGAGACTAATATGTAGACATATAAACAGATAACAAGTAATTTGGGGGAGGAGGAAACAGCAGCTGGTAAGATCAGGAAAAGCTTTATATAGGAATTGGCATTTAAATTAAATTTTGAAGGAAGCTATAGGTTCTAAAAAGCAGGGTAAGGAAGGAATGCATTACAATCATGGGGGAGAGAAAGTACAAAGCACAGACAGTAGTAGAATGTCATGTGAAAAGTGTAAGACATCATGAAAAATCAGACTCCTAACTTAAAATTATAATCCTGCCTGAGATTGAAGTGCTATATTCTAGTAAAGCATTCAACTATTATATTCTTCAGTTACCAATAGATGAAACACAAATTTACTATCCCAGAATGAAAAAATTTAATGCTTGATAACATTTTAACACCTAACACAATCTACTTTTCATTAAAAGTTTATAAAGCTTCTTAATCGGCTGATATAATTTCACGATGCATACTACCCGCCTCCTAACACAGAGGGGACTCAAGATGCAGAAAGACACATACATTTTTGGACACAGCCAATGCAAGAAATTGTTTTGTGTGACTATGCATCTTTTGGAAGTATTTTGTTTTCTTTTTTTTCTTTTCTTCCAGTGTAAGAATGAGATGGGAGCAAGAGAAAATTAATGCTTGTTAATTGGGGGGATCAAAATACTGGAATGCCATGTTCCTCCATCACTCAGAAACTTCTCCTTTAAGATCTAAACAGAAGGTGTGTCTCAAAACTCTTCAGGCAGTTTTAAGCTTTAATAGCTTCAAAGACTTTTAGGACACCCTGAATATCAATCAATCCAGTTATTTATTGGTCTCCAGGTTCCCCTTCTTTCTCAGAGTTCAGTACCTCGGCTCAAAGTATTCTTCTCCACACCAATTCCAGCTCTCATATTAGTAAATTTTATCATTAATGTCAAAGTCCCCTTCAAAAGTCTAGCTGATAAAGTCTTCAATCTTATTCCCCCCATGACCTACTTCCTCTAATCCACTTCAACCATTTACACTGATGGTCACATTCCTGATCTAAAATGTTCTACTTTGAAAATCAAGAATTCAAGTGAATAGAGCACTGGCCCTGGAGTCAGGGGGACCTGGGTTCAGATCTGGCCCCAGACACTTAACACAAAAACTAGCCATGTGACCTTGGGCAAGTCACTTAACCCCAACTGCCCTCCAAAAAAAAAAAAGGGCTGAAAATCAAGAATTCAGAAATTCCTTTATCTAACAATAATCTTTAATTTCCTATTTCCTTATGCCTCACTCTTCCTATTCCTATGCTTCCTCCTCATTATAACCTCTAGTTCCTCTATTCCTCAGTATCCCTCCTTGCCCATGACCCATCTCTGACTTCATTTTCCTACTTTCCTGATCTCAACCCTATACTTAACCAGTTCTACATTACAAAGAACTCTCTAATCCCCTGCTCACTAGTCATATCACTGGCTCATGCCTTATTAAACCCCAACCCTGGATTATGCCTGATATCCACTCTTCTCCCTAATATCAATATTTTGCTGGATAGTATTAGAGGAAATCAAGTAACCATACTGACTTGGTCCACTACCAGTTTGTGTTATTTACTCTTAACTGGACTGCACCCCTCATTGCAGCAAGGCAATCCTATTACACCTCCTTAATTCATTCTAGCTCTACTGTGCTCCCCTCAGCAACCATTTCAAATTTTCACTTCTCTCAAGTCTTCCATACAATATTCTCCACACCATCAGCTGACACTGTACTGAGAACATACTGACCATTCATCCTGAGTTCCCTCTTTTTCCACATCTCAAAACTCCCTGACATCATCTCCCATTCTCTCCTCCTTTATGCCAATCTCTAAAGAAAAGACCGAGCCCATCATTTCCTTTTTCTCTCTAATCTTCAATTTCTCTCTCTATAATTTGTTCCTTCTGGGCTGCCTACAAAACACACCCATATCTCCTCCAGTCTTAAAAATCATCACTTGATTCTACCATCCCCCTCACGCTATCATCCTATAATTCCCTATCCCTTTAGAGCCAAGCCCCTAGAAAAAACTGTCTGTACTCATTGTCTCCAATTCCTCTTATCACTTTTCAATCCTTTACAATCTCACTTTTGACTTCCTCACTAAAGTGAAACTGTTCTACCCGAAAGTACCAATGATCTCTTAATTGCTAAATCCAATGATTTTTTTTCTCAATCATTTTTTTTAAAACCTCTCTAAAACATTTAACATAGCTGAGCACCCTCTCTAATTCTGGATACTCTTCCCCTCTCTGGATTTTCATGACAACACTCTATCCTGATTCTCCTTCTATCTATATAACTGGTCCTTCCTGATCTCCTTTTTTTGGATCAATACCAGACTTCCAAGACCTTTTCCTGGGCCCTTCTTTCTCTATATACACTGTCTCTCTTGGTGACCTTATAAGATCCTGTAAGTTTAATTATAATTTCTACTATAATACTAAAGTCTACAAACCCAGAATGGCCTCTCTCTCCCAAGCACCAATTCCAAATCACCAAATGCCTACTGGATGGCCTATCTCAAATTCAACCTATTCAAAATGGAACTCATAAAATTTTCATAAAAACCAATACCTCTCCTAAACTTCCCTATTTCAGTGATGGGCACCACCATCCTTAAGGTCAACACCCAAGTGCACAAACTCAGAGAAATCCTTAATTCCTCCTTTTCCTCTACCCCAAATATCCAATCAGCTGCCAAGTCCTGTCCATTCCATCTTCACAGTATCTCTCATAACAGTTCTCTCCAGTTCCTCTCTTGTTCAGGCCTTCATTACCTAGCACTTAGGTTACTGCAACAGCTTCCTAAGCAGAGGTCTTGCCTCAAGTATAGCTGCCAAAGTGAAAGCTCAGGTCTGACCATGTCATTCTCCATTCAATATACTAATCATGTTTCATATAAATTTAAGAATCAAAACAAATTCCTTTTTTGGCTTTAATGCCTTTCACAACATTTCCAGTGAAACAGATACATTATTCCCCTTAACATACCCTATAGTATAGTCAAAATGGTATTACATTTTCTCATACATGACTTTCTATCTCCTATGTCTATGCACAGGCTGTCTACCATGCATAGAATATACTCCCACCTCACTTCTGCCTCTTGGAATTCCTAGTTTCTTTAAGCATCTTATGTAGAATTACTTGACTTTGCTTATTAAGATAAAAAGTCACACTTTGGTCCTTTTAACCTGTTTAGTTTTCTCCTTAAAAATATATTTCACAGAATCACAGATTTTGAGAGTTAGAAGGAATCACAACAGTCATTTAGTCCAGTCCATTCACAAAAGGAATTCCTACTCTTAACATATTTATCAAGTGGTCATTTAGTCTCTGAAGACTAGCAAAGATTAGGGAGCGACCATCACTTGAGGCAACCCCCTCTACTTTGGGACAGTTCCAATTGTTAGATCAGAGATCTATTACCTTAGACCATTCTGTGATATGCTCATTCTTTTTCTTTCTTTCTTTCTATCTCTGTGTGTGTATAAATACATATATATACATATAAAAAGATTCTATGAAATATATTTTCTTTTTTTTTTTTTAGTGTTAGAAAGGGGCTTAAATACCCTTTATTTCAACTTATACCTGACCAGATATCTCCTTTATAGCACTTCTAGCAACACCTCCAGGGTTGGTGAGCTCACTGGGGAGCTTATGCCCCTTCTGGACAATTCAAATGATTAGTTTTTCATTTTATTGTTGTATGAAATATATATATATATATATATTTATATAAATATATTTTTTTTTTTTTTAAAGCAATTGGTGTTAAGTAACTTGATCAAGGTTACACGGCCAGTTATTTTGTGTGGGTGTTAAGTATCTGTAATGGGAATGCAAATTTGGAAGATCTTCCCTGCCCCTAGGCTAAAGTACACCAGAAGTCTGTGGTGGGAGGCTTGTTTTTCAGTAGATACTTCTTGATTGGCCAGTGAATCAATAAGGTTGTTACATTCTATAAGCCAGGAGAAGGCTATATAAGCCCTGATGTGTAGCTTTGTTTTGGGACTCACTTTGAGAAGTGTTCTGTGATTTGATCTGAATTCTGGGAAGCCGTTGTTGAGAGTCCCCTGGCTTTGAAAAACCCAGATGTGGAAACCCAGATGTTGACTGGGTATGGATGTAATGGTTGGACAGTTTGGAAATCTGTCTACTTGATCTGTTTCTGTCTTGATAATTCTGCCTGTATATGCTTTGAAGTTCGGGGTGCTGACCTTTTTCCCCTGAACAAGGTAAACGATATATGTCTGACTGATTAAAGTAAGCCTGTTAACCCATTTTGAGTTGCTTTCCTTTATCAAAGCAGATCCAAGAACCTGTATGGGCAGCAAACCCTGAGGACGCGCTTGGGGTGCTTGCTGCTACAGTATCTGAGGCTGGAATCGATCCCAGGTTCTCCTGACTCCAGGGCCAGCGCTCTTACTCACTGCGTCACCTAGCTGCCCCATGAAATATATTCTTTTTTTTTTTTTAAAGCAATTGGGGTTAAGTAACTTGCTCAAGGTGACACGGCCAGTTATTTCTGGGTGTGGTGCTAAGTATCTGAGCCTGGATTCGATCCCCAGGTCATCCCAACATTGGGGCCAGTGCTCTTACTTGCTGAGAGCCACCTGGCCACCCCTAAGCAATTGGGGTTAAGTAACTTGCTCAAGGTTACACGGCCAGGTGTTTCTGGGTGGATGCTAAGTGTCTGAGCCCAGGATTCAATTCCCCAGGTCATCCCGACACTGGGGCCGGTGCTCTTACTCACTGTGCTACCTGGACACCCCAATGAAATATATTCTTAAGGGAAAAGCTAAACACGTTAAAAGAACCAAAGTAAGGCTTCTTATTTTAATAAGCAAAGTCAAGTAATTACATATAAGATGATGTTAAAGAAAGAAAAGCAAATTTTAAGGAAATAATTTTTAAATTATTACAAATTGTTATTAAAACACTGTGTTCAAGTGCTGTTTAAAGTATATTAAAACACTAAAGTGACCTAAAAATGTGAAATAGCATATGTAAAGTCAAACATTCCAGGTTTCAAGTCCCAATCCTGCCATTTATGAACTGTATTACCTTGGGTAAGTTATTAAACTTCCAAGTCTATTTCCTCATCTGTAAAAATTAGTTAAGATACTACTGATATCTGAGGGCTATTGGATGAAAAGTGTTCTGTAAACTGTCAAACCCTCTATAAATGTAACTTGGATTATTATGATTATCAGAAAACTCACCTCTAAAGGCTGAGCATGGTAGTGATCTGTAGGATCTTTTAATTCTGCTGCTTCTTTCATTAAACGTTTGACAGCTGAAACAAAATTTTGCAAATTAATACGAGAATCTTTAAAATACCTCAACAAATTTCTCAGTATTAAAAATGACAATAGGAATAAATGTAAAATCTTGCACTTGGGTACCAAAAAAAAAAAAACTTCACAAGTATAAAATGGAGGAGGCATGGGTAAAGAACACTTCTGAAAAGGATCTTGGGGTTTTAGTAGACGGCAAGTTCAATGACTCAGCAGGGGGTAAGTGGCGGACAAAAAGGCTAATAAAATCTTGGGCTGCATTAATGACAGCATAGCTTCTAGGAAGAGAGGGAAAAATGGTCCCACTGTGCTCTGTCCTCATCTAACTTCACTTTAATCTGTTCATGTTTGGGGAGCATCATTTAAAAAGGGCATCAATAAACTGGTAAATATCCAAAAAGGCAACCATGATAGTGACAGGGCTTGAGTCTATAGCAGATGAGGACAGGTTGACTGAACATGTTTAGCATGGAGAAGAAAAGACTCAGGAAAGACATGGCAGCTGTCTTCAAAAATTCAAAAGACCTGTCATATGGAAGAGAGATTTGACTTGTTATTTTTGACACTAAAGGGCAAAAACAGAAGTAATTTGTAAAAGCTGCAAAAAGGCAAATTTAGGTTTTCAAAATTTTCTAAAATTAAAGCTGTCCAAAAGTGGAATGATGTGTCCCAAGAGGTGATAGATTTTGTCTTCTTAAACGCTTTCAAGTGGAGAGGGTGGAGGACCACTTCTTGGATACAGCGGAGATAACTTTTATACATGAATTGGACTAAATATCCACTAAAGATCCATCCAACTCTCAAATTCTGCAATTCTGTGATCCTTGCTAAGCAGAGAAACTTGATATTCAAGAGCAATATTGATTTAAAATAAAAACGCATTTACAAAATCTTACAAAAGAGAATGGTGGAAAGAAGGGAAAAATAAATTTAAAGAATCTATGCATGCCACTCCTAGATCACCCCAAGACTACTACTACTAAAGATGAAATTGGAAAGATGACACGTGAAAAATAAAAAATATCTGTCAACACTTTTATACCAAATTTTTCACCATCACTAACAGTAGAAAAAGTCATTACATTTGAATCTAAATATCTCAGTCCTCAATGTGCTATTTTAAAAACTGGAAAAAGCACTAAAGAAAGGGAAAATGGGAAATGCTGGTAGACCAGACCATATATAAACTGAGACTGTCTGTGGTAGAGATGACATCATTTTGAGGAGACTGGAGGATAAATTTTAAATATATATTTAAAGTGGAAGAATATTTATTTAGAGTGGAAGAATATTCCCATGAATGATTAGGAAAATATCTTCAATACTGTAAAAACAGATGATCATGAAGTCATCAAGATAACAATAGACACGTCTATTTTCTCATATCTATAAAATAGTTCCAAGACTGATTTCGACCCAGGTTTCTTCAACTTTTTTATATCATGGAACACTGTGGGAGTCCGGTGAAACCTATAGACCCCTTTTCACGATGTTTTTAAATGCATAGGATTACAAAGTAAACCAATCACACTAAAATAAAGATGTAATTTTTTTCCCATCCAAATTCAACACCCTTTAGTTTATCTACAGACCCCAAAGGAGTCCCTCTGATTCCTACAAATAAATTCAAAGTGCCCTTAATAAAAATAAGGGAAGAAAGCTTTTGAAAATGCTTATCTATAGTATACTATTTTTATATCACATAATTGATTGAAAAATGCAAAGAATGCAAGATCTCATTGTGTTTATTGCTTGGAGACTAAAAAAATATATTGGAATCAATCAAACAAAATGCAACCAAAAAGATTCTCTTCCATCAAGGTATCCCTATAACTGTCCTTATTTCAACTTTTAGTATCTACAGCTTCCTTCAAAGCAAAGTTGAGGTACTGGTTCCCACACAAAACCCATCCTCAGCCCAACTTTTATTAAGTTCAGGTACCAGTTGCTACACTAAGCCCTTCCTGAGTTTCTCAGTTGTAAATGGTTTTTACCTCTTAAGATTATTTTTTATATACTCTGTATACACATCTGTGAACAAGTTCTCCATCCCACCCCCAACACAAATATAAGTCAACAAGCATTTATTAGGCACTTACTATGTGCCAGGCACAGTGCTAAACACTAAGGTTACAAAGGCAAAAACTCCTGCAAGGAGTTTACAACCTGATGGGGGAGAGAATATGAAAACAACAATGAATAAAACCAGGAGGCTGTTGTAATAGTCTAGTAGTGAGGTAATGAGGGCCTACACCAGGGTGGAGGCAGTGTCAGAGGAAAGGAGTCTATGAGTATATGAGAGATATCATAAAGGGAATTGACAACAGTTGGCAACAGACTAGATAAGAGGGCTGGGACTGAGAGAGAGGTGTCAAGGATGACAACTAGGTTTCAAGCCTGGGTAACTAGGAAGATAGTGGTATCATCCACAGTAATAGGAAAGTTTAGAAGAGGGGAGGATTTGGGGCAAAATATAATGAGTTCAGTTTGAGAGATAATAAGTTTAAGATGTCTATGGGACATCCAATTTGAGATGTCCAACAGCCAGAGATACAAGACTGGAGAACAGTAAAGAGGTCAGAGATGGTTAAATACATCTAAAAATCAATTCCACTGAGATAATCATTCATGGGAACTAATGAAATCATCAAGCAAAACAGTACAGAGGAAAGAGATAATTCAGTGAGCACTACCTGGATGAAGATCTAGCAAAAGAGACTAAGGAACTGTCAGCTGGGTAAGAAAACCAGGAGTGACCAGTGTCAGAAGAACCAAAGGAGGAGAGTTAGCAGGAGGAGAAAGTGGTGAGTTGGGTCAAATACAACAGAGAGGTTAAGAAGAATAGGGCATGAAAAAAAGTCATTAGATTTGGCAATTAAGAAATCCTTGGAGAAAGGGGTTTCATTTGAAAGATGTCAGTAACTAGATCTCAGAGTTAAGAGAGTGAGAGGAAAGAAGTGGAGTAACTTAGTGTAGATGACCTCTCAAGGACGCTAGCCAGGAAAAGGAAGATAGAAACTCCTTGAGAACAGTCAGTATTTTTTTATTTCAGTATCTCTATTCCCTAATACAGTGCTCAGCACATGGTGAGTGCACAGCAAATGCAAACTAAATTCAATCAAATACCCACCCACATTTGGAAGATGAGGCTCAGATTATTTGCACAATATCATATAGCTACTCCACACTGCTAAAAACAATGGAGCTAATTAGTAACTTTAAACCTAACAAGAAAAAGGGAAGCAGATATTGATAGGTTTAACCTAGACCTAACATTCTTAGTCTAAATTCTGTCCTTTTAAAAGACTGTTTTTTTCTTTTTTTATATATATTTTGTCTTTATTAATTTGTTTGTTTACTTTTAGCTTACAAGATTCAGTTCCACAATCACTTGAGTTTCAAATTCTCTCCCTCCCTCTCTTCCCCCCCCCCACCCATGGTGGCATACAATCAAGTATAGGATCTGCAAATATCTTTCACATCAGACATTAGTCAGGTTATAAAGAAGGATTGTATCAGATGGAATGAACAATGGGAAAGAGGAGACAAAACCAAACAAGAAAAAGAAAGCAAGCAGGTAGTTTGCTTCAATCTGCATTCAAACTCTGTTCTTCCTAGTTTGTTTTAATTTTTTTTTTATTAATTTGTTTGTTTCCTTTTAGTTTACAGGATTCAATTCCACAATTCCTTGAATTTCACATTTTGGCCCCCTCCCTCCCCTCCTCCCCATGGCGGCTTATAGTCAAGTATAGGACCTGTAAATACTTTCACGTTATACATTAGTCAGGTTATAAGGACGGATTGTACCAGCTGGAATGAAAAATGGTAAAGAGGACATAAAACCAAATAAGAGAACGAAAAAGATCAGGTATTTTGCTTCCACCTGGATATAAACTTAGTTCTTTCTCTGGATACACATATTTCTCTCCGTCATGAGTCTTTTGGGATTGACTTATATCACTGCATTGCTGAGAAGAGTCCAGTCCATCAAAGTTGGTCATCACACATACGTTGTGTCTGTCATTGTGTAAAATTTCTCCTTGTTCTACTCATCTCACTCAGCATCAGTTCTTTTAAGCCTCTCCAGGTAAATATGAAGACTGCCTGCTCCTCGTTTCTTATAGCACAATAGTATTCCATAACATACATATACCACAACTTGTTCAGCCATTCCCCAATTGATGGGCACCCCCTTAATTTCCAATTCTTTACCACCACAAAAAGAGCTGCTATAAACATTTTTGTACATATGGGTCTTTCTCCCATTTCTATGATCTCTTTGGGATATAACCCTAGGAGTGGTATTGCTGGATCAAAGAGTATGAAAGTATTTATAGCCCTTTCGGCATAATTCCAGATTGCTCTCCAGAAAGGCTGGATCAGTTCACAACTCCACCAACAATGAATTAGTGCCTTTAAAAGATTGTTGACACAAAGTTCTGAGAGATTTGGTTCACTACATGTAAATTGCTTTCCAATAATGATTTTCCTTCTCCACAAAAGACAATTTATTATAAATGTAAAACAAGAGAACAAAATACTATAAAAATATTATAATGACTAGGGCAGACCCAATTTGGTAGACATACCTCTTGCCATTTTAAAACCAATATATTCATATATAATATCCTTATGTATTTGTACATATACATGTATATATATACACACACATATACACAAAAAATACATACACAAACACACAAGCTGATAAGTTAATCAATGCCTTAAGAGAAATAAAAGAGAAACACTCCACACTTCTTTTATCATACATCTTATTCTGTCCTCAACACCTTTCTGAACATTGCAATTCCTTTTTTTTCTTTTCTCCAAGTCCAAATAGGTAATATGAACTCAAGGTAAACTTTGTCTTTTGGCCAATGTAATTGAAACCCGTATCATACAGTATGCCATCATCACCTGAGGAACGACCAAACAAGTTATGGCATGTAAATTTACTGGAATAATACTAAATGCATAAAACATTATGAAAGAGGAGAGTTAAAAGAAATCTAGGTAGAACTGCATAAACTGAGTCAGAGTAAAACAAGTAGAACCGGGATAACAATTTGTAAATAACATTTTACAGACAATTTTGAAAGACTTAAGAACTCTCATCGATGCAATAACCAACAATGCCAAAGGACTGGTGATGCCTGACAGAGAAGTAATGGACACGAGATACAGAATTAGACACTAATTTTTGGACATAGTCAATGCCGGAATTTGTTTTGTTTGACTATGCTGGGTTGGTGGGCATGTTTTTCAAGGAAGAAGAGATGGAGAGATAAAATAAATCATTAAAAACAACGCAGGACAATATAGTTTTTAAAATCTGTATTATAGGCCGATAGATTTTGGAGTTGGAAGGCATCTTGTAGATCATCTAATCCAAAAGTGCCTTTTAGCTCTGATTTTTGTGAACCTTGTCATTTTGTGGAAGAGGTCCTTGAAGCCCAGAGATATGAAGTGATTTACTCATAGTCATATACATAATAAATGATCAAGAAAATAGTTCAGATGGGACTCAACCCAGGTCTTCTGATGACAAGTCCGAAGGTTTTTCCCTCCAAATGCTGACTCGGTAGTAAGAAAAAAAATTAAACTACTTTAAATGGTTATTTGATTTCTATCATAACCAGAATCAAAATTATTAAAATTAAAAATATGCACAAGAACTTCAAGAAGAATCTGTAACTACAACAATTAATCAACAACATTAAGCACCTACTATGTTCCAAGCAATTTGCTAGGTGCAGTAGATACAAAAACTTATCTAAACTGTCTCTGCCCACAATGAGTTTGCATTCTATCAGGGAAACAACAAATATACAGAAGAATCTACAAAATAAATACAAGGCAATTTTAAGGGGAAAAGGGCACAAGCAGCTGGGAGGATCGGGAAAGGATCACTAAAAAATGGTATCTTGAGGTGAGTTTTGAAGAAAAAATAAATATTCCAGGAGCTGGGGATGAAGGAGCACACTCAAGGTATGGGAGACAGTCAGTGCAAGGGCAGAGATAGGGGAAGGAAAATCTGCCTGGACTGTATAGTGCAGAAATGGAAGTAACAGATAGCAAGGCTGGAAAGGTAGGTTGGGGACAGGTTGTGAAGGGCTTTAAAGGTCAAACAAGAGTTTGTATCTAATTCTAGAGGTAATAAGAAACGACTGGAGTTTATGTGTAGGGAAAGACAGGATCAAAATTGTGCTTTAGAAAAATCAGTTTGTCAACTACACATAAGAGAGAGGGGAGAGACTTGAAGTAGGGAAATAAATTAGGAGTCTATTGCAATAATTCAAGTGAGAGGTGATGAGGACCCTAACTAGAGTGGTGGCCATGTGAGAGGAGATAGATGGAAGAAATATTGTGGAAGTAAAATGGAAAAGACTTGACAACTGTCTGGATATGTGGGGTAAGGGGAAGTAAGAAATAAGGATGACTTCAAGGTTGCAAACCTGGGCCAATGGTATGATAGCAAGAACCTTGGAAGAAATAGTTAAGTCTGGAAGAGGGGTATAGTCCTACTGACCTTCCAAATGATAGAAATATTGATAGAACATGCAAATCTAACTACTTTAATTCTGATACAATGAAATTCCTTTATCAATAATAAAAAATTATACCCCTAGTAAATTCAACTATAGCAATAACAGAACTATGAAAGAAGTAGCAAAAAAACAGCCTCTCCTTTCTGAGCCCTCTACTTAAACCCAATGTAAATCCAAAGAAGGCTGATTTCATTAGTTACACAGTCTGAAGCTAAACACACAAAGCAGACAGATTTGCAATGTTATACAAAAGAATTAGAAAAAGCTAGACACTAAGTCAAAGTTACCCTCTGTGGGTCTAAAGAAGGAAGAATTTTAGAAGGCTAACTAGAGTTTCTAGTTCTGTCCCAAAGTAAAAACTCATGATGTCCAGGGCAATAAGGAGAAGACAAATCAATCTGTATATATATTGTCAGGATGAGCAAAACATCTGCTTTCTAGGTAAAGCAACTGCTGGGACCAAGAAACCAGCACTGTGAGGCCTGCACTTTTCTTCCATCCCTTCTGGGCAACAACAGGATGAACAAGAATTACTCTATTTTAAAAGGGGCCTCCATCATCTTAAGAGATTTTCTGTCAATACAAGGGATTCCGATAAGCTTAACCTCAGGAAAAAGCCTGACCTTTAACTACTCCTGCGACCCCAAGGCTTGCTCATTTCCCCATTCCCCCATTTCCATTTTGCCTCAGAATACAGCTGATTGGTTGTATACAGAAAGTCAACCTGAAAAGCTATAAAAACCCAAGCTTGCCCTAAGAAGTTGAAGTGATCCCTAGCCCAAAGGGGTCTTTCTCAGTATTCTAATAAACTTATTTTCCTTGCAGTCTAGCTACTCACTTTTTGCCCCCTAGCCCTGCAGACCTCGTGGTAGGTAAGACTCTCCCAGGACTTTTCATGGAACCCAGGCTGGGAAATTCCCAAGATAAGAGGTAAAGGTGAAATGTGACAGGTACAGAAGAGTTAGCAGAAGGGTTTTGGCCAGCCCTATTCCTAGTTGCTTCCCTATTATCCTTCCCCAAAGGAAGCCAATCCTCCTTTGATATTTGTGGTTGTTGAATCAAGTAATAAGTAATAGATTTTCCCCTAAACTTACAAGTTCAGAACCAAAATGAGTTCCTAATTTCAATGGCTAAAATAAGCTTCTCATTAAATCTGTCAAAATTGAAGTCAGAGATTGCCTGGAGCTTATGCTTTTCTATGACAGAAGACCAAATCCTTCCTACTGAGCCACTAATAGCTATGAAGGGGTTAAGTTCAAGAATGTAAAAACAAAATTGTTTTAAGAAGCAATCAGAAATCAGGGTCACCACGCTGGAGTCAGAAATATAAAAATCTAGGCCAAAACAGAGGCAATAAACAGATTAGGTTCAAAGGTCAGAAAGTCAAAGTCAGAATCACAGAAATGGGAGGAAGCATTACAGTTTAAACTCAGGAAAAAAAGGAAAAAAAAAGGACCTGTATGCAAGCTAGGAATGTTGACTCTTCCACCTTAAAAGTAAGGGCAGCTAGGTAGCACAGTGGATAGAGCACCTGGCCTGGAGTCAGGAAGACCCAAGTTCAAATTTGGCCTCAGACACTTACTTGCTGTGTGACTGTGAGCTAGCCACTTAACCTCAGTTTCCTCTTCCACAAACTGGAGATCATTATAGTACCTATTTCCCAGAGTTGTGAGGATCAACTGAGAGGTACTTAGAATAGTGCCTGCCACATACAAAGCACTATATAAATGTTAACTATTATTATCATTATTGTTAATCCCATTATGCAATGGAAAGAAAGAACTCTAGGTTTTGAGAGAATCTTGTTCTGCCACTTACAACCTATGTAAACCTTAGCAAGTCACTTACCCTCCCTGTGCCTCAGTTTCCTTATCTGTAAAATGAGTAGATTGGACTATATGACCCTGAAAGTTCCTCCTAGCTCTAAATCTATGATCCTATGACTACTTCCAGTTTGCATCCTGAAAGGCTAAGGATGACGACAAAACAGTCATTTAAAAAATTAAAAGTCTGGTGAAAGTATATGTCATATGGTAAAAATAATAAATATGAACATTACAAAATTACAAAATGCTAACGTCATGTTTTTTATGCTGCTTCTTCATTTCTGAGTTTGACAAATGGTAATTCATGAGCAAGATAGTATAAATTACATTCTTCAAAGAGAAAGAAGTCTAAAGATAAATTCTAGCTATCACTGTCATTCAACTTTCTTCAGTTTGATTTCACTAGTCAGGGAGTAATGGCAGCTTACAGAATCAGTCATCTTTCAAATCCTGAGGATGTCACCAGTCAGACAGGTACCTAAAAAACTGTTAAATTATTTACAACTCTCAGGCTAAAGGCAAAATGAAAACAAAATGCTTCTATTCTTCCAACAATGGTCTTGATTCAAAAGTTAAAGATCCTCCTAAAAGTAATAAAACCCCAGGGTAAGAACATTTACCCCCTGTTATCTTCCTTTTCCATATTCTGCAAAATGGGAATACAGAACAAAGAAAGTAAAATTATAAAACTACAATTCACAGATGCGACAACAGATAGGCTGATTTACTTTTAAAGCAATGAAATTTAAGAAAATGAGATTTGGAAAGGGCCACAGGAAAAAAAAAACAATTTATTATTTTGTCAAAATGTACATATTTTCCTTTTTACAAAAATGTAACTAATTTATAGACTATTTCATTTGAGATTCTATTAATTTTTGTTTTCCCCATCTATGTTTGTTGAGATTATTAAATTATAATTAATATGATTGTTTTAATTTCAATTTTTGTAACATTTTGTGGAGATACTGAAAAGGATTAAGAGAATGCTTCATTCTTTTATGTGAACTTTTCCTCAGATATGAAAAGTCTCATAAATTTCACATGATCTGTTAGTCCAAACGGGTTCTTTCATAAATCAAAAAGCTGGTACTTAAAGTGCTTTTTTCTTCCAGGATAATCAGCAAGAGAACAAAAATGATTAGGTCACTAAAGGTCTAACCTAAAATTAATATTTTCATTAGTGAGCTCAAAGGAGAAACAAAACATTAAGAGAAACTTCAAATGATACAGAATTTGGATTTGGGCTTAAGTCTGGCAGAAAAACACATACAAGGGTTACAAGGATAGTCTACTGACAAATTCTGATGTGCTACAAAAAATACTATCTAAAAAACTAGTGAAATTATAAATAAGAAGCAGAAAACATTACAATTCATCTTGGAAAATTCTGTGTGAAGAAAATAATCTGCTATTTTTGGTGAGAGTTTTTAAAATCTAAGGTTTAAGAATACAGGTTCAATTCAACAAATATTCTCACTTCAGTCAAGTGTGCTAAGCACTGAAGGACAGGTTACAAGTTATACTTACTGAGGGAAATAGAAAAAGTTGTGGGATAGGATCATTCCTGTCACATACAAAATACTTCTTTCCAGCCTTGTCAAGGGCTAATAATTTGGGGCAAATTGTAAAATATGCAAGTATAACTACATCAGAATATGGGGTGGGGTGGGGGGGACTTTTCTGGTATATGACTGATTTGATGACTAGTTTATGACAACACAGTCCTTATAATATTTTTAAGAGTGTACTAAAGTTTGTTTTTACCCTGTTAAGATAGGTATCTCAACTGTTATTTCCCTCATTTTATAGTTGAGAAGAATGAAGTTAAGAAAAAGAAGCAAAGTGACTTACCCATGATCCCACAGCATAAAATGTCCATCCTCACACAAACCTAGGTCTTCTGACTCTACTAAACTACAGGCTGCCTAGTAATAATAATTACCCATGTTTCTATTTTTAAGAAAATCCTGGGAAAACCCAACCTTGACACAACAGAAAAGTACAGATTTACTGTGCAGAAAGAATTTTGTTTTATGATTAAAAGGTATGAAATGACATTACTAAAGATTAGAAAAATTATATTATGGAACATTAATAGGCTATTGCTTATTACTTTTATAAAATTGCTGAAATTTCTAATTATATATCCATACACATATATATCAAAACTAGTGGCCTTGAACTTTGCAATTTAAAAAAATGAAAAAAGTTTACTTGAAAATTGGGCTCAATGCTCAAGAATAAACTCCAGGTACAATAACTTGGTAATAATGTGCTATTAAAAAAAAAATCAAAATAATCTAGATCATTTACACCTTTAAGAAGTTATTATCCTGAAAGGCAGTTTTATATAAACTGTGGAAGGAACTTAATTACTTAAGTAGGAAAGGGTGGGAGAGATCAAATGTTTATCTGAGGTGGTTCACAGAAGATTTGAAAATGTTTTCTATTTATCCTCAATGCTTTTTATTAAAAAAAAAATACAGTAAATGTTTATATATTAGCATATCAGGCCACAATTTACATGTTGTCCTTGTACTCCTCAACTGAGAAGAGCAATCAAAGCCAAAACCAGATATGAAGCCTGTGATAAACACAGGACAAACAAAGAATTTCAGTATTTTCCAAGAAAGGTTTTCCATTTTATTTTCTCCAAAGACCAAAATAAGAAACTGAATATGCACATGGCTCTTATGAGTATTTTAAGTAAGCTCCCCGAAGGCAAGGACTACTTCTTTCTAACACAAAGTCTTGAAATTTGTAATTGCTTAATAAATGTTGAATGGACAGATTCAGAGGCAGCCAGAAAACATAGAAAGGGCAATGACTTTATATAAGGAGGTCTAAATCCTAACTCTACTTTGCTAGGAGACCTTGGATAAGTCACAAACTCTCTAGATCTCAGCTCTTCACCTGTATGTAAAACAAGAGGGCTGAACAAGATGATTTCTAAGCCCCTTTTCAGCTTCTTGATCCTGTGATCTTAGGATTCAAACCAGTACCCTTTCTGGTAAATGAACCTAAGTAAATAAAATTTTAAACACAACTAAATAAATAAATGAATATATCCTGTCTTTGCAACTGACAAGACCAATTACCCACCTCAAATGTGAACAAATAACAGACTAACAGTAATCTTTCTTCCACTACATATGTTGTATTTCTTCCATCCAAACCTCATCTAAATTTCACCAAAGAACTTCAAGTTCCATTCAATCTAATGTCCAATGGTCTTTTTTATGTTGTGCATATTCAGGAGAAAAGAAAAAAATACGGCAGTACTTTACCCTAGGTTCTTGGAATAAAGATTGCTGGTTTTCCGAACAGCAACTAGAAAAAAGGATAGGGTGAGGGTGCAAAGGGGAATGAATAACAACAGCTGATTAAACCAATAATTATTTCCTAAAAATTAAGTGAAACTTAAATTGCTTTTTCCCCCCATTTCACAAGTTTTGCCAACAGACATGGAATATGCCAATGGAATAAATGGCCCAGTACCTCGTCATCAATCAGCAGACACTTGTTAGGGCACAGCTCTTTCACAGAACTTATCAGCTCCCTTTTTCATCAGTATTCTACTGTATATGGGACAAGGATTTGTAGAAAAGCATGGAGTCGTGGCATAAGGGTTACTACTTTGAATTCCTTCTCCCCTGATGAAGGGAACTATATAGTTACATAGGAAGCACTCCACAGTGGAAATAATTCTGGACTTGGCAGTTCAGAATCCTGGGTTCCTGTTTCAGGTCAGGGTTCTAACTAGCTATGTGACCTTGAGTAAGAGATTTCATTTCTCTGGGCCTCTCTTTCCTCATCTGTAAAAAGGTATTTATACTGAGATATTAGAGTCAGGAAGACTCTGAGTTACAGTATCTTTAACCCTAGGCAAACCACCTCAACCTCTCTGACTCTCAGTATCATCATCTATAAAATAGAAATAATCACTGCACTTATCTAACAGAGTAAATGTGAGGATTAAATGAGATGGGTATGAAATATTTTGAAAACCTCAAAGCACAGTACTTGAATAATTATCATGTGAGCTACAGTGATAAAATGTAAACTCCACTGTTTATCTTGGTTTTGTATTACCAGTGCCTGGCACAGTAGGCACTTAGTAAGTGCTTGTTCATTGATTCTTATCAGTGGAGTGTTTCCTCATTCAAAATTCTCTAACCCCATGAAATTACTGTTCCAGACTATCTTCCACTTCCCCTCCAACCCCAAACATTGGGTATAGATGTATATGTTTGGTTTCCTGAGGACAGAGAACTTCAGATGAGGAAATTCTCTCTAACACTGCAGACACCTGCTCTACAACTTACAGTATTTGAGATTAGGTGACTCCTAGAAGATCACACAGCCAGTATGTGTTCAAGAGAGGACAGGAACCAAATTATTCTTTATTCCAAGGGTAAGTGGGTACTAGGTAGATAAATATAGATACATACACATATATAAAATGTACATATATATGAAGTAACATGACATATTTGACACAGGTTTTCAGAATTCACTAGGACCTTAGGATCCATCTCGTTTATGTGTATATAGATTTGTGTATATGTGTATATATGTATGCATACATGTGTATATATACACACACATATAAACATATTTTTTTTTCATACCACCCACTTCACAGATAGGGTTGAAAGACAAGTTACCTAATGGAAATTACTAAAAAGTGCTATGAGTAAAAAGCTTTCAGGTTGAAAAACGAGGTGGACTCTAACAAGGTAAGACCAAAAGAACATTAGCTGAAAAAGACTCTAAAAACAGAAGTTCTTAAATCTTTTCTGTGTCATGGTCTCCTTTTAAAGTTTGTGATGATACTGACGCAATGTGTTTCTCCACCAACGTTCATAAAACCCCACCCCAACCCCTCCAAAAAAATAAATCTATCCGACTTCAGATGAAGAATCCTTGATCTAGGTCAACTCCCTCGGTTTTACAGAAAAGGAAACTAAAACCCAGAAAGGATATGTGAGTTCCCCAAGGTCATACAGGCAGTAGATGCTAAAAGATCCACACTTCCATAGGATCGCAGCTTTTAGGGATGGAAGCAACCTTTGGGGTCTCCTAGTGAGTATTTCACAGCGGAGGAAACTGAGACCCAGACAGATTAAGGGAGTTACACAAGGTCACCGAGGTTCACATTTGAACCCAGATCCTCCAACTTCCTCCTCATCAAGGCGCTCCCAGCATTTCTCAGGTCCAGGAGAGAGAGGGGAGCATAGCGGAGGGTCTGCCATATAAACCTCTCCACAGACCCCTTCCCCACAGACGTCCCGCCTTCAAATACACAGACGCACCACCACCCCGACCCCGTCCAAAAAAGCAGGTCAGCGAAGTTGCCTGGAAGTGTCCAGTCCAGGGGTAGGCAGCCTGAGAAGACAGGGCAGACGCCCGGCGGGGGGTCCCGCGGTCTTCCGCTGCCTCTAGGGTGCCACCCCTTTAAGAAGAAAGGGGGGGAGGAAAAAGAAGGGGGAGGGCAAAGTGGGGTGAGGCCGAGGTCGGAAGGTAGGGGCAGGGTTCGGGCAGGAGCCCGAGCCGGGGCTGGGCCCTCTCTCCATGAGCTTGGGCTGGGCCGGTCGGTGGGCGATTCCCCTGGCCCCGGCTCGGTCCGGACGGTCATGCCCAGGCCAGGCCGGACATCGGACTAGAGTAGGGAAAGGGACCCTCGGGCTGTGACAGGTGGCGGGGCGGCGGCCCAAGGCCTCCCCGGCTCCCAGTCTGGCGGTCCCTCCGTCTGCGCATGAGTACTGGGAGATGGGGGGGGGGGGTGTTGGCGACCGCTCCCTTCCCTACCTGGGCTCTTGAGGTTGTAGCGGGTCTCCATGGTGGCCTTGCCGCCCCGCTCCGGCCCCGCCACCGCCTCCCGCTCCTCCGATCCGCGACTGGCTGGTGGCCCCAGCCCCGGCACCCAGGATTTCCTGAGCCGGGGAAGCCGCGTCCCCCAGTCCCCGCCCCCGGCGGCCCAAGCGATACGCAGCGGCGGCGGCGACGGCGGCGACAGTGGCTCCGCCTCCCTCCCTGCGCCCCGCCCCCCGCGCCGCCGTCGTCTCCGCCCCCTTCTCCGCCTCCTTCCGCGCGCCTCCGCCGGGCCTGCCCGGCTACTGTCCCGCCCGGCCTCCCTGCCGCCCCGCCCCGCCCCGCCCCGCCCCGGGATGGAGGCCGGCCCGCGCGGCCGCTGCTTTGTTGTAGAGCCGGGGGAGGGGCCGCGGCCAGGGCTTCCGTCCTCCCGCCGCCGCGCCCGCCCGCGTCGCCCCCAGTGAGGGGCCAGGTGTCGCGCTCTCTACCCCGCGCTCGGTTTGTGAAGTTGTCCTGACGTGGCAGTCTCTTCGTGGCGGGCGGTGGGCCAGGCGTGGTCACGCCTCCGGGCCGACTCCCGCCCTCAGTCCTGGCCGGGAGACACTCTAGATTTAAACCCCTGGGGAAGTCCAAGATAAATCCTCTCTAGAGTCTAACCCACCTACGTTTTTGGAGGGAGAAAACTGAAGTCCGGAGTAGGGAAAGTGACTTACCCAAAGTAATAGAGTAATACAGAAGAGCGGAGGCACAGGAGCATGGGCTTAGAATTTAGAGATCATCAGATCTTCATTTTGTGTGTGTCAAGGACCCATTCTCCTAATAATGGTTTTACATACATAAAATAAAATACGTGGAATTACAAGGGAAATCAGTTTATTGAAATAAAGATGAATTTTTTTCTTGCCCCTAAAACCAGATTAAGAAGGAAGCCAACACTTTATTCCATAGATGAGGAAACTGACGCCAG
This sequence comes from Petaurus breviceps papuanus, assembly GCF_028583685.1. Lineage (NCBI taxonomy): Eukaryota > Metazoa > Chordata > Mammalia > Diprotodontia > Petauridae > Petaurus > Petaurus breviceps. Next base: position 7,473,834 of record NW_027187302.1, read on the forward strand.
AGTAATTAAATGGCAACAACTAAGCAAAATGAATGGACACTGAATGCTGAGAAATATGACCAAGCTTGACCCCAAAGAAGGGAGGTGAAAATTAATCAATAAACATTTATTAGGCACCTACTATATACCAGGCCCCATGCTAAGTGTTGGGACATCTTTGCAGAAATGGGAGACTGTTGCTGTGTCATATTGCATACAGTATCAGACTTTTGATACATTGGTTAGTTTTGTAGAATTTCTTTATTGTGAAGGCTAGCATTCTGGGAGGGGGATACATGTAGGTGCTGTACAAACAAAAGCTATCAATCAAAAAAAATTAAATGACTTCTTGAGGTTAGGTGGTAAAATAGAGGCAGCTAGATGAATAGTCAGGAAGATTCATCTTGATGAGTTCAAATCCAGCCTCAGACACTAGCCGTGGAACCTGGGCAAGTCACTTACCCTCTGTTTGCCCCATCTGTAATCCTCATCTGCAAAATGAGCTGCTGAAGGAAAAGGCAAACCACTCCAGTCTTTTTACCAAGAAAACCATAAGTGGAGTCACAGAGTCAGACTGACAACAACAAAATGGGTACAATAATGGCACATATCTCTCAGGGTTGTTGTAAGGGTCAAGTGAGATATTTGCAAAGCATTTAGCATAGTGCCAGGAACATAGTAAGCACTATATAAATGTTGGCTATTATTATTTATTAAAGTTTTAATGCTGCCTTTTATATCACATTCATTTACAAAAATACCTTCTGTCCCTCCACCCCCATCCAATCCTAGCAAGTCTTCCCTTGTGAGGAAATTAAAAAAAAAAAAACAGTTTAATAAAACCATCCAGCACACATGGAAAATGTCTAATACTATCATATGCAATGTTCTATACAGTCTCCCACTTTTCAATAAAAAAAGGGAAATATATTTTCTTCTCTGTTCTCATCTCATCTAATCATTGTAATTATATAAAATTCAGTTTCTTTTCTTTTTACATTCTTTTTTACAGCTCTTCATTTTTACATTGTTATTGTTAATGTATGTTGTTTTTATGTTTCCCCTTACATCACTGCATCAAAGTTCATACAAGTCTTCCCAAATTTCTCCAAATTCTTCACTTTCATTTCTCACAGGGCAACAACATTCTATTATAGCTGCTGCATTGTTCATTCATGTCCAACTCTTTCATGACCTCATGTGGCGTTTTCTTGGCTATGTTACTGGGGTGGCTTGTGTAATGGAAATGCAGATTTAAAGATCTTCCCTGCCCCTAGGCTAACGTGCACCTGGAGTCTGGGGTGGGAGGCTTGTTTTTCAGTAGATACTTCTTGATTGGCCAGTGAGTCAATAAGGTTGTTACATTCTCTGAGCCAGGAGAAGGCTATATAAGCCCTGATGTGTAGCTTTGTTTTGGGACTCACTTTGAGAAGTGTTCTGTGATTTGATCTGAATTCTGGGAAGCCGTTGTTGAGAGTCCCCCGGCTTTGAAAAACCCAGATGTGGAAACCCAGATGTTGACTGGGTATGGATGTAATGGTTGGACAGTTTGGAAAGCTGTCTACTTGATCTGTTAATGTCTTGATAATTCTGTCTGTATATTTTGAAGTTTGGGGTGCTGACCTTTTCCTCCTGAACAAGGTAAACGATATATGTCTGACTGATTAAAGTAAGCTTGTTAACCCATTTTGAGTTGCTTTCCTTTAACAAAGCAGATCCAAGAACCTGTATGGGCAGCAAACCCTGAGGACGCGCTTGAGGTGCTTGCTGCTACAGCTTGCCATTTCCTTCTCAAGCTTATTTTACAGATAAGGAAACTGAGGCAAACAGGGTTCATTGATTAGCCCAAGGACACACAGCTAGCAAAGTACCTGAGACTGAATTTGAACTCAGATCCTCCTGACTCCAGGTCCAGCACTCCATCCACTTAGCCACTCAGGTACCCCTGGCTGCTATGATACAGTGGAAAGAGCACTAGAGCCTGGGTACATATCCCACCTTTGATGCTTACAACCAGTGTGACTACAGGCTAATCAATCAAAAATATATAATAAGCACTTATGTGCCTAGCCTCAAACCTTTAAATCCCTGCTATTATAGGAAACTGAAGTTAGCAGGTCACTTGAACTCCAGAGTTCTGAGCTTCAGTAGGACTAGGTAGTTTGAATCTGGCACTAATGAGGGGTAGGGGGAAGGGAAGTCTTGTCTAAGGAGGGAAGAACCAGTCCAGGTCAAAAATGGAGCTGGTCAAAGCTTCCGTGCCAATAAGCAATGCAATTGGGCCTCTGAGTGACCTCTGTGTTTCCAGCTTGAGCAATGTGGAAAGATTTAGTCTAAAAAAAAAAGGCACTTACCGTGTTTCCCCGATAAGAAGACCTATCCCGAAAATAAGCCCTCCCCTTACTGTGTAAGATTCCTCTAAAATAAGCCCTCCCCCGAAAATAAGCCCTATTGAGATTGCTACTGTAGTGAAGGTGATCCCCTGCGCTACATGCTACATTACGGTACCCTCTGTATGCACCGTCCCCCCCCGCCCGGGGTGAAACGCACGCCGTGCTCCGAGCTGCATCCAATCAGACCTGCAGCAGTGAGTGCGTCATCCTGTTCTTTATTGAATTCATTATTGAATAAAGGTACATTTTTTTGTTCACATTTACCTGTTTATTAAAATTGCTGTCAATGTTCATTAAAATAAGCCCCCCCCCTGAAAATAAGCCCTCTGGTGTTTTTCTGTCCAAAAAATTAATAAGACAGTGTCTTATTATCGGGGAAACACGGTAGGTCTCCCTCACTCCAGGTCAAGTACTCTGTCCACTAGGCTAGGCTCATCCATCAGATTTTAGTTATTCAATAGCTGTTCTCAGTAAATGGGTTTAGGGCCAAACATTCATCATCTTTACATCCATAGGGTTTCTATAGTAAAAAAAAAAAACAACAGTGCAACTTAAATGCCACCTGAGTATCTATTTCCATCTCTAAATGCAGAGAACATTACCCAACCTAAGTGCTGAGAGCAAGGGGTCAGAGCTATGGACTAAGGACCAGATTATAGTCATGTTCTTCTTAGGTTATGGGGAAGAAAATAGTGGAGCCCTCAACAGCATAGCAATGGGAAGATGAGGCCCTCTTCAGTATAAGACAATCTCTTAGACTAGTAAATCACAGAATGGGAAGGTACCTCAGAACCCAGCTAAATCTAGTTTCTAACTGAAAAATAATCCTCTCTGTAACAATCCCAGATAAATGATCATTGAAGTCCTAACTGAAGGTCTTAGTCAAACAAACCCACAGCCTTTGGATACAGTCCATGCCAATTTGGTTAGCTATAATTGTTAGTGTTTCCTCTAACATCTTCTAAATTTGCCTTTAGCTTTCCTGGCTTCTTTCAAGATTCAGCTCAAATCAGAACTATTGAGGTGGCATAGTGAATAGAGCTAAAAGAGTGAATAGAGATCTGGAATCAGGCAGATCCGAGTTCAAATTTGACTCCAAATACTTCCTAGCTGTGTGACCCTGGGGAAGTCATTTAACCTTTACCTCAGTTTCCTCATTTATAAAATGGGGACACTTACTTCCCAGGGTTGTTGTAAGGATCAAATAAGATTTTGTAAAGTGCTTTGTAAACCTTAAAGCCCTATATAGATCCTAGCTATTATTACTAGCTATTAAATCCTACAGTTCTGCAGGAAGTTTTTCTGGATTTCCAAGCTGTTAATACTTCCCCCTTTCAGATTAATTTCACCTAGTCTGTACATCTTTTATGTACCTAGTTATTTATATGGTGTTACCTCTCCCCGCTATTAGAATGTATGCTTCTTGAGGGTAGGAACTTTCTTTTTGCTTTTCTATCACCAGCTCTTAGCACAATGCCTGTAAGATACCGTGTTTCCCCGATAATAAGACACTGTCATTATTTTTTTGGACAGAAAAACACCAGAGGGCTTATTTTCAGGGGAGGGCTTATTTTAATGAACATTGACAGCAATTTTAATAAACAGGTAAATGTGAACAAAAAAATGTACCTTTATTCAATAATGAATTCAATAAAGAACAGGATGACGCACTCACTGCTGCAGGTCTGATTGGATGCAGCTCGGAGCACGGCGTGCGTTTCACCCCGGGCGGGGGGGGACGGTGCATACAGAGGGTACCGTAATGTAGCATGTAGCGCAGGGGATCACCTTCACTACAGTAGCAATCTCAATAGGGCTTATTTTCGGGGGAGGGCTTATTTTAGAGGAATCTTACACAGTAAGGGGAGGGCTTATTTTCGGGATAGGTCTTATTATCAGGGAAACACGGTAGATTCAAATTCTGCTTTGATATTAGTTGTATGACCATCAACAAGTTGCTGTGTCAGAAGTCAGTCATCTTTTAATGACATATCTGAACTCAGTGACTTCAAAGATCATCTCTAACCTTAAATCTATCATCCTAAAACATCAGTTCTTAATCCCAAGTCTACCACTAAATAAACTGTGTGATCTTAGATAAGAACACTTACTGTATGCAAAGCATTATACCAATTGTGGCAGATTTTTTTTTTAAAGTGTAAGATTAGTTCCTGCCATCAAGCTTGAAATATAGTCAGAAAAAAAGTAGCATAAAGAGTTAAAAATGAGTCATATAACAATTTAAGAAGCATCCAAAGGTAATAAATTGTTCACTGGAAATTTAACTATGTGTTTCTAAAATTAAACCAGAGGACATAAAGACACCAGAATGTTTATTTTTGTATCTGAGATGCTGATAAAAACCATAAGGCTATAAATTGATAAATCAAATGATAAATCACTTTGGGACTGAGTAGTGTAGGAAGGCTTCATGGATGAAGGACTTAAGCTCAGCCATGAAGGACAGATAGGAATCACACATAGGAATCAGTACCTGGCACATAACAGGAGTTTAGTACTTGTTGGATTGAATTAAATTGTATTAAGGTAAGGAGGGCATTTCTGGTTAGAATAACAATAATGTGCAAAGCCAGAGAGGTGCTAATAAGGAAGATTACTAATGAGGTCTGGCAAATTTTTTTCTTCTGATTTTTTTTTGTTTTTTTTTTCAACTGCTTAAACCATTAACAGTTTAACCTATTTTAACTGTTAAACTATTATTAATACAAACCTAGAGCATAAACCATTAACAGTTTAACCTATTTTAACTGTTAAACTATTATTAATACAAACCTAAAGTAATCTGAGTTTACAGCATTAAAATATTTAAAAATCAGTCGAAATCTTAAGTTTAAATATAAGATTATAATTGCAACATGGGTAGGAAGAGATGTGCAAATATATCCAAAGGTAAATTTGATGAGATATCATAATATAAAGGCTTTTCAAACCCTAACATTCTATGTAAATGATAGAGCTAACATTGATGTTGTTTTAAATGTTTTCCACGTTATCTCAAAAGAAAACCAGTAATTCCTCTGTCCAATTGATCAAAAAGCCAGAGTAAACAAATGGACAAATCTAAATCTGATACCTTTCTTACAAAATCAGTCATTTGTCACTTTCAAAGAATTCATGTAGAGTAGCAGCCCTGTCCCAGGGCAGCCCTTGATCATTTTCAGATATATTTCAATCATTGTCTTTAATTGTACTTTAGTAACTTTTCTAAAAAGTTGCTTTTTCTAAAAAACATTTTAAAGCTTGTATGTTCATGATAGATAAAGAATTAGAAGGAACCTTAGAGGTCATTTAATCCAATCCCCTCAATTTTACATATGAGGAAGTAGAGTTAGTGGGATCAGCCAGCAATATGTGTATGGTTTTTTGTTTTTGTTTTTTGAGGCAATCAGAGGTAAGTGACTTGCCCAAGGTCACAGAGCTAGTGTCTGAGGTCATATTTAAACTCAGGTCCTCCTGACTCCAGGGTGGGTGTTCTATCTACCTAGCCTCCTAGCTGGCCTTAGCAATATGTGTTTAAAGCAAGATTTGAACCCAAGTTTTTTCCAACTATGAGGGTGATTTTCTATTTACTACATCGGACGTAGTAGCATATATAATTATAATTCTCTGAAGTTGTTTATTAGCCCTTATATACTTTTTACCAAGATGTTTTTGTTTGCATCTTTTTTTTTTATGATGCTTTCATTTGACTGTCTATAGATTCATTTAAAACAAAAATCCACTCCTTGAGTTTTTAATTTATTTTATTTAAGACTAAGAGGAGAGAATACCACAAGATTGAATTAGCCCTGGTACTCACATCCCAATCTGCTCCTTGGATTGGAAGACCTTAGGGAAGAACTCTTCCCAGAACCTCTATTGAAGGTCAGCCATTTCATTTCCCAGCTTCTGCAGTCCTTTGGATTTTTCCATCATCGCCCTGCATTAGGTACCTTACCTCTGCTTTCCCTATACCCTTTTCACATTCCTTTTGTGTCTTCTCCTATTAAAGTATAAGATCCTTGCAGACAAGGACTGTCTTTTTTGTATTTGTATCCCCAGCATTTAGCACAGTGTCTGGCACATTGTAGATGCTTAATAACTGATTGAATACAGTAGAAGGACCTAGGAGAGAAAAGACCATGCTTACTTGCTTTATGTAGTCTATTTTGTCCTTTGGACTATTGTAGCAACAAGCACCCTAGCATACCCAGAGTAGCTATCAACACAGGTTCTTAAATCTGCTTTTCTAAAGGAAAACAACTCAAAATGGGTTAACAATCTTGCTTTAATCAATCAAATATATCGTTTACCTTGTTCAGGGGAAAAAGTCAGCACCCTGAACTTCAGAGTATACAGACAGAAGTTACAAAAAAAAACAGAAAAACATATCAAACAGACAGGCCTCCAACTGTCTTGACCATTGCGTCCATACCTAGTCAGTTACCAGAGAGGGAAGCATCAACATCTGGGTTTTCAAAGCCGGAGGGTTCTCAATGGCCGCCCAGAGTCTCTTCTGGTCAAATCACACAACACTTCTCAAAGTGAGCCCCAAAACAAAGTCTCACATCAAGGTTTATATAGCCTTCTCATGGCTCAGGGAATGTAATAACCCTCTTGACCCACTGCCCAATCACAAAATACCTCTTGAAGAACAAGCCTCCCACCACAGGCTCCTGGTGCACTTAAGCCTAAGGGCAGGGAAGATCTTAGAAATTTGCATTCCCATTACAACTATCCCTCAACTTATTTTTTTTTTAATTTTTTTGCTTTTGGGGGGAGGAAGGCAGGGCAATTGGGGTTAAGTGACTTGCCCAAGGTCACATGGCTAGTAAGTGTTAAGTGTCTGAGGCCGAATTTGAACTCAGGTCCTCTTGACTCCAGGGTCAGTGCTCTATTCACTGGGCCAACTAGCTGCCCCATCCCTCAACTTCTTAAGGAAAAGGATTGGGGTTTTTCATAGAGTTATGTTTTGTTATGAATTTAAAGAACTTATTATTTAGGAAAATAGCAAATTATTCAGTTTTAGAGAATTTGTAGATCACATATTAATTTGGAACTCAAGGTATTATTGAATCAAAAAATGGATTTTCACTAGTGAGTTATTTTAAAAAAACATAGACTTGTTTTGCCAAATATTCTCTTAACTACTTGTTTCTAGAGAAGTGTAAAATTTCAGAAATTTGGAAGTCACAGGGAAGAAACTTGTGGAAATGGTCTTTTTTTCACACAAATCCCAGATATTCTGGTAGAAATGGAAATTGTGATAGAGAGGTCCATTATGCTCCAGTTCTTTGGGACTGAGACCCATGTCTCACTTGTGACATACTGTTTCTGCTCAGAACACTAGACATACTCCCTTTTTCCTGACTAATATTCTATGTCCTTTTCTGGACATTTCTATTCTCCAAGCTTACGTAACTCCTAGGGACTCCCACTCAACTTGCCCATTCCATATGCAAGACTACCCCTTATGTGAGGTTTAGGAGTTTTAAAATTAGGATACTTGATCTGTTTCGCTTATTCATTTTAATTTCCACTTGTGTCAGAAAGGCCTTTCCAAATAAGTCTGGGTATGTTGAATCAGTTTCTGCTTGAAGGAAGAGAAAACCTCCACACAAGAATTATGTGTCCAAAAGACATTTGTTAAAGGATATTCCATACAAAAAACACATTTTACTTAATGTAGAAGTAGAAAGTAAAGGAGAGAAAGGTAGGGAGCATAGATTAAGAGAAGGATTAGTCATAAGCAAAACAAACTAAAGATGTACAAAATATTTCTAGTTGGGATTTTTTTTTTGAGGCAGCAAGGAATGGAAATCTGAAGTGTCTATAAATTGGGTAATGGTGGAGCAAGTTATAGTATAGAAATGTGTTGTGCTATAATAAATGATGAAGGGGTTGGTTTCAGAGAAACCTTGGAAGATGTGTATCCACTGATGCAGAGTTAAGTGAACAGAACCAAGAGAATAATTTATATATAATGACAACAATATGATAAAAACAAACAACTTTAGAAAAAAATTAGGAATTTTGATCAATGTTAATGTCCAGCCACAATTCCAGAGGACTAATGATGAAATATGCTACCTACCTCCTGATTGAAAGGCAAAGGACTTGGAATATGGAATGAGACATTCATACATGCAAATACATCTATGTATATTTAGATATGGACAATGCAGAAAATTGTTTTGCTTGACTAAACATATTTATAATGGGTTTTATTTTTCTTTTGTTCTCAATGTAGGGGGAAGGAAAAATGGAAGGGAGAAAATATGGATTTTTACTGATTGAAAAAAAATAAAATTTAAAATTCTTGAAAAGGATATCCTGAAATATTGATGATGGCATTAGGCTTGGCTGAAGGAGGAAGAGGGAGTAAGATGTTGCCAATATGTTTCCAAAATGGGTGGTGTTAGGATTGCTTCTAAAATGGCTTTTCAACCATCATCCTTACCTTCACCCACCATAATACTGAATTTTAACCATGAGTTCCCCTACTTTGATAGGTGAGCTTTCCCCTTATATTGCTCTATACCAGACCTTCTTCCATACCACTTTAGGATCTCTCACCATGTTGCCTACATTTTGATCATCATCCTCACTGCCTTTATACTACTTACCCCACATACCCTATAGGCCATCATTTCCCCTCTTCCCTCAGCAACCTTGGTCTCTACCATTAGGACACTGAACTTTCACCTTAGCTTGTTCACAATCAGGTTTCCATGCCACTTCCTGGGCATCTATTCACCATGCCCCCCACTTCCAGCTCCCTTTATGTATTGTCTTCCCCCATTAGAATGTATACTTTTTGAAGGCAGAGATCATTTTAGTTGCTTGTAATTATATCCTCCAGAACTTAGCATGGTGTCTGACATATAGCAAATACTTAATAAATGCTATCTTTATCTATGTATCTATGTATCTATGTATCTATGTATCTATCTATCTATCTATCTATCATCTATCTATCTATCTAGTAAATTCCCTCAATTTTCAGGGTATTCAGGCTTATGATTAGTAGAGTAAAACATTATCTGTTACTTTGCTTTCAATACCTACACCTAGGTATCTTTAAGCATTGTAATTCGTTGAAAGGGCTTAGAAGCATGTTTGGATTCCCATGCATCCTTCCCTTACTCCCCATTTATTCAAGATCCACTAACAAGAGAAATGTGAAGAAAATTGTCTATGATCCCAGGTCCTGTGGGGCTGTTTGGGCCCAGGTTGACACTTATCTATAACATACTAATTTGGCAGATAGGAAGAGAACTTCTCATATGGTTTTAGAGACAAAAGCAAAAGGAAGGGACGAACAATTATTATTACACATTCCTCATAGTAATCAATTAGATCAACTAGTGTGAGCTTGAGTATTCCCAGGATGTTGTTCTAAATTGCTTGCCTGTGCCATGGGTCATTACCTTAGATAGTTCTCTCAAGTGAGATAACAAAAATTTTTTTTTGTTATATGCTTTCTCATAGCATATAGCTGTTCTCTTTGAAAGCCAACACAGTATGGGGAAACAAACTTCCAGTGCATTAATAATAATGATAATATCTAGCATTTGCAGCGTACTTTTAAGGTGTGCAAAGTACTTTCCAATGTTTTCTCATTTGATCCAGCTACAATCCTATGAGGTAGGTAGTATTATTATCCTATTTTGCTGATGAGAAAACTAAAGTCAAGAGAGATTAAGTCATTTGCCCAGGGTTATACAACTAATAAATGTGTGATTCATAATTTTAATTCAGGTCTTCCTGATTCTAAATCCAGTTCTCTGGCCACTGTGCCACTTAGGTGTCTCAAAGCTCCCAACAAGGGAGGAAAAGGCCACAATTTTTTGATATAGCTACATATGAATGATTGTATGTATTCTCTATCAACCAATTCATTTGCACTTTCAGACTAAGGATAGCACTTGCAGTTACAAAATTCTAAGAACCAAACATATCCAAATACACATTATAAAACTGGTCAGAGCAACCACAGACTAGACCTTGTGAAATGAATCCCAGTAACTACAATTTAATAGACTCAAAGGATATGAACAGGTGGATTTTCAATGACAAAATGAAAGCTATATATAATCATATAAAAAATGCTCTAAATCACTATTGATTAGAGGAATGCAAATTAAGACAACTTTTGAGATATCATCTTACATCTATCAGATGGGCTAAAATGATACATGCCCTTTAATTGGTTAATGGCTAAACAAGTTGCGGTATATGATTGTGATGGAATACTACTGTGCTATAAGAAATGATGAGCTGGTTGATTTTAGAAAAACACAGAAAAACTTGAATGAAATGATGAAAAGTGAAATAAGTATTACCAGGAAAATTATGCACATAGAAACAGAAATATTGTTCTAAGAATGACTTTGAATGTCTAATTTATCTTAAGTATTGTAAATACTCAAACCAACTTTAAAGGACCTATGAATGAAGATCTATCCATCTCCAGAGTAATAACTGAAAAAAAGAAATTTGTATAGTATGATCTAACATATATAATATATATATGTATGTATACGTATGTATACATGCATATTTGTGTTTAATTTTGGCCTTCTCTAGGGTGGGATGGGCAGGGAGGGAGACAAAAAAGTACACAGCAGAGAACAAAAACAACTTAGAAGGAACCACGGAAAAGCAGGATAGCTTTGAAAACAATGTATAGTATTTATTACAGTGAGGTTTTTTTTAGAGTAAACAGTCGAAAGTGGAAATTCATAGGATTAGATTGAATCCTCCTCTGTGTTCTGCTGTGTGCATGGGAATGTTCTTTTTTTTTCTTCCTCTTTTTGCATTTAAGTTTAAAATGAATTAAATTTTTTTTGAAGTAAAAAAGATCTCAAAACAGGAAAAAACTTTCTGAGGAAAATAATGTTGAAAATAGACCCCAAAGGAGGGATGTGATGACCTAGGAGGTCTAGAGATTATACATAGGCAATTAACTATGGGGGATGTTCTAAGAATGATAAGCAGTCCAGTTGCTTATAGGTGTGCAAAGAGAAGTAGTAGAACAGAAGGGTAGACTAGGACCAAATTATATGGAACCTTGAATGTAAGACCAAATAGTTTGGATTTCATTTACTAGGTAATTGGAAGTTGCTGAAGGTTTTTGATCAAAGGAGTGACAAAAATCACCCTGCATGACTGTTTTTTTTTTTGTTTTTATTTTTTTTCAGTTAAGTTGTAGAGGAGATTCTCACTTGGGTACAAATTGAACTAAATGACTTAGGAGGATCCTCCCAGCTCTGAGATTCTATGCTAATTGGAGCTAAACTATAGGAAGATTAGTCAGTGGTATGTGAAAATGATGGAAATCCAGGAAAATCAGTTAGCAAGTTCCTGCAATAATCAAAACCAGAAGTCATTATGACCTGAACTAGGGGTGGAATGGAGTAAAAAAAAAATGAATATGAAAGATGTTGCAGGAGGGGCTGCTAGGTGGTGCAGTGAGTAGAGCACCAGCCCTGGAGTCAGGAGGACCTGAGTTCAAATCGAGCCTCAAGCACTTAACACAAAAACTAGCCATGTGACCTTGGGCAAGTCACTTAACCCCAATTGCCCTCCAAAAAAAAAAGCAAAAAAAAATAATTAAAAAAAGATGTTGCAGGAGAAAAGAGGGTCAAAACAAATACACAGGTTTAAGTCAAGGCAATTGGAGGGTGGGAATACCACTGATTATAGGAAAGTCATAAGAAGGATTTTTTTTTTGGCATGGCAAGTGATGAGTTCAGTTTTTGATATGTTGACTTTGAGGTATCAGTGTGACATCCAGGTGGAGTTAACCAGCAAGCAACTGGAAATGCTAGTTTAGAGCCCAGGAGAAATGATGGATTTTGGAAATAGAGTCTTAAGAATGAGGTGATTATTGAACCTGTGGGATAGAATAAAAAAACCAACTAAGAGAATATGGAGGCATATTAGCAACTACACTAGCACATTGGGTGGGCTGCTAGCTCAGCTTCTTTGATCTGCTTTTCTAAAGGAAAGACAGCTTTAAAGAGTTTAGTGGTCTTACTTTAATTAACTGACAGATAAGTACAGATAAGTAGTCCAAAAAAGGATTCAATAGACAGGACTCCAAATATCTAAACAGAATAATCGAACTGCCTATGTACACCACTGGACTGGGAGAGCACCAACATCTGAGTAGTTGGGGCCTCTTAACAAATGGCTACTCAGAGTCCCATCCAGGCAACCAGAAGGTCCTTCTCATGAGCAAGCCCCCAAAGTAAAATACCAACCTCCCAGGATATATAGTTGTCAACTAATAGGCTCAGAGCCAGAAGGCACTACAATCCTCATGACTCATTGTGTAATTAGCTTAGTATCAAAAGATGTGAAAGCCTTCCTACAAGCCAGGCTCCCCCTAAGCAAGGTCCTCCTTAGACAAGTTCCTCCCCCCATGGGCTCTATGTGACTCAGGATGCATCACACCTATGAAAGCAGCAAGACATCCATGATTAAAATGCCTGTGTACCTTTAGACCTGGGAACACAGCTCCTGTTCCAAGGGAAAAGGAGACACATGTGATCACATAGGTCTATTTTTTTTAAAGCAATCGGGGTTAAGTAACTTGCTCAAGGTTACACAGCCAGTTATTTCTGGGTGTGGTGCTAAGTATCTGAGCCCGGATTTGATCCCCAGGTCATCCCAACACTGGAGCCGGTGCTCTTATTCGCTGAGCCACCTGGCCGCCCCTACACATAGCTCTATTAGTGGACAAGGAAGATCTTCCTATTTCACTAACATTACAGAAGCGAAAAAAAAAAGAGAACTAAAAACAGATCCCTAAGAAACACCAACAAAACGAAAAGAACCAGAAAAGGAGTACTAATAAAAGTTGTTATTTGTCCTTCATTCTCAAAGTAGACAAAAGACATCAGGCGGTTAATGTCTTAACTTGGAAGTGAATTGGATTTAAGTGAGGCAGAGTTGTGCAATGTCATCAGCCTCACTCTCTCCTCCAGAGTCATTGGAGCCTAGTGGCAAGACATAAGTCAAGATGACGGGCAATAGCCGCCAGCAGATATTATGGAATTATACTAAGAGTTACCAGAGTATGCATATAATCCAACCCATCATCAATACCACTGCAAAGGTGTAAAAGTAGGAGACCAGTGAAGGCAGTGTCACAGAAGTCAAGGCAGGAGACAGATTCAAGAAAGAATACTTGATCCATTACTCCAGAAGATGAATGACAAGTGATACCTCCCACTTCTTGGCAGAGAGGCGAATGAAGATGTGTTTCTTCATATGACCAAAGCACAGATATGTTTTACTTGACATTTGTTGTAATTTATTTTATTTGTTAGTTTATATAAGGGGATGAGGAAGAGGAGTAAGAAGAGTGATGTTGGGGTGGCTAGGTGGCTCAGTGAATAGAGCACTAGCCCTGAAGTCAGGAGGACCTGAGTTCAAATCCAGCCTCAGACACTTAACACAAAAACTAGCCATGTGACCTTGGGCAAGTCACTTAACCCCAATTGCCCTCCAAAAAGCAAAAAAAAAAAAAAAAAAGAGTGCTATGTCATTAAAAAGAAAAGAGCATAAATGAAACATTTATAAAATAAACAAGAGAAAGAAGTTCAGAAAGAGACAAATAGGATAGCACTAGGATTGCTGTTTTAAATTTATTTTCTAATACTTTTAAAAAACTGTGTGTGAGAGACGTAACTTCATATTCAATTCTCTTTTTCTTTTCTTTGTCTATGGAAATGATCACGACTTCCAGACATCAGGGCTGTCTGAACAGAGGCAGACAGCCCAGCTCCCACACCTATTCCAGCAAAAACAAAAATTGAAGCACAGCAAATAATTGATCCAGAAATCCAAAGACCAACTACAATAAGTGATTTACTCCACTCTAGGGCCACACAGAAAAAACAGCTGAAGTTTCAGGGCAATAGGAGAAGAGAACATCACAAAAACCCAGTACCAGGAGAAGCAAACAAGAAGATAGTAGTGGTGATGAGAAAATTAAAAGGCAAAGGAAGGAAAAGAGGGAGGGAGGGAAAGAAGGGAGAGGAAAGAGATAAAAGAAAACAAAATTAAGGAAAGAATATGAACCAAGCAAAATAGCAAACGGAAATCAAAGAAGATATACAGATTAAAATATACCAAAGAATACACGGAAGTATAAAGAAGGGAGTTTAGATAGAAGCATAGGTAAACAGGTTAGTTTTGAAAGTAACTAGTTGAACTTATCATTTACTTTTGCAACACTGTTTCCAACTAAACCTGGGTCATTTTGTGTCCCTCCGCATATGTGGAAGGAGATATGACTCCCAGTTAGCAGAGAAGATGCTAACTATAGCAGTGTACCTGTGTGAGGCACTTGTGTATGTTCCAGAACTTCTTCTGAGGGACATGTGGACAGAGAACACTAGGAAGGAGAAAGAGAAAGACTTTGGATCGGCAGATATGCATGGGGAGCCAGCCTCATTATATCAATGGGTTTACGTGAAATTCTAGAGACTGCTAAAAATGGACCCCCTCTGGCTGATGTAGTCTCTCCTCTGGTTTGAGCTGAAATCTTATATTGGTCCTAACTAATGAGTTTATTCACTCTTGTGTATCCTTTAGTATATTCTAATCCATACATAACTTCTTTGATTTCTGTTTGCTATTTAGCTTGGACAAATGGTTGTACTCACCTATTCAATATTTGTGTCTTTGCTTGTGTAACAGGCATTGGGTAGGAAAGACCTAAGCTGGCAAATGTAAGCTAAGGGCTATCTTCCTCTTAAAAGTAATCAGAGAAGTAGTTTTTGTTCTGTATCTAACATCTCCTAAATTACCAGTATTTGGAGGGGAGGGCAGATAGATATAATTCTAGGTTACTGTCACTCTTGGAGACGGAAAAAGAAGAGTTCCCAGCTTTGGCTTGGGGTTCACCTAACACTTCTTCCAGCTAGTGTGCTGATGGCGCAAACAGCATCTGACTTTCATTCTCTCTGCAAAGTTGAGCCAGATCTCATATCATACCTATCATGCCACCCAAGAACCTCATCTATACATTGAAACAACCCACACAGGGGCGGCTAGGTGGTGCAGTGAGTAGAGCGCCGGCCCAGAGTCAGGAGGACCAGAGTTCGGTTCCAGCCTCAGACACTTAACACCCACACACAAAAAAACTAGCCGTGTAACCTTGGGAAAGTTACTTAACCCCAGTTGCCCTCCAAAAGACAACCCCCCCCCACAAAATCTTACAGATGGACATACATATATTACTTACACATATTATACTTTTAAGAAAATCAAATAGTATTACATAGAAATGAATAGTTTCAAATATAATCCTCTCTTTTGCATTCTATTTTATGTATGGAAATGCTCATTTTGGAGGAGTCTTTGTTAATTAAGTTCAGAATAAAAACATTTTAATGATCATATTTGTTGATATCTGTCAAGTCCATCATTTTAAAAACCAAAAGGAAAAAAATGGAGAAAAAGGGTCAATCAACATTGTGAAATGCTGCAGGGCATTAAGGAAGAATGAAGGCTGAGAAAAATTCATTGGAGTTTCTTAATGGTAAAAGCAAAAAATATAGACTAACCTCCCCTTCAGCAACCTCTGTAGTTCTCACATCTATTGCTAGTAATTTAAATCTAAATTGTGTGCAAGTCAAGACATCACCTATGATGTCTTTGGTCTTCTTCAAAAAACAAAGGACAAATAATAATGAACACATCCAATAAGGATAGGGGTATGTACTGAACATATGATTTCACTGGGAGAGGGAACTCCTTAGTACAGAAACTCTTATGAATTCATGTCAGAATCCTCTCTGCAACTTACAGTCTTAGAGAGTTGTCTAAACACTGAAGAGACTTATCTAAGATCACACACTCAGTATTTATCAAAGGTAAAACTTGAACTCAGGCCTTCCTAGCTCTGGGGTCAACCCTTTCTCCACTATACCACACTCCTTTCATCCATGTTCTGGACTCCCAAACAGAATTTTCAGAATGCATCCTTTGAAATGTTCTTATCTGAAGAATAAATAGACTGTATCATATTCTACCCTTCTGCAATGCAGAAGCTACTTAGCTTTCATTGATGCCAGCTCTCACTTAAGTTTTTCCATCTGCTGAATTTCACAGCGAAGACATCCTAAGGAAAACAACTCATTTTCTCCCTTCTGATCATTCCCCTGCTTCTCAGCTTCTCTTTTCATTTTTTTTCATAGTTTAGGTTACTTATTTTTATCTATTCATTGTTTTTCATGACTAAAATCTTAATTCTAATTAATTTTTACTCATGAGAAAATGCTAAAAGGATGAATCAAGCTGGGATACAAAGCATACTGAAAAACAGAAGTCTACAGAGTCCTCAATGTAACTAGTTCTCATGAGTACAGAATGTGTTCTTTCAAACCTAAATTAGCACTGTATCATTTCCTTTTCAGGCAGGTGTTTCCTTTCTAAGCTCTCTACTAACCCTTGCCAGACATATTCAAAGCAACAAAGAAACAATAAACAATTTTCTAAATACGGTACCTAGTAGATAACTATTTCAATGCAACAAACATTTTTTAAGTACCCATGGGCAAGATTTCATGTTAGGCACTGTTTTAATATAATTGTCATTTTTGAATGCATGATTTAAATATAAAACATCTTGAGGGAAGGCAATAAGATGTAGTGAAGTTAGAGGACCCATTTTTAAATTTTAGTTCTGTCACATACTATCTGTGACTCAAGTCATTTCAACCTTGATGGGCCTCAATTTTCCTCTTTCCAGCTCTAAATCTATAAATTTAGATTTCCTCCTTAAATTCAACTTGATGTGTGTGTGTGTGTGTGTGTGTGTGTGTTTGAGGTAATTTGTACAGATATTCTTTTGAAACATCTGGCACCAAATTGTAGCTCTTTTGAATTTTTAAAGTAAAAAACATACTCTCAATTGTGCTTTGGTACTTATTGGTAACAATTGCTATATATTAAAAGAATGGCAGACAGAGAAACCAATATTGTGGCATAGTGGTTAGAGGGATGGCCTTGGAGTCAGGAAGAATTGGGTTCAGGTCCTGCTTTTGACACACAATAGCTGTGTGAATATGAGTAATTCACTTACCAATTCAGTGACCTAGAAGAGACTCTTTAAAGGTTTAGGTTATAAAAGAGTTGTCTGTATTAGTAGAGTTTCCACATTGATGATATCATAGGGCCAGATCCCCCAAAATGTATGATATATTTATATGTGTGCATTTACTTGTATATGGGTATGCACACATGTGTATATATATACATATACACACACGTGTATTGCACGACATGAGTTGCTTTAATGAGTAAACAATTGGACTTTTATTTTTGTCCCACTGAACCGCTGGCCCCTTCCCCACCCATTTTAGGGATGTAATTACTCAGTTTAATGAGCATCACTCCAAGATCTAAACTTAGTTTCAAAGGACACACCTACAACTAAGATGAAACAGCAGTGAGTGGTTTTATTATTATAATACACGTCTGGAGATTATGTCATGTGGCTGAGTATGCTAGCAGGCAGCTGAGACCATATTAACAGTCTCTTCTTTCTTTCATCTTTCCTCTAAAATCCTCTCTTCTTTCTTCTCCTTTGTCCCCTACCCTCTCACCACAACCAGTCATTTCTTTTTTTTTTAACCGGTCATTTCTTGATTGTCTTTTTAGCCACCTGATAGTGAAACTTGGAGGGGATTATTTATTACTTAGATTCAGGTCCCCATTCTGATGTAACTGGGCCCAGCTTTCAAGAGCTCCCCAGAAAGTTAAAATTGGCCCGGTTATTTTTGACTACTGACAGAAAGCCATATGGGTCATACCAGATCCTTTTTATCTTTTTAAACTAAAAGGATGAATTATGTTGAAGCCCTTCATAGCTTTACAGTAATTTCTGGCTTTGACACAGTTTAAGGGTTGAAGAGGTGGAATCAAGATGTCAGAGTGGAAGAAAGAAGTCTAGCTCCCTATCCACAATTCTTCAACAAAGATCTGAAAAATACAGCAAGTCAAGCCTTGACCAGGAAGGAATACAAGAAAAAAAATCACAGTGAATCATTTTTCCAGCCCAGGAATCACAGATACACCAAGATGTTTGCACACACTGGGCATGGAGTCTGGCCAGGAGTGTTTTGTTCAGAGTATTCCTGGACAGCAACTAAAAGAGATCTGAGGCTATCAAGACAAGAAGGGGTCACAGGCCTAGACAAAAGGACCCAATCTTGTGCAGAGTGAAGGAACAGGTGCCAACTGGCAGCTCTGTTACTCACCCAATTCTGGGTCACAGATCCAAGGCAGACCTTTGAGAAGGGGGACTTTTCCTGCAAAAATATAACCAGGTTAGAAATCTCAGACCAAAGGAACAGGTAAATGGGGGTGGGAGGAAATCTTTGCAACAAATTTCCCTGATGAGGGATTCCTTTCTAAGCTATATAGGGAATGGATTCAAATTTATGAGAATAAAAACCCTTCCCCAATTAATAAATGATTAAAGAATATGAATAGGCAGGGGCGGCCAGGTAGCACAGCAAGTAAGAGCACCGGCTCCAGTGTTGAGAAGACCTGGAGATCGAATCCTGGGCTCAGACACTTAGCACCCACCCAGAAACACCTGGCCATGTAACCTTAAGCAAGTTACTTAACCCCAATTGCTTAGGGGCTGCCAGGTGGCTCAGCGAGTAAGAGCACCGGCTCCAGTGTTGGGATGACCTGGAGATCGAATCCCGGGCTCAGACACTCAGCACCACACCCAGAAATAACTGGCCGTGTAACCTTGAGCAAGTTACTTAACCCCAATTGCTTAAAAAAAAAAAAAAGAATATGAATAGGCAGTTTTCAAAGGATGATATCCAAGCTGTCAATAGCCATATGAAAAAATGCTCTAAATCACTAATAATTAGAGAAATGCAAATTAAAACAACTCTGAGGTACTACCCTAAATTAAGAAAATTTGTCAATAAAAGGAAAATGACAATTGCTATAGGGATATTGGAAAACAGAAACTTTAGTACAGTATTGGTGGAGATGTGATTTGGTTTAGCCATCCTGGAAAGCAATTTATAACTATATCCCCAAAGTTATTAAATTGTACATGCCAATTTAACTCAGGAAACTACTTCCAAAGAGATCAAAGAAAAAGGAAAAGGATCCATATAAACAAAAATATTCATAGAAACTCTTTTTGTGGTGACAAAGAATTGATGAATGAGGTGGAATCCATCAATAAGGGAATGATTAAAGTATCATATAGGAATGTGATTGGATATTACTGTACCACAAGAAATGACACAGGGATGGTTTGAGAGAAACTTAGGAAGACTTTGAACTGATGCAGAATGAAGTAAGCAGAACCAAAAGAAGAATTTATGCAATAACAAAAATAAAGACAACTTTGAAAGACTTAGGATTTTTGATCAATGTAGTGATCAGCCATGATTCCTGAGGACTTATGATGAAACATGGTACCTACCTTCTGATATAGATGGACTCAGAAATTGTGGCATTTTTATTTTGGAGGGGGAAGGCAGGGCAATTGGGGTTAAGTGACTTGCCCAAAGTCACAAGCCTAGTAAATATTAAGTGTCTGAGGCCCTCCTGACTCCAGGGCCGGTGTTCTATTCACTGCACCACCTAGCTGCCCCTGATTGAGACATTTTTTTTTTAATTTAGACAACAGGGGCAGCCAGGTAGCACAGTGAGTAAGAGCACCAGCCCCAAAGTTGGGATGACCTGGGATCGAATCTGGGCCCAGACACTTAGCACCCACGCAGAAACACCTGGTTGTGTAACCTTGAGCAAGTTACTTAACCCCAATTGCTTTAAAAAAAAAATTAGACAACAAAGGAATTTGTTTTGCTCAACTATATATATTTGTAACAGGAGTTTTATTTTTCTTGCTTTCTCAGTGGAGGTGAAGGTTGGGTGTGCAGGGAGGTAAAAGAGAGAGAAAGTAGATTTTAATTGATTGAAAAATAAAATTTAATTTAAAAATTCAAGAGTTGAGTTTTTAAATCTTTTTATCCTAAACTTAATAGAACCAAATAACACGAGCTTTTCCAGAAAAGAAATAAGAGTAGAACAAAAAGATTGCACATCCAACTACAAAACAGTACTATATATATATATACCTTACTTCTTTAAAGTTGAATATTTTAGTGAGATTATAAATGAATACTCTATTAGAAATCAGTGTAGAGTCATTGTATCATTCTAAGAGGTTGAACATCTTGCCAAAATTCCTTACAGAAATATAATAAAATGAAACAAGCAAACCAAGAGCAAAAAAATTTAATTGGATGCCCAAGATTCATTCATTCACTCAATAAGCATCAATTAACCATCTACAAGGAAAACAAAGCCAAAAAATGAAATAGTTCCTGTCCTTTAAAAGCTTGTATTGTATCAGAAGAAGCAAAATACATTCAGATAATTAAATACAGAGTGACTTCCTTGTAGGGAGAACAGTAGCAATTGGGAATGAGTGAGTAAAGGATGAGAATGGTACTTAAACTGAGCCTTGAAAGAAGCTAGAGATTCTATAAGACAGAGGTCATAAATGAGGGTATTTGAAGTACAAGGGGGAACTAGTGGATTTATAGAATGCCTGGGATGTTATCTATCCATTTGGTTAGGCCAAGGAGCTAACTTCTGGGAGAAGGAACATGCCTTGGAGAGACTGTGGAGAATGCACAGACAAAACTGAATACATAACCACAAGGTGAAGTGGAGGCGATTTGGCTTCAGAGGCATACAACAAGGCCTATTAACATTAACCATCTCTTCTTCACTGACTGACTCTTCAACTCAAGAAATCTGGTTATAAACTATAAAATAAGGAAATAAGCCACAGGGCCTTTCTCCTTAAAGTCTACATGACCCTAAGAATCACACCTCATTCCTTGGCCTTTCTGTTTGTTCTTCTCTGAAAAAAAAAAAAGATTCTCACAACCTAGTGAATTTGAAAGTTTGTTATAAGGGAGCCTGGCATCCCAGCATTCCAGAGCCTGAATTCCAGACAAAGTGTTGCAGCCAGCCAAGCATCAATATGTCCAGGAGCCAAGAGTGACTTTCTGTCAAAGCCAGAGTAGAAACTGATTACACATCCATCCTGACATCAAGTCACATGTGGACATCACTTGTTGGGACTGATACCATGTTGAAACTGAACCAAACTTCTACAGTACTCCCCCACAGACTAAAGTAGTGGAAGAGAAAAGTATGCCCCCAGAGGTATTGGGTGAAGAAATGCTTGTTTGGTTGTTTTTGCTATCTTTGAAGTAAATATCCCTTTGTAAAAACTAATTGATATTAAGTGGTTAAGTGGAACTCTGATGCTAGTAGTGATGGCAAAAGTTTAACATCATAAAAATGGACATGTGACTCACTTTTAAATTTAATCTCCACTATTAGCATTATCTCCATCACTTTCTTAAGTCTAGAAATCAGTAAGACATCAAGCCCTGATTTGCAATGATGTATAAATGCCCACAATGAAATTTTAACAATTGACTCTACAAACTGGCTCCAGCAGATCCTTGCATGATAGTTTCTGGTCTTCTAACAATGGAGGAAACTCCCAATTTCCCCCTCCAGCCAATAGTGGTAGAAGAGAGATACCTCAACCCCTCTGGGGAATCCTAGAGCCCTGAGAGGAGATGTAGAAGGTTTTGCTAGAATGTTTCACTACAAAGGCATGGGGTTGCCTACACCAAGGCAAGAAGACAACAGATGGAATGTTGTATTTGAGAAATAGCAAGTAAGATGGTTTGGTTAGAAAATAAAGTGCATGAAAGTCAATGATGGGTTGGAAAAGCTACTATAGAGCCAGACTGGGAAGGACTTTGAATGCTAAACAGTTTGTATTATATCCTAGAGGGATAGGAAGCTTCTTGAGGATAGAAATGACATAATCAGATCTGAACTTTAGAAATATCGCTTTGGAGTCTGTATGGAGGCTGGATTAAAGAAGGGATACACTAGAGGAAGAGGAACAGAGATTGGGTAGAAGTCTACTGCAACAGTCCAAGCAAAAGGTGATGGGAGCCTAAAGTGGTACTCATATGAGTGGAGAATGGGGGACAGATGCAAGGGATGTAGAAACAAATTATCCAAAGACTTTGCAACTGATTAGATGTAAGGGAGAGGAAAAAGTAGAGAATGACTCAAAGGTTGTGCACTTAGATGAATGGAAGCATGGTAGTGCACTTGAGAGAAATAGACATTTAAGGAAGAAAGGAGGATTTTAGAGGAAAGATAATTCAGTTTTTGATAAGTTGAATTAGAGATGATTATGTAACATCCAGGTGGAAATGTCCAATATGCAGTTGGTGATGTGGGAATAGAGTTCAGGAAAGAAACCAAGGCTGACTGTATAGATCTGTGGATTATCTGAATAGTGATGATTGTTGACTTTATAAGACCTACTGAGACTATCAAGTGAGATAGTGTAGAGAAAGAAGACGAGGGAGTCAAGATGGCAAAGTAGAAAAAGGAATTCCTCGCATCTCCGGCTTCCACCTCCCCCAATTCATGTAAAAAATTACTCTAGACAAACTTTGGAGCTACAGAACACACAAAATGACACAGAGAAGCTAACCTCCCACTGAGGACAGCCTGGCAGGCCAGCAGCAAGCAGCCAGCGCAGCCCTCTGGGAGCCGACCCCAGCTCCACTTGAGCAGGAGGTCTGAGCCCCAGGGCAGCCTGACCAGCCACTGGCTAGAGGGACTTCAGATCACCAGCAGCTTTGGCGGTTTCCAGAACTATCAACCCATAGATGCCAAGGACAAAGTGAGAGGTCAGTGCAGTGTGGATTTTGGGACCTTGGAATTTAGAGTGCTATCTGGCCTTTGCCCCTGGGGCAAGAAGTGGCTGCAGCACTGAGGCTGTGCAGCCACTGGCATGTGGCAGCTTCAGCTCCTAGTCTGCAGATCGTAGGGGGACCAAGAGACCAGTCTGAGGGGTAGTCGCTTTTGCTTCAACCTGCTTGGATATGGATTGTTGTCTAGGGTGGAGGTCCTGGGGTACGTGACCAGCTTGCCAGAGCCTGTGGAGGCTTCAGAGAGGGCACCCCACTAATACCTTCAGCAGCTGTGAAAACCCCAGCATTTGGTATAAAGCTCCCATTTCTGGTAGCAGAGTTCTACTGTGGCAAAAAGCCCAAAAGTCAAGTAATTGAGTGGCAACATGAGCAGGCAAAGGAAGCAAAGCAAATAAAGTAACCCAACTTTACACTCTTATTTTGAGGACAAAAAGGATCAAAGCATGGAATGGGAGGAAGACAACTAAGTCAGAACTCCTGAACCAAAAGCTTTCAAGAAAAATATGAACTGGTTACAGGCCACATAGGAGCTTAAAAAGGATTTTGAAAATTAAATAAGAGAAATGGAGGAAAAATTGGGAAGAGAAATGAGAACAATGCAAGAAAATTATGAAATGAGAGTCAACAACCTGACTGAAGAAAATAACACCTTGAAAAATAAACTAACTCAAATGGTAAAAGAGGCTCAAAAAGTCAATGAGGAGAAGAATGCCTTAAAAAGCCAGATTTGCCATATGGAAAAAGAATCTCAAAAGTTCACTGAAGAGAATCATTCCTTGAGAATTAGATTGGAGCAAATGGAAGCTAGTGACTTTATGAGAAATCAAGAAACTATTAAACAGATCCAAACAAATGAAAAAATAGGAGGCAATGTGAAACATCTCATTGGAAAACCCACTGACCTGGAAAATAGATCCAGGAGAGATAATTTAAAAATTGTTGGACTACCTGAAAGCCATGATCAAAAAAAGAAGCTAGACAGCATCTTCCAGGAAGTTCTCAAAGAAAACTGCCCTGATGTTTTAGTACCAGAGGGCAAAATAGAGGTTGAAAGAATCCACCGATCACCTCCTGAAAAAGATCCCAAAAAGAAAACTCCTAGGAATATTATAGCCAGGTTCTGGAGTTCCCAGATCAAGAAGAAAATATTACAAGCAGCCAGGAAGAAACAACTTGAATATTGTAGAAACACAATCAGGATAACTCAGGACCTGACAGCTTCTACATTGAGAGATTGAAGGGCTTGGAATATGATATTCCAGAGGTCAAAGGAGCTGGGATTAAAACCAAGAATCACCTACCCAGCAAAACTGAGTATTATGTTCCAGGGGAAAATATGGTCATTCAGTGTTATAGAGGACTTTCAAGCATTCTTGATGAAAAAACCAGAGTTGAATAGAAAATTTGACATTCATATATAAGAAGCAAGAGAAGCCTGAGAAGGTAAACAGGGAAAAACATCATAAGGAACTTATCAAAGTTGAACTACTTACATTCCTACATGGAAAAACGATAATTATAACTTATGAAACTTTTCTCAGTATGAGAATAGTTGAAAGGAGTAGAAATGTATATATGTGTTTATGTATATATATGTGTATGTATGTATCTGTATACATACATATATATGTCTATATAGGAGGGTATAAGGGTATATGAATACATATGTGAGTGTGTGTATATATGTCTACAGGTATACATAGACAGAGGTCGCAGGGCCAATTGAATAGGAAGGGATGATACTTAAAAAGTGAAATTGAGAGGTGAGAGAGGAATATAATGAGAGGAGATGGAGAGAGACAGGATGGGGTAAATTATCTCATATAGAAGAGGCAAGGGAAAATTGTTACAACGGAGGGGAAGAACAGGAAGGCAAAAGGGAATGAGTCAACCTTACTCTCATTGAATTTGGCTTAGGGAGGGAATGACATACACACTAAATAGGGTATCTCACCCTACAGGGGAGTAGAGGGAAAGAGGAAGAGAGGGGGGATAATGGATTAGGGCAGGCTGGGGGGGAGGGAAGTTGGAAGCACCCACTTTTCAAAAGGGAAAGGATCAAAGTAGAGAATAGAACAAGTGGGGGGTGGGATAGGATAAAGGAAAATATAGTCAGTCTTCCACAATATATCCTCTATGGAAATGTTTTACATAGCTACTTATGTACAACCTATATTAAATTGCTTATCTTTCCAGTGAAGTTAGGTGACAAGGGAGGAAGGGAAAGAATCTGGAATCCAAAGTTTTAAAATCAAATTTTTAAAGATGTATACATATTATAATTAGTATTTTACATGTAACTGGGAAATGAGATATACAGGCACTGGGACATAGAGATCCACCATGCCCCACTGGAAAGTTGAAGGGGGAATGGGGGAAGATATGGGAGAGAGCAGATTAGGGGAGGGGATATTCAGTGGGAACGCCATTTTGGGGTGGTGGGTAGGGAAAATTAGGGAGAAAATTTGTAACTCAAAATCTTGTGGAAATGAATGATGTAAACTAAAAAAGAAAAAAAAGAAAGAAGAGGGCCCAAGATGGAGTCCCCTGTAGCACACTCACACATGGAAGCAAGACAAGGATCATGATCCATCAAAGGAGTCCTAGAAGAGGGGCTAGACAGGAAGGAAGTGAGCAGTGTCAGGAAAATTCTTGAAGGGGAGGATATCTAGGAACGAAGTATTAATCTACTGTGTTGATTGCCTCCTGGAATATCATAAAGGATGAAGACTGAGAAAAGTGAATTGGATTTGGCAATTAAAAAATCTTGGGGAGAGCAGTTTCAGTTGTATGGTGAAGTCAGAAGCCATATTGCAACAGGTTGAGTAAGATTGATTTCTTTTTGTTTTGTTTTGTTTTCCCCTAGGAGTTTGGCTTTGAGAGGAAGGAGATATATGACATAGATATAAGACATATATAAGATATAGCCTGAGGGGATAGTAGGGTCCAGTAAGAGTGTTTTTGTTTGTTTAAGATGGCAAGACTGACTTGTCATTAAGGAAAGAGAGGATAGGAAGAAACTGAAAATAAATCTGACACTTTCTCTTCTTTGAAGAGGTTGGGGACTACAGGTAAGTATAAAACATTGCATATACCGTCAGACTTCATTGGTTGGTTAGTTCTGCTAAATTGCTCTTTATTTCTCTTTATCTTCAATTATTAAAAGGAACGGACTTTCTAGGTAAGGGATGGGGAGGGATATATTTAGAAAGGAAAATAATATTGAAAACAAAAGGTATTTGTTTAAATAGATTAGACAGAAAAGGAATGAGTAAGAGAGAAGAGGGGGCAGGCTGTGCAAGAAGACAAGGATAGGATGGTTTCAGGGCACAAGGAGTGGAGTCATTGGAACTTTGCTATTGTTTAGTCGTTTCAGTTATGTCCAATTTTTCATGACCCCATTTGGGGTTTTCTTGGTAAAGTTATTGGAGTGGTTTGTCATTTCCTTCTTCAGATCATTTTACAGATGACGAAACTAAGGTGAACAGGGTTAAGTGAGTTGCCCAGAGTTATACAGCTAGTAAGTGTCTGAGGCCACATTTGAACTCATGTCTTCCTGACTCCGGGGCTGGTGCTCTATTCACTGTGTCACCTAGCTATCCCATCTGAACTTTCTTTCTTTTTTTTCCCCCTTTTTGGAGGGCAATTGGTGTTAAGTAACTTGCCCAAGGTTACACGGCTAGATGTGTGTGTGTGAAGTGTCTGAGGCTGTATCCGGAACCCAGGTCCTCCTGACTCCAGGGCCGGCGCTTTACTCACTGTGCCACCTAACCGCCCCAACCATCTGAAGTTTCTATTCATTGATGATAGAGGGAGATCTACTTGGGGGACAGCTAGGCCAGCCTGGCAAATTGTTTTCAAAACTAATTTGGCCTGACAGTTTCTTCACTAGTCTAGTAAATTTTGCAAAGATACTACTCAAATCCTTATGTTCAGCCATTCATTCTCTTTTTTTTCTTTTTCAATGCTCTATTTTTACATATTTGTAGGCTATAAAAAGCCAACATCATGTAGTAGATAGGACTACGGTCTAGGGTTGTGGTCTTGCGGTCAGGATGATCTGGGTCTTGTCTGACAAAACAATGTCTATGACACTGAACAACTCACTTTACCACTAAGGACCCAGAAAACTCCCTAATACTGTCAGTTACCGGCAACTAAGTAGTTCAATAGAATCCACACTGGGTCCTGAGTGAGGAAGACCTGAGAATTCAAATCCATCCTTAGATGCTTACTATGTGTGATCTTGAGAATGTCACTTAACCTCTGCCACTTCAGTCAGTTTCCCAAATTGTAAAATGGGGATAATAGCACCTACCTCACAAGGTTGATGTGGGGATCAAATGAGATCATATTAAGTGTTTTGGAAACTTTAAAGTACTATTTATAACAAGGCAAGCTATTGTTACTATTATCTGCACTGCAGATAGAGATTCTATACTCCCTACATCAATGAAATCACAAGTCTTGGGGTGGGGGGGAAAGATGGAATATTAACAAGGTACAAGCATTTTTCTTGGTAAATTTTTATTCTGTTTTCCCCATTCAAGTTCAGATTGCCACAAGATGGGGGAAAAGGCAATAGAGAGGGACAGAAAATATTCAGTTTATTAGAACGAGATTCTCATTAGCCCCAACTGGATCTGTTTAATTTCTGGACCATAGTGTTGGTTTTTAAGGTTATATTAAGTCATAAACAAGGGCTATAAAACCAATAAGCTCCTACTATGTGTGAGGCACCATTCATAGGTACTGGGGATACATATACAAAGAATAAAATAACCCCTATTCAAAAGAAGCTTACATGACAATGACAATTCAGATGATTCATGCTTTTTAAGAAAATTAACGTAATAGACATGACTATTTGTTAATGATAACAGTAGTAATGCTTCAGTAAGCATTATCTTTTCTTACAATGAAAAAGTATTCATTAATTTTTCACAACCTATCTTTTCTTATAGGGTTAAGTCCTACAATAAAATAATTAATACAATCTGGGGTAGACTCTAACCCATCAATGCCAGATGCCAGTCTCTTCATAAGATTAATATCATGAGTTTTGGTCTCCTCTGTGTTTAGCATAAAGAGAAAAATCTAGGGAGGGAAATTCTACATTACACCTTTGATTCTATTAAGCAGTAGGAGATAAAACCGGTAAGGACAAATTGAGGACAACTAGTGAAGGGCCTGGAATGCTAAGGTAATTGTTTGGACTTTATTCACTAGGCAGTGTAGAACTATTGAATGTTTTTTTTTAATCTATTTTTTTAAGCAATGAAGGAATGACTTCCAAGAAGCACTTTAGGAGGATTTGTCTAATAGAAACATGTAAGAAGAATCAAAGGAAGAGAGATGGAAAGAGGGAGAAGAGTCAGGAAGCCATTAAAATGGTCCAGATGTGGGGTAACAAGGACCTGAATTAGGGTGGCAGTAGTGGGAATGGGTCAAGGACAGATATAAAAGATACTACAAAGGAAAATTTGATGGGATCTAGTAGCTAATTGCATGTGGGAAACAACACAGTGGTCAGAGTGAAAGATGATTTTGAGACCTCAAGTCTGGGTGACTGGGGAAATTGTGGTGTCATAAAGAAAAAGAGAAGTTGGGAGGAAGAAATTTTGCAGGGGAAAGAGGGAAGAATGATAAGTTTCATTTTAGATGTTGGGCTTAAGTTGTCAGGAGACATTCATGTGGAATGTCTGGTAAGTCATTTAATATGCAGTGCTGGTGCTGCAGAGAGGAGAGGTCACAATAGGAGATAAAAATATAAAAGTCATTGGCCTAAGTAGTGACTTATGGGAACAGATGAGATCATCAAATAAACAGATGTAGAGACAGAAAAGACCAGTCATGATAAAAATAACCATATTTAGAGTGTGGTTGGAGAAAGAGGAGACAGTTAGACACAGAAGGAAATTTCAGAGAGATAGGAAAAGCAGGGTAACACAGTGTCATGGAAGCCAACAGAGGTCTAATAATAATAGGTAGAATTTATATAACACTTTAAGGTTTGCAGAGTACTTTCTATGTTATTTCTTTTGGTCCTTACAACAACCGCATGAAGTAGCTATTATTATTATTCCAATTTTACAGATGAAAAAAAAAACTGAGACTGGGAGAGGTTAAATGACTTCCCCTGAGTCACATGACTAAAAACCATATGAAGTAGGATTTGTTTGTTTGTTTTTGCCTTTTTGGAGGGGGGAAGGCAGGGCAATTGGGGTTAAGTGACTTGCCCAAGGTCACACAGCTAGTAAGTGTTAAGTGTCTGCAATCGGATTTGAACTCAGGTCCTCCTGACTCCAGGGCCAGGGTTCTATTCACTGTGCCACCTAGCTGCTCCCCCCCCCCCATGAGGTAGGATTTGAACTCTGATCTTCTTGACTCCATGTCCAGTACTACTATATCCACTACTCACCTAGCTGCCTAATGTAAGGCTATTATATTTCACTGTTGACCTACAGAAGAATAAGTTTTAGTTGTACGATAGAATAGGAAGTCAGATTGTCAGTAATTATGGATTAAGAGTATGACAAGCAAGTAGAGGCAGAATGTGTAGACTACTCTTTCAAGAAGTTTGACCATGAAAGAAGAGGTAGGACAGTAGCTTTAATGGGTAGCAGGATTAAGGGGATACCCCAGTATTTTTTAAGGCAAAAGGGAAGAAGCTAATAAAGAAAGACAGTGGGGCTCAGTGGATGAAATTGAGCCTCAGAAACTTAGTAGTTGTGTTACCCTGGGCAAGTCACTTACCCTCTTGTCTGACAAACTGAATGCACTGGAGAGGGAAATGGCAAACCATTCCAGTATCTTGGCCAAGAAAATCTCAAATGGGGTCACTAAAGGTCAAACATGACTGAAATGATTGAACAATAACAAAAAATAGGGAGAGATAGAAGATGCAAGGGGGATAAGGAAAATATCAAAGACATGAGACAGCTTTAACAAGAGGAGGATTACAGAAAAAAGGTGTTAAGGTAGGGAGGAGGAAATGGTGATTGTGAAGTTTTGAGACAAAAATGAGGTAAATTGAAGAAATTTGTGCTGGACACTAAAATAGGAGGTGATAGGATTACAGATTTTTACCTGAATGGGACCACCAAGTTCATCTAATCCAATTCCCTCATTTTAGAAATGAGGAAACCAAAGCCCAGACAGACTTGCTCAAGATCACATAGGAAACAGCAAATAGTAGATCTAGGTCCTCTGACTCCATATCTAACACTTTTCCTACCATAGACAGAAGAAGATTTGGATGTAGAGTCTGTAGAGGGTTTGAAACTAAATAAGAGATAAAGAATTGCTTAACAGAAGTTGAGGGCCCAGGTGAGGTTAAGTGGCATGAATTTGTAGTGGCATCACGCTCATATATAGCAATACTTAGTAGCCCAGGAGCCAAAGTGGAGAAGTAGATGGAGAAGGTGTGACCCAAAGGTGGTTATTGGCATAATAATCTTCTGGAAGACTGCTAAGAGGCTCCACTCCTTTGACTAACCAATTGGTTAATTTGACATTTAGGGATCCTTACCTCAACTTCTCTTATTGGAAGAGCACATTTTTTTCACAATCCGTTTAGAAGGGACCATTGTAAATAATGTCATTGCAAAGTTAAGCAGAGACTAGCTTGGACTGATACCAGTGGTTTCAAGTGTCACAGAGGTAGTAAAGAAAGACAAATACAAGACCTAGAAATGGTTTTGTTCTGTTTTGTTGGTTTAAAGAGGAAAGAAAAGGAATACACTAGGGAAGAAGTGAAGAAAAAAGTGAAGGAAGTTGCTATTTCTCATAATTGGAATGCATGAGAAGAATATGTAAAGGGAAAAGGAAATAAACAAGCATTTATATAGAGCCTACTATGTGCCAGACACTGTGCTAAGCATTTTTTGTATTTTTACAAATAGCATCTCATTTGATTCTCACAACAATCCTGTGAGGTAGATACTAATCCTCATTTTATAATTGAAGAAACTGAGGCAAACAGAGGTTAAGTGGTCACAAAGATGGTAAATACCCGAGGTCAGATTTGAACTCAGTCTTTCTGATTCCAGGCCCAGCACTGCACTTCAAGCTATCCCTCTGTAAATATGGAAGAGGTCATAGAAGATCCATTGTCTCTTTAAGGTCTTTTTCTGGACAAGTTAATGATGAAAAGAGAGGGGGAAAGTGGTTTTGTGTATGTCTCCTAATCAGGATTATCCATATTCTATGAAACCCGCAAGAACTTGAATGTAGCCATGTGATCCTAAAGACCCTCGACCTGCTAGTGTGAGAACAACTTGGAGCAAGTGAGCCAAATCCAAAGAGCAGTGGAGTGTCTCACACATACAGGTATTTGGTAGAAACCACATTAGACGAGATTATGCCCATTTGTTTCAGTACAGATGGTTGAGCACAAACACCCAAATCCAAAATGTAATGTAGAAATACATTAAATCAACATGGAAACAGGAAGGGATTGAGATGGGAGAGAATAGTTACAGGCAAAATGAATTTCAACTTTGGTGGATGGATAAGAAAGAGAGGATGAAAAAGGAGAAAGGAAGTATAAGAACCAATGATCAGGATCTGGGATAGATAGAAGAGGGGCAAAGGAATGGATTCAGATCTTTCAGTTATGGATTACTAGCACTGATCACATCCCTTCTCTTTCATCACCTTCTTTATAAAAAGGAAGGAGGAGGAAAAGGGAGGAAAAAGTATAAAAGCATATGATGGATGGGAAAAAAACACCATTAACAATTATAACCATGAATATGACTGGGATCAACTCACCCATAAAGGGAAGAGCATAGCAGAATAGATTAGAAAGCAGGATATAACAACATGTTGCTTAAAAAATGCACATTTGAGACATAATTCACACAGTTAAAATGATGGGAGCATGCTAATGCACTGTTGTTACAGTTGTGAATTATTATTATTGTGAATTATATAATAAGGGATATTATTGTATCATAAGAAATGACAAAAGAGATTATAATAACAATTGTGTCTACATTAGGCTCATGTTCTGATAAGGCAGATTTAAAGGCCCAAGTTAGCATAATTCTGCCTTTATAAGTATAGTTATTAAACATGTGATGATGCCCCCATATCCAGAAAATCGTCTAGCAATAGGTTGGGGCATTGGAATTCCAGCCCTTCTTGCTTCCTGGGACTCTCCTGGGCTCTTGTGCTGTGAACAAAGTAACACAAAGAAATTCAAAATACAAAGTCAACCATAGATATTTATGAGAAATAAAATTAGGTCAGTCATATGCAATTTTTAATGGAATAAAAGAATAAACTTATAAATAGGTACCAGTTGCATCCAGTTGAAATAAGGGCTCTAAGACCATTAATTCCTCTACATCTGTACCCCAGGTCCAGGTCTTCAGCCACCTGACTAGGCATCAACAATTTTTTTAGTTTAACAGTAGTATTTTGTTTTTTTCCAATTACATGTAAAGACAATTTTCAACATTCTTTTTCTGAAAGATTTTGAGTTCCAAATTTTTCTCCCTCTCTCCCTCCTGAAAACGGCAAGCACACACACACACACACACACAAACACACACATACATACATACATACATACACAGACACATCTAGGTCAACATTACTGTGTAGGTTTCAAGGGAAAAGTTATAAAGCAAATTCTTGAGTGCCCTTTAGGAAAAAGTCTTAAGGCCATTTCCTTTGGCCTTGGTCAAACTGGTTAGTGACAATAAAAACTTATCTGGAATACTTTGATTATTTTTTCACTTACCTATGCAATTTCTTACATCCTTAAACTGTTGGGAAGATCTCTCCCCACTTCTAAAACTATGATCATGCTTAACTGAGCACAAATGAAGCAAGTATTCAGGTTTTGTTTTTATTTTTTATTCTAATTCTTATAGATAATAGATCCTTATATTCATATAAGAAGGGTGAGACCTCTAATCCCACTCTCACCATCCCATTCAGTCAGTCACTTTCCTAATATCCCTTGTTATTCAGTTGTTTTCAGTTATGTCTGATTTTTCATAATGCCATTTGAAGTTTTCTTGACAAGAATATTGGAATAATTTGCCATTTCCTTTTTCAGCTCATTTTGCAAATGAGGAAACTGAGACAAACAGAACTAGGTGATTTGGCCAGGTTCACACCTAGCAAGTATCTGAGACTGGATCTGAACTCAGGTCTTCCTGACATCAGGCCTGGCACTCTATCTAGCTGCCCCCAAAATCCCTGGGAACTAGTAAAAAAAAAGAAAATTGAATTGTCTCTTATATGCATCAGAAGTGGGGCCTTTTTTTTCATATAAAAAGAGGATACCTTGTAAGCCATCTTAAAATAAGGTGTTTGAGTTGCTAACATCTACTTTTCTCTGTAAGCCATCTTTGGTGCTGACACCTGGTAGTGAGCTGCTGCCTTCAGGTATAGCTTTGAGTTGTCACTTTCTCCCTTTCCTCACTAGCTGATCTGAGATAGCAAGCCTATGGGTGACCTAGATAGCTAGTGGAAAGGCATCTCAGATGCTTCAACATTTTTCAAGATCCCTAAGGGTTGCCATTTAGGTTTTTCTACTACCCATTTAGGTAGGGAGTTACAATTCTTTCCCCTCCCCTACTTTTTTTCTTCCACTGGAATATCTAAGACCAAAAACGCCTAAGGAATCATATGCTGGAGGAGAACCAATTTAGGTAACAGATCTATGGCTCATCTTATCTTATTTCTACTCATCCTGAGATCGCCAATGATGGCTACTACTACTGATGATGCAGCTGCTACTACTACTGCTAATTAGCATTTATATAACACTTTAAGGCCTATGAAGAGTTTTACATGTTATCTCCCAAATGGGAAAAATGAAGTTGAGGATTATTTCTTGCCCAGGATCACACAGTTAAAGTGCCTGGGGAAGGATTTGAAATCAGGTTTTCCTGATTTTAGATCCAACAATTTCTCCATTACACCATCTACCTACAAACCGTTTAGGTTTTCTTTTCTTCTTTAAGTAAATTTTATATTTTTTTTCAATTACCAACATCTTCCTCCTCTCCTTCACATGTTCCCCACCATGCTTCATTAAAAAAAGAAAGAAAAACAAAACCATTGTAATGAATTTAAAGAGTCAAATAAAACAAATCCCCACATTGGTCATGTAAAAAAAAATAGGCACATACACACAATACATATACATATATACACACATATATGTATATATGTCTCAATCTACATTTTTAGCCTATCATATCTTGTGGGTAGCATGTTTCATCACTACTCTGTAATAGTGACTGCTCATTGTGTTGATCAGTTTTCAAATCTTTCAGTTGTTTGTCTTTACAATACAGTTGTTATTGCATAAATTGTTCTCCTGGTTCTGCTCACTTCACTATGCATCAGTTCAAACAAGTCTTCCCAGTTTTCTCTGAAATTTCCCCTTTCATCATTACTTATAGGACAACAGTATTCTATCATATTCATATGTCGTAACTTGTTCAACCATTCCCTGGTTAATGGGCATCTCCTCGGTTTCCAGCTCATTGCCTGTATAGAAAGAACTGCTATAAATAGTTTTGTACAAATGGATTCTTCCTTTCTTTTTTTTTTATCTCTTTTGGGGCATAGATCCAATAGTGGTATTACTGGGTCAAAGGCCTTGTATAGTTTAATAACTTTTGGAACATAGTTCCAAATTGCTTTCCAGAATGGCAAGACAAATTCATAGCTCCACCAATAGTACATTGATGTACCCATTTTTCCATAGCGCCTCTAGCATTTTTCATTTTTCTTTTTGGTCAACTTTGCTATTCTGATGGATCTGAGGTGGTACCTCAGAGTTGCTTTAATTTGGATTTCTCTAATTATTAGGGATTTTGGAGTTTTTTTTTTTCATATGGTCTTTGATAATTTGAAATTCTTCCTCTAAAAACTGCCTATTTCTATCCTTTGGTCATTTATCAATTGGGCAATGGCTTTTGTTCTTATAAATTTCACTCAGTTCCCTACATATCTTAGAAAAGCAATCTTTATCAGACAAACTCGCTGCAAAGTTAAAAAAAAAAAGCTTACTTATTTTTTTTTTGCTTACTTATCTCCTAATTTTAGCTAAATTGATTCTTGTTTGTGCAATAACTTTTTATTTTAGGTCACCAAAATTGTCCATTTTACATTCTATGATCCTGTCTAATCTCTTAGGTTTTCAAGTTTTATGCATTTGGTCTGTTTATTTCTCCCCTGGCTATGGCAATTTGTTGATTCCAAATTACTTATTTAGAGGGCAGTTGTCCTTAAACATAGAAAAGTCATGTAAACAGAAGAACCTAATTAATCTTCTTCAGTTACTTCTTTATGAAACCCACAATAACCTTAACTCATATAAAAAAAAATTCTGCTTCTTGCAATTTAACAACTGTTCTAAAAGGTAGAATTCTACTAGAATCTTTCAGAACAATCATTATAATTAACTTGAATGAATTAACATAAAATGTATACTAACTGTCTCTAATATGAGGTTGACCTTTTTTTTTTCTCAGGAGACAAAGAGAGAGCAAAGTCTGGCACTTCTATCATGTTGGAATGTCTGAATAAAAGCCTGAGAACAGAAAATATTCCTGTCATTGGAGGATCAGCTTGGATAAATTAGGAGAGGTTCATTATTAGCAAGCAGGTCAGCCACCAAGCAAAATATATTTATTTTTTTGGTCATAGGAACTCAAGAAGATTGTCTGTTATGACCTAGGACAGTGCTTTGGTGGAGGGGAATAGTGATGGCATCTGTAGTGATGGCAAATTTTAGGAATATTGAAGTAAATGTAAAAAATTAGAAATGCAAAATGTAAACACCATAAAATATAATTTAATGAGTCAACAAGCACATTAAGTGCCTACTATGTGCTGGGCACAGTGCTAAATGCTAGGGATACAAAAAGAAAGGCAATAAAATAGTCCCTGCCCTCAAGGAGCTCACAATTTAAATAAGACAATATGCAAATAACTATGTATAAATAATACACACACACATCTATTTATGTGTAAATAAAATAAATTGAAGATAGTCTTAGAGGGAAGGCACTAAGATTAAGGAGAACTGGGAAAGATCTCCTGTAGAAGGTTGGACCTCAGCTGAGACTTGAAGGAAGCCAGGAGGTAGAAATGAAGGAGAGACTGTCAATCAGTAGGACAGGTAGTGAAAATACTTGGAGTCAAGAGATCTAGTGTCATGTTTGAGGAACAGCAAGGAGACCAGTGTCACTAGATCCCAAAAGAAGTTTAGTATGAGAAGAATGAAATCATAGGAAGAGGTCAAGCTATAAAGGACTTTAAAAACCAAACAGAGGATTTGAGGTAACAGAGAACTACTAAAGTTTATTGAAGAGGTAATATGGTCAGATCTGCATTTTATGAAGATCAATTTGATAGTTGACAGGAGGATGTGCTGCAATGGAAAGAGACTTGAGGCAAGGGACTAATCTACATGCATGAAGTGATGAGGGCCGGAACTGGGGTGGTGGTAGTGTCAGAGGAAAGAAGGGGACA
Organism: Petaurus breviceps papuanus; assembly: GCF_028583685.1. NCBI lineage: Eukaryota > Metazoa > Chordata > Mammalia > Diprotodontia > Petauridae > Petaurus > Petaurus breviceps. The sequence continues at coordinate 7,510,543 of NW_027187302.1, forward strand.
TATAGGAAAGGTGTTACAAAGGTAGAAATGACAGAACTTGGAAAGTGATTATATAATAGAGGTAAAAGAGAGCTAGGGGCTGAGGATGACCACTAGATTGTGAGCTTGAGTGACTGGGAGCAAGGTGGAACCCTCAGAAATAATATGGAAGTCAGGAAAAGGGAAGGGTTTGGGGACAAAGGTAATTAGTTCAGTTTTAGAAATGTTAAATCTATACAATATCCAGTTGGTTATGTCCAGTAAAGAATGGGAGATTCAACCAGAGGTCAAGAAAAAAATTAGGGCCAGACAAGTAGATCTGAGAATCTTTTTTTTTCTTTTTTTTTTTGCCTTTTGGAGGGCAACTGGGGTTAAGTAACTTGCCCAAGGTTACATGGCTAGTGTTTTTGTGTGGGTGTTAAGTGTCTGAGGCCGGAACCAAACTCAGGTCTTCCTGACTCTGGGGCTGGTGCTTTACTCACTGTGCCACCTAGCCGCCCCAATCTGAGAATCTTTAGAGATGATAATTGAATCTATGGAAGCTGATGAAATGACCAAGTGAAATAGTATAGAGAAAGGAAAAGGAAAAGAACCCAGGAGGATACCTGTGGTTAGCAGAAATGATTTGCACAAAGAGCCAGTAAAAGAGACTGAGGAGTGGTCAGATAGACAGGAAGAGAACCAAGAGACAGTTTTGTCCTAAAAACCTATAGAGAAGAAAAAATCAAGGAAAAGTAGGCGATCAATAGCATCAGAGGCTACAGAGAGATCAAAAAGGATAAGGACCCAAAAAAGGACATTAGATTTGGAACTTAAGAGATAGTATGTGCGGCTAGGTGGCACAGTGAATAGAGCACCAGCCCTGGAGTCAGGAGGACTTGAGTTCAAATCTGACCTCAGATACTTAACACAAAACTAGCTGTGTGACCTTGGGCAAGTCACTTAACCCCAATTGCCCTCCAAAAAGCAAAAAAAAAGAGAGAGAGATCATTAGTAAATTTGGAGAAGGCAGTTTCAGTTATATGATGAGGTTAAAAACCAGACTTCAGAGTTAAAAAGAGTAAAGTACCTATTGTAGATGTGTTTTTCAAGGAGTTTAACCACAATAGAAAAGAGAGAGGACTACCACGGATATGCAGATCAAGAGAAGAGTTTTTAAGGATGAGGAAGATACCAAATTTCAAGAGATTAATCCAACCAACTCCACTGTTACCAGTGCTGATTTAAAGTTAGAGTTAAGAAGGAGATGTGATGTTTTTTCTGATTCAGTAAATCGTTGGTTACTCACCAGGTGACTGGTGAGTAGCCAGTCTGTATTTTTCAATAAGGCCTAGGCATCAGGTAATATACAAATTATAAGAGAATGAATTCAAGTCACAAACTTCCAAGTTAAGGGAGTAGGATACTGAAATATATTATTATGAAAAGACGTGAAATTTATTCTTTAAAGCTTATAGACAGCTCTAGAATTATATAGATTAGACGAAGAGAATTCATGAATTCTGAAGACCTCTTCAGTTAAGTCTGTAAGATGTTAGAAAAGTGCAACTTTTTATTGCCTTAAGCATGAAAGTTAACTTTGTTAAAAACAAACAAACCCAACTACATGAAGATGGTAGGCTAGCCTTTCAGATGGATAAATATAATCCTGTCACCTATGTAATATAATGTTATATATTATCATAATGTTATATATTATATACATATAATTATAGCAATCTCTTTAAGGCAGTTAACATTTTTTCTTTTTCTAAAAAGGTCTCATGAGAACTTTTGTTCATGTGACCTTGGATTTTAAAGCCTAACTCAGGATATAGGTAGTAAAATATCATAGAATATTAGAACCTTTAAAAGTCATCTAGTTCAACTTTCCTATTTGACAAGTAAAATAACTGAGGTAATTCAAATGACTTGGCAACTAGTAAGGGGCAAAGCCAAGATTCCATTACAAGTATACTGAGTCTTTTGACTCTAAGTATTTCCATTACCTCACCTCCAACTTACTAACAGACTATGTTCCAAAGGTGACTTTCAGGTCAGTTTTCTGAAACACAGAACACTTTCCTCCCCGATAAATTTATTTTCAGAACTGGTGTTTAAGGTCCAAGACAAAGCTACAAAAGCTTATGACCATCTCCTCTCCCCCCACCAAAACTCATTGAAATAAATGAGTAAAAAAAAAATGAGTAAACTCATTGAAAGTTGGGATTATTTTTTTAATTGTATTTGTATTTCCAAGACCTAGCACAGTACCTGGCTATAGTATTTGCTTAATAAATATTTGCTGTTGACTCATGTAACTCATAACCTATCTAAACTGTAATTCTAATATCACTAGCCTGAATGCTAGGTCCTGAAAGCAGGAGCCATGAAATTTAAGTTTGAGGAAGAAGGCCTGTATGTATTTCTGGAGCCCAGGGAAGAACACAGACAAAATTTTGAAACTGACAAGTTTGTCTTTGGTATCCTTACAAATCCCTTTCTTTATCTTTTTCCATCTCCTATGTAGGCCCCATAGTGGTCAGTACTCTCATGCTAATCTGAGCCTCCCACTGCAGTATCATACTCAAAACTACCCTAGAGAGCTCTTAGTAAACCAATCTTCCTCACCTATACTCCTATCAAAACTTCCAGGTCCTTCCTAACATGCCTCAGCTAGTCAGGTGTTAAAGGAGGTTGCTTAGTAATCACTGTGTAGATTTGTTTCATTTGGCTATGCCCATCTGTTATGTTTTCCCCCATTTTTAATGACAGTGAGTGGGTGATAGTGATGTGTCCCCATAAAGGGCCATTGAAACATTTTGTAAACCACACAGAAGAGAACAGAAAGAATTTTGGAAGGAAGCAGAGATCAGCAGGACAGTTTTGAAAGGAACGTATGGAATTTATTATATATTTTTTAAAAAGTGAGCAATATGGAGACTCACAGTTTCATATACAATTCTACTTTTGCATTCTTCTAGTATATAGAAATGTTCTCTTTTTGGTATTTAAGTTCAGAATTAAAAAAAAATTAAAGGAGGATTTTGGCAATCTCTAGTTGGAGATAATAGTGAACCAAAAGCTTAGGGACAGGAAGGAGAGAGATTTGGGGGTAATAGTCTCTTACATCCACAGTGGGTAGAGAGCTTGGGCCTACACTCAGGAAGACCCATGTTCAAATCTGGCTTAGATATTTAACAGCTGTATGACCCTGGGCAAGTCATTTAACCCTGTTTGCTTCAGTTTCCTCATCTGTGAAATGAACAGGATAAGGAAATGGCAAACCACTCCAGTATCTTTGCCAAGAAAACCCTAAAGGGGGTCATGAAGAATTGTACTTGACTGAAATGACTGAAAAACAACAAACCTCCCACAAAGGCTAGTAAGGAGTCTAGTTAAGACTAATGGAAGTCTCAATTAAGATTAACAATTTCCCATTAGACTAGCAGGAGACTCATAAGCAGTCTCCCATTAAGTCTGCCCTCAAGGTCCATTTTCTTGAACTGTTTCTGCTTTCACAGCTTCTTCCCTTTCTCTTCTCTACTTTGGAATCCAAACTCTCCAAAAGCTATGGTTTTGTTTTTTTTTTTCCAAATAATGGTTTCCATGACAGCACCAAAGGCTCTAGCAGACAACCGGCAGGAGAGGCAGCAATGACTTTAGTAATATAGTATGAATTATAGGTAATCAGATGTTTCTCAGTCTAGGACTACCTATTCAGGTTATTCCCAAAGCCTTAGGGCAGTTTTAAGTTTTCAAAGCTTTTGTTGTTCAGTTATGTCGGACCCTATGAGACCCTGTAGAACCTACTGTCCATGGGGTATTCTTGGCAAGGATACTGGAAAGGTTTGCCATTTCCTTCTCCAATGGATCCAGGTAAACAGAGGTTTGGCTCCACTGTGCCATCTAGCTGCCCAAAGTTACAGAGATTAAAGGTCCTTGGATGTGACCTTTTGACTGAGTCCAAGTTTTGTAGAACAAATTCTTTTATTAAGGGGCTTTGTTCCATGAAGTTTGGATTCAGTCAAAACATGCACTTGAGGACCTAGAGAGTCACATGTGGCCTCAAGGCCTTGGGTTCCCCACCCCTGGATTAAATTATGGCCTATAAACTCAAATCAATTCAATAAACATGTATAAAGCACCTACTATGTGCAAGGTATTGTGGCCAAGTTGAATGAATTCCATTTGTTTACCTCCCAATACTAACTTGGAATCCAAACTGAATCATCTACTTTAAAATCTTGGATTATCTTCTATATATTACTGAAAATAGACCAAAACCACAATTTTATACTATGCCCGTTATTTATTACACATATTAAAAATACACGTGGATGAAAGGCTGAATTATACCCATGATCAAAAGCCTGACCTTAAAATTTACTAGCACTTGGCGCCTAATTACTTCATAGAAAATCTAATGAATATTTACAATTAATTGACTATCCTTATTTTAAATTCTCTGCTGTAAGGACAAGCAAAAGAATGCTTATTTAGCTACCAGGTTCAGTATATCCTGCTTTGCCTATTAAATAGATTAAAGGGAATCAAATCTAATCTTTGTTGACTTTCTTCTCTACCTGAAACAATTTTGGAAGAACTTCTAGTAAACTGTTCTAGTAAGAAGCAATTACTCTACAAATATGAAAATACTTGTAGGTCTTCATGGTCATCCAGAGAAATAATGATTTTGTATTTAAAATAATTTATATAACAAGCTAGCCCATGAACTCTTCTATACAAGCACAGTTATAAATTTTAAGGAGTTTTTTGGTGCCTGCTTTCAAGGTTTTTAAGAAAGATTTTTTTGGGGAAAATCCATATATATACCTTACTATATGAAGTTAAGAATTGGATTTTTCTTTCACAGGAAAAATTTATTATTATTATTCATGGAAAATACTATATTTCAGGTCACATTTTACAATAAGAATATTTGTACCTTTTATTTAAAATGTATTTTAAGTCAAAACTATAAAAAAAAACCCTTAAGACAAAGGTTCTTAGCCTGAAGTCTGTAAACTTATTTTTAAAAATATTTTCATAACTTTATTTCAATCTAATAGGTTTCCTTTGTAACCATATTCATTAAAAACATTATTTTTACTTGAGGGTCACAAAACTGCTAAAGGGACCCAGGACAATAAAATGGTTAAGAGGAACTGTTTTATAGAGCTTTATGGTGCTATTAAAGCATAAAACTGCACTAAGACTTCCAGGACATCCTGTACAGTGTCAGCATAAGGTAGAATCTTATTGAATAAACTGAGGGTAGGGTTACCCTGTAGGAATACAAATTCCAGATGAGTTTTGGATTATAGTGAGGGATAAGGTAGATAGAGGGTAGAGGGCAGGAGAAATGAACTAGTTAAATATGACTAAATTAGTCCATTCTGCTGTTGCCCGAATAGGCACACCTCTAGCACAAATATGAATTGCTTGAGAATTTATTCTTTTTTAGCAACAAGAATATGAGGATTCAATCTAGTTGAGATATTCTGCTTTGCACATCGTGTGCTTTTTCAGTTTAATCTAGTTTTAACACATTTTACTGAATTTATCTAAGTCTATAGTGACACATTCATAATCAATCACCCCAAAGTCATCAGCAATCCTGCCTCTTTTTTAACAGATTATTTTGATGTCAGAAGGCTGTTTTAAGTCTACCTGAATATTCATTCACAGCTTTGCCTACTCAGAATTTTTCCTTCCACAGTTTGTGTGTGTGTGTGTGTGTGTGTGTGTGAGGCCGGCAGCAGTCTAAATAAGTGAATCCATAAGTGTGTATAATAATTTTCAGATTGGAAATTCTCTTTGTCAATGTAGATTCATGGCTGTTCTACACCTTAATAATCTTTGTCACATTCCCTTTGGCACTGAGACTCTTGAACGATTTACCAAAGTCACACAGTGTGGTGTCAGGGACAGGACTTAAAGCCACATAGGTCTTTCTAATTCCAAGGCCAGCTGGCCATGGATGGAATCCAATCTTTGTTGACTTTCTTTTTTACCTCAAGCAATTCTGGAAGAACTTAGAGTAAATTGTTATACTAATAAGCAAGTAAAGCACAAATATGAATATTCTTGTATATCTCCAGGATCATCCAGGAAAATAACCACTATAGCACATTGTTATCTATTGAACTTTTAAAGAGAAATGGAAATAAAATTGTGAATAGATTTTAACTGCCTAGGAAAGAGTTTTGCAAGCAATTCCATCACTAACCATGCTTTATAAACTGAGCATTTATAAGCATTACCACATTGCTCTCTTTATTGAAAATAGAGCAGTTGGTTACAAAATCCTATCAGGCTCACACAGGTTGAATATGTTATATTTTAATAATAATCAGGACACTTTAGCCTTTTCAGAACTATTTTAAATATCCAAAGCTTACATGGGTTTCATACTCGAAAATAATACTGTGATTCTAATGTTTTTCTAGGCTTCCAGGGCCTAGGACGTGTTTTGGCAATTAAATCTATTATCTTGGCTTTTGAATTATGCCTCACTAAAATGCTCTACAATCTGACCAAAAGCACTAATAATCTGCATCACTGAAATAAATGAGAATGTCATTCTCAAATTTAATTATATTGCTCATATGGCCCCACATAAGTTCTAATTTTCTTTATAGCCAAAGGTGGGTCTGCCCTAGAAACAGTGTGTTCTGAGGCTGTCTTTGAAGATTACCAAAAATCAACCTGTTAACTTAGCTGTATCTGGTCTTTAAGCTTATAGTCACAGGCACCAGACTCAATTTTTGTCTATGTCAGAAATAAATTTGAGACTATGACCAAAACTCTAGGTTTCTATTTCATAGACATCAAGACTGGAAGTGTCAGTTTTATATGATTACACATATATAATCTATATCAAATTGCTTACTGTCTTGGGTGGAGGGAGAAAATTTGGAACTCAAAATTTTATAAAAAATGAATGTTAAGATCAGCATTGCCAACTTACTCCTCTAAAATGCCTCTCTAAAAAGTTATAGATATATTTCATCACACTCCATAAACAAATGGCCAATGCTAACTTTTAGTGTGAATTCTCCATTGCTGGGAAGATAAACTTATTGGTCAATAAGCATTCATTACACAACCATGGGATTGGACCTATAATGGATATTGTTTTGGTCTTCCCCCTCAAAGCTGTTATGGTGATATGTTTTTAAGGCACATATGTCTATATACATATATGTATATTTAAACATCACATACCTACAACATAAGCATGGAAGAGCCAAAATGATTAAAATATGTATAGTTTAATGGTCTACTCTATTATTTTAAAGAGTCAAGAATGGCTCAAGTAAATTCACATTGAAAAACTCATTCTTTGCTCAACTGACATGTTCAGAAGGAAACAATTTTTAGGAAAATTTAAAGAATAGGATTGCAAAGGTCCATGACTTTTTTGAAGTAGCATGCCAAATTTTTATTTATTCACTGTCTGGAGAGCTACCTGAACATAGATATAGATTGAAACTATAGACAAAAGCACATTAAGAGCATACTCAGGAAACTCTGGCAGAAGCTCCCTTGAGCCTAAGAGTCCAGCAATTGTGAGGAATTATAGGATCATAGATTTAGTGCTGAAAGACACCTTAAAATCATCTTTTTCAAACGAGGAAAATAAGGTCCACTCAGAGAGTTTAAATGATTTGCCCACTGGTCCACTGTTAACAGTTTGTATCAGAGGTAGGATTCGAATCCAAGATTTCCTGACTCCAAGTCTAGCATTATATCTTCTATGCCATGCTATAGGGCAGATACCTATCTGCCAGTCTTATCAGTCATTGTGTCTTTTATTAAACTCCTTAGTTTTATGACCCTTTTGAGTCATACCCAAAATTTTTATCAGCTCACACCTTAGGTTTCTGGGGGCAGGAGACAGAGAAGAAAGATAAACTTTGTCTTACCACTTCTCCTAGAACCTAATCTGGTACCTTCTGAAGGCTTTTTACAATCTGATGGCACTGAAAATCCCCTCCAATGTCCCATTCTTGTCCCAGATCACCCACCCCTCATATATCCCATGGTTATCACATTAGAGTTTTCTCAGGGCATGTTGACAGTCCTTTCCAGTTCTCCTGGTATAAGATGAACAGGAATGTCTGATTTTCATGGGAACCAATATCTTGTGTTACTTTTAAGGCTTTATAATATCTCACTGTTTTGCAGGCATTTCTAGGACAGCTCTACAGCCTTTAAAAGGAGAATGCCAGAAGGGAAGCTCCATGCATTTTAATGCCAGGAAAAAAGGTACACCTGGTCACAGGTAACAGGGAGAAGCAAAGATGATAAACAGACAAGGCCATGCTCTAGGGGTGCTTTGAACACAGATACATTCAGCAACTGAACATGGCAAAATGGGAAATTGGCCTTTGAATAAACCTCTTAAATGTGCCATAGCTAAATGTGCCATTCCCTCATACCTACCCTTTTCTAAGGGACCCAAAGCTTCAAAGCTGTCCTTTTCCATTTAAACCTGCAATTGCCAGGCAATTCAGTGGGTATATTCCCAATACCTGAGGTCACTTTAACTCCATATGGCAGGTGCAAAATGTCAAGCACATACCAGTGTTTCAGCAGCACCCTTCTTTGAAGAAATTGTGGACACCACTTTGAAAATCTGGTCCCCAATGTTGTAAAAACAGTAATGCAGCAATGAGCAGGTTTACAAAATGAATATCCACTAGGTATAAAGTTACTTTAGAGATCACAGTTGAGGTAAAAATAGTAAAAAGATCTGGAAAAAGGGTGGGGCATTTGTCAGGGCCCTGAATTAATTTGGCTCTTTTGTTGTTCAGTCTTTTCAGTCATTTCTGACTCTTCATGACCCTATTTGGAGTTCTCTTTGCAAAGATACTGGAGTTGGTTGCCATTTCCTTTTCCAGCTCATTTTACAGATGAGGAAACTGAGGCAAACAGGGTTAAGTGACTTGTCCAGGGTCACAGAACTAGTAAGTATCTGAGTCCCAGTACTCTATTCACTGTACCACCTAGCTGCCCAATCTTTATCAATTAGTTAATAATTATGAGAAGGGTTCTTATTGCCATAAGAGTACACTGCTTTAGCTACAAATTGGGGGAAAGTATTTAACTGAATAACTGGTACCAAATGTTCATAAATTCTTTAAAAAAATAAAAAAAAAACAGGCATTGTCTGAAGGCAACATTATTTGATGATTCTAAGATTGCCATATGCAAATGAACTCTATTATGCATGTCACTGACACTATGTAGGGAAAACAGCTTAGAAAACTAATTTTTATCAAAGTTCTATTCCATGAGAAAAAACACGAAAAAGTACAAAGTATGTACAGTACCTGACAGTTCTGAAAACTGATTTTTCTTACTATGGACCAAAAGAAACAAAATGTACATTTTATATTAAGAACATTCTTACAACAGATTTCACTTCACTTTTAATATACAAGTTGTTATGTTGCTGAAAGTGCTTACTTTATTATTATTATTTTTTAAAAAGGATCAAGTGTGTCGCACTGATTGTTATATAACAAATCCAAGCCACGTGTCCAATTTTCTCTCTTCCTCTTCCTCTAGTCCAGTTCAAAGCGGCAGTCTCATCAAATAGCCTTGATCTCAAAGGCTGTCACCAAAATCTCAGAGCAGAACTCTGGGCGTCCCATTAGGGGTGGTTCCTTTTTTCTTCCGCATCTGACTCTGTACTTTTCGAGATTTTGCTATTCTCATTCTCACCTCAAATACTTCATGGATGGCTTTGCGGAAACAGTGGAAATTATAGTCAATGAGCCCTGGAGAAGGGAACAAAGTAGTTTAAAAATATCAAAAAAAAAATGTTAACAGACAAGTTATGGTAACACCTTTATGCTGTATATCACCACTAGACCAAGAGCCAGAGGCCCCCAGATTCAACAATTTAGCCCTGGGGAATTCTAAACTTCAAGGTCTGTTGATTATGATCTGTGCCTGAATGATAGTAAATTTATGAGTTAGTACAGTGGAAATCCCAAAGTCACAGTGGTGGTTTCAGAACTGAACTCATTAACTCACAGCCATGTTTCATTTTTCTCAACTTTTATGTAGTATTAAGAAAATTTAAAGGGAGCTAGGGTTGTTGCTGTTATTTATTTGTTTCAGTTGTGTCCAAATCTCTGTGATCCCATTTGGAGTTTTCTTGGTAAAGAGACTGGAGTGGGTTGCCATTTCCTTCTCTAGCTCATTTTACAGATGAGGAAACAAAGGCAAACAGGGTTAAGCGATTTGCCCAGAATCACAGTGCCACCTGGCTGCCCTCTAGTGGTAGGATCCAGGTTGTGTGTCTTTCTGAGCATATTTCCATTCTGTTAAAATACAGCAATATCTTTAGGGAAAAAAAAAAGTACTGTATTGGATATCCAAAAGTAATAATTATTATAAGAGAAGGCAGTTTTGCCATCTCCATTAGTTACAAAACACATTTATAGAGGACCAATGATATATTTTAAACTAGAAATGTGTTTCTCTTTTAGTGCTTTGCATTACAGGGTGAAACTGTTGGAGAAATAGAAAAATTTGGGGGCAGCCAGGTAGCGCAGTGAGTAAGAGCACCGAACCCAGAGTCGGGATGACCTAGAGATCGAATCCCAGGCTCAGACACTTAGCACCCACCCAGAACACCTGGCTGTGTAACCTTGAGCAAGTTACTTAACCCCAATTGCTTTAAATAAAAAATAGAAAAATTTTGCTAGTGAAAAATGAGGGGTTTGGACAAAATCAACTGTGTCAAATTCAAATCAAAACAGATACTTGTAACCATGTATTGACTGAGAAAACCACAAGTTACTATTATCTGTGTTGTACTATATTTCTGTTTATTTTGTTAAACATTTCCCAATTAGATTTTAATCTGGTACTGCCAGCATTCAGGGGTTTTGGGGGTCACATTAGGTTCTCTGGCTATGAATTTGATACTTCTATACTAAATGACCTTTGAATACCATTCCAGCTCTAAGTTTATAAATCTTTAGGGACCTAAGAGGTAATTACATTAATTGACCATATTTAACAGACCAGGAAATTGGTCCACTATGATATGTACCAAAGTCATACATACAACCAGTTAATAGCAAAGCCAAGCTGAAAAAGGAGTTTTCTTATTACTGTGTTTCCCCAATAATAAGACCTATCCCGAAAATAAGCCCTCCCCTTACTGTGTAAGATTCCTCTAAAATAAGCCCTCCCCCGAAAATAAGCCCTATTGATATTGCTACTGTAGTGAAGGTGATCCCCTGCGCTACACGCTACATTATGGTACCCTCTGTATACATCGTCCCCACCCTCACCCCCGGGTGAAATGCTCGCGGCGCTCCGAGCTGCATCCAATCAGAGCTGCAGCAGTGAGCGCGTCATCCTGTTCTTCCCCAGTGATTTGCTTGCTGGCGCCATTGAGAGCAGTGCCGCGGAGGAGAGCTGAGGCAGGACAACATAAGCCCTCCCCTGAAAATAAGCCCTCTGGTGTTTTTCTTTCCAAAAAAAATAATAAGACAGTGTCTTATTATCGGGGAAACACGGTACTTCCCAGTTTAGAGTTCTAGATGGCCCAGTGGATAGGCCTTTAAATCAGGATGACCTGAGTTTGAATTCTCTCTCAAACAGTCCCTTGCTGTGTGACTTTAACTTCTGGGTAAGTCACCTTAACCTCTCTCCGTCTCAGTTTCCTAAGCAGTAAAGTGGGGATAATGGAGGATCAAATGTGTATAAAATTACATTCATTAACATTACATGTAAAGCTATTATATACTCTCTATTGTTCCATTAGACTATTCTGCTTTTAATCTTCAATTATTATTCGTAATCAAAAGTTTCCCATAATAGCAAAACTTTGCTAGAAATGCTCTGATGCATTTCTTTGCATGTCTTTGCTATTTACTATCAGTCAGTCGCCTTTGCACACAAAAGCAATGGGTGAGTGCCCTCTGCTGGTTGTATAGCAGCAATTAACTAATCGCATCTGAAGTTTGGCAGAGCTTTTTTTCAGCAAGGAATGAAGAAGAAAAAAACCAAGGTTTTTGTGGGCACAAGTTGTAGGCACAACCTCAGAAATGTTTGTTACGTTTGCAATAAAGTAGTATACTAATAACAAGTTTTGTCTCTTGGCTTAAAAATATTTCAAATAGCCTTGATTTCATCAGTATGAGTCGTCTCTCCACTGAAAAGATTACAACTCCTCCATGCCTCAGTAAACAATTTCACGAGCTGGTCAAAAGAAAAAAAAATCAGTTTTGGGTAGCTGGAAGATAAGACTTGTCAAACTCATCTAAGCTGGACCTTGGAAGATAGACACTGTTCATTCCAAAGCCATTGTAGAAGCCTCTCTAGCTGACTAGGGCTCTCCAGAGTTTGTGCTGTGTTGACAGTTTTGGAGAACCCAGGTGTCCCTTCATGTCATGATAAGAAGGACTAACATGAGGGAATTAAATTTAAGGAGAATGCTGAACTTGGAGTGTAGATCTGAATGTGTGTGCATCCTACCTCAGACACTTTTTAGTTGTATTACCCTGGGCAAACCATTTAACCTTTCTCAGCCTCAGTTTCCTCATCTGTATAATAAAGATTATAACAGCACCTACCTCAAGCTCTATATAAGTGCTAGTCATTATTATTATTAGTATTAATCATGTAATAAATAGTAACCCTTTTTATTTTAAATTATTTGGCATTATTAATAATAATCTAGGGAAAACCTAAGATGTGAGCCTGGGTTAATAAACCTTGTTAATTCTGGTGTACACAGTCATCTTGATAAATTCTGAAGTTACAATGTTTAGAATCTTATGTTTTGAGTTTTTGAAGTTCATAGTAACTTAGAGGCATCTAAGCAATGTAAGCAGTTACAAAAGTTGCTGGATTAACATTTCTAGAGATTAAAGTCCTATCTTTACACACCATGAAAGTACACATAGAGGACTTGCTATCCTTCACCCTTTCCCTGGAAAACTCCCCTACATTATCCAATCAATAATAACTAATTTTTAGAGTGCCTTATCATTTATAAACTGTCTTTTCTCACAACCCTATGAGGTACACAGTCAAAGACTAAAAGCAATATAACACTTATTGTTGTTGGGTTTTTGTTTGTTTTACAGATAAGTGAACCCAGACTTAGAGAGGAAGTGACTTGCTCGAGGTCAAAGTCATTTAACTAATAAATGGCAAAGTCAGAAATTAAACCTTGTCCAAGTCTACTAACTTGGAGTCCAATGCTCTTTTCACTCTTCCCTTGGGCAAATGAGAATGAAAAACTACTCTATGAACAAATTCCTCTTTAAGATAATCACATCATTTCACACATTAATGATAGCATCACTTAAAATTGTTTTATCAATTACTTACCCTTCCTATTCCCATGCATGGAAATAATGCCTAAGCTTTAGGTTAGCAGAATGGTTTCTAAAGAGGAAGACAGGGATATGAATTTACGATTTCATTATTTGAGGGAACCACCCTTTACCAATGCAGATCAGCATCTTCACTGTATAAATAAAAAGTCCTAAAGATTTGCCTACACAACCATTACTCATTAGATTAAGGTAAGACTTGAACTGACATCTTCCTGGCTGCAAGGCTACCTTTCTACCAATGACACCAACTTACCTCTACAAACTCTGTTTAACCAAATAGAGCCTCTGAATTGGGTCCCAGAATGATTTACCAGTTTTACCAAGGGCCTACATGAGTTTTATTTGTGGATTATATTTCTCACAGTAAGTGAGCCTGCATGAAATGATGTAACCCAATGTGCTACATTAGCTGCTAAGAAACTCAACCAAATTGAGTTGGGAGCATAATCATATCATCCCAGGTGCTGGGGAGTCTCCATTTCCTGTTCCTTTTGTAGGCCTCTGTTCTGTTTTCCCTTCAATTATGCTATTTTGTGTTATGCCAACTTCTGTAGAATAACTAAGTACTTCTAATTTCTAAAAACAGAAATTAAAACACTCATCACCAGTAAGTGCCAGAAATAAATTTTTCTCACTAAGTTAACATGTGACATGGAAGAAAAGAACATTGGCTTTGGAGTAAGCGTGACTGGTGCTTAATTCTAGTTCTGTTACTCTGCAATCCTGGACAAGTAACAGCTTTTTTAGGTCTCAGTTTCCTTATCTATAAATATAAATATATGGCTCAATGATCTTTAAGACTTCTCAGTTTTAAATTATTCTCATTCACAAAAATAAAATAGGAAGGAAGACATTTGTAAAACAGTATTATATTAAAAAGAGGAGAAATTTTGTCCATTTTGCTTTGAGATTTAACCACTAATAAGTGGTACAGTAGACAGAACTCTGTGTTTAGATTTAAAGGACCTGGCTTCAAATCCTGGCTCTGTCACTCCTTAATTATATGACCTTAGGCAAGCCTTACTTTACTTCTCTGGGTCTCAGTTTCTTCATCTGTAAAATAAATGGGTTCTAGGTCAAGGGTTCTTAACCTTTATGTGCTTTATGTAGCAACAGGGCAGTACAGTGGCTAGAGCACTGGTCCTGGAATAAGGAAGACCTCCATTCAAATCTAGACTCAGATATTTATCTTCCGCATTCAAATCTGACCTCAGACACTTACTAGCTGTGTGACCCTGGGAAAGTCACTTAACCTCTCTCTGCCTCTGTTTCTTCAATTATACAATGAGTATAATAATAGCACCTACATCCCAGGGTTGCTGGGAGGATTAAATGAGATAATATTTATAAAGTGCTTATTGCAGTTTCTGGCACATTTGCTCAACCATTTCTCAGTCATGTTGGACTCTTCATGACCCCATTTGGGGTTTTCTTGGCAAAGATACTAGAGTGGTTTGCCATTTCCTTCTCCGGCTCATTTTAAAATGGGGCAAACAGGTCTGAGGCTGGATTCGAACCCATGAAAATGAGTCTTCCTGACTCCAGGCCTGGCACTCTATCCATTTCGCCACCTAGCTGCCCCTTATCTGACACATAGTAGGTGCTTAATAAATGTTTCCACTTCTTTTGGAAGACACATAAAGTCAATGTAGCCCTTCTCAAAATAATAGTTTAGTTACATAAAATAAAATACAATTATACAAAGGAAACCAATCATATTGAAATACAGTTATCAAACTTTTTAAAAACAAGCTCAGGGGAAGGTTAGGAATTTTTAGACTAAATGATCTTTATTTCCTTCAACCTCTAAATTATAAGCCTACATGCAAACCATATACTCAATCTGAAAGGTGTAAAATTTTGGAAAAACAGTGTTGAAATATTATTCTCTGATTTAGAAAGAGAAAAATGACAGGCATCCTTATTTGGTTTCCTTGTTTTGTTTTAGAATAGACTATTATGTTATTCCATCATTAAGCTCATCACCACCACCACCCCCCCGCTTTTGATGAGGATCCTAATGACATCACTAAGCTGTGTTAAAATAATATAATTCAGCCAACATGATTGAATCACATTTTTAATTTATATGAACGCCAATTTACCATCTTCCCTTATATTGATGGTGTCACGTGGTCACAGTGACCTACTGCATGTTCTTCCATGGGGAAACGGAAGTCAGAGAAAAGTGCAAGTTTCTGATCACTAAAAGTGGAGCTGTTAACAAACTACCTCCAAAGCCACTTTGCTACAGATCCCTTCACTGATTGACAACCCTGTCCACTGTACTCACTGAAGAGGAATAGGTTCAGCTTTCAATATTGCAGCCTGTTCCACTAGTGACCTAAGTAAAATCCTGACTAGAAACCAAATCTGATGAAGAGGAGAAAGGGACGCTCTCAGGTCATGCTCTTTTGATCTAATTACTTGTCTATTGAAACTGCAGGGTACCAGAACTATCCCCATGCACAGTGGAGCAAATAAACATGTTATTCCTCAAAATCAAGGGTTCCTTTTTTTTTTGGAGTCTTGGATGGACCTAAGGGCTCCTTTTCAAAGTAACATTTTAGATTCATAAAATGAAATGCATAAGATTACAAAAGAAACCAATTATATTGAAATACAGTCATCAAAATATCACAAAAACAAGCTAACAGACTGGGGATTAAGAACCCCTTCTCTGAATGGTATTTTTGAAATTGCCCCCTCCTACCCCCACAAATAAAAATACCTTTTCTTTCAAAGCTTTCTTCTCTGACAAAACAAACAAGGGCCAGAAATTTTGTCACCTCCTTTAAATAAAGAACTGTTGTATTATTCAGTTTTATAATTGCTGTTGATTCCTTGTCGTAAGGGGTTCCTGCTCCATCTTCTTGGAGGCTAAAGGTAGACAAGAACCAAAAAAATATTTCACTGTTGGGAAATAACCAGTTTTTAATCCAGTGACGGACACACTTGATTATTTAAAGAACTTAAAATAATGGTAAGTAGTTTCTTTATCCTTATAGTATTTTTCGGCAAAAGATCACAGAAATATATAATCACATGAACATAAACACTTACAAGTCACTTTCCTACTGATACAGTAGAATGCCTTGTGGGAGCTGAGCGAGTCACTCTCTAGAGTACCAAGGAATATAGTTGAGAGATGGAAATTAGCTATTCTGGCCCTCTCTGGTTATGATTTCCCAAATCTGAATGAAAGATTGCACTCTTTATTAGAAAGGCATTAGTGTAATAATGATAACTGGGAATTCATAGGACCTTAACCTAATCAGAAAGGTATGCAGCTCTTTTTGTCTCATGCCCATCAAAGGGGCATTTTCCTGGCAATGTCCTTGCCTCCACTTAACAGAAGGTTGCCAACGTCCCTGATTTCTTCAGATGCTCTCTCACGCTTTTATTGACTATTAATCAGATGCTGGATCAAGTGAAGTAAAATAATTTCCATTAAGGACAACTCATTGGTTCATCTGGCCCAATATTGGAAACAGTTCTAAGTATAGAGAGAACCACAGCTGGGAAATATTGCAGACAGGCAGGAAATGGGTCTCTTGGCAAGCTACTATTCTCCATTCTCCATCCTGAACCACCTCCCCCATCCAAAATACAAATACTGATTTAATAAATGCAATTTTTAAAAAAGGGAGTTTTGTGCATTTAATACTTAATTCTGGAAATAAAATGACCTAGATATACAGTCAATTCACAACATTTTCATGTTTAACTTCTGCTACTTCAAACACTGAAGTGACTTTATTAGTAGCCTCATTTCAACTCATTTCAAGCCAATGCACACAGTCACAACTATGAGCAGCAGAGAAAAAAAGAGAGGTGCAATGCACCCAAGTTTGTGGAGCAGCTGGTAGCCAAAGATTACAGTTTTTGGTGGTTGCAGGAACCTAACCCCCTATTTCCCATAGGTTCAATGTATCAACAGTCGCAATTTTTTTTTAATTTGGCACTATTTTTTTTTTTTAGGAATGTTTACCCCCTTGGAAAGTGAGCTGGCATTTTATTAATACAGTCAGTCATCAAATTTGACACCTTATCAAGGAAGTCCAGTTTAAAAAGCCGACTCTTGTTTCAGGCCTAATGAGACCCCAAGGATCATATCCTGGGCAAATAGGTCCTATAAGTTTATTGTTGTTAAGCCCTCCCTCAGAAGAAACTCCCTCTACTGATGTAATTTAATTTTTTTCATTTATCAAATGCTTTATTAATTTCTGATTTACATCATTCATTTCTGCCAGATTTTGAGTTACAAACTTTCTCCCCGTTTTTCCCCTACCTACCGCCCCAAAATAGCAGTCCCACAGGATATCCCCTCCTCCAATCTGTTCTCTCCCATATCTTCTCCCATACCCCCTTTGACTTTTCCAGTAGGGCATGGTGGATCTCTATGCCCCAGTGCCTGTATAACTTATTTCCCAATTACATGTAAAGTAGTATTAATAATGGTATATATATAAAACATTTGATTTTAAAACTTTGAATTCCAGATTCATTCCCTTCCTGTCACCCCCCACCCCGTCACCCACCCTTACTGGGAAGACAAGCAATTCAGTATAGGTTGTACATGTGTAGCTAATGCAAAACATTACCATAGTAATGTACATACATAGTATGTACATAGTAAAGTACCATAAATTGTAAAAGACTGACTATATTTCCCTCCCTCCTATCCCACCTCCTACTTGTTCTGTTTTCTACTTTGACCCTGTCCCTTTTTAAAAATGAGTGCTTCCAAGTCCTCCCCCCCCCCAAGCCTGCCCTCCCTTCCATCATCCCCCGTCTCATCCCCTTCCTCCCTACTCTCTTGTAGGGTGAGATAACCTATTTAGTGTGTATGTCATTCCCTCCCTGATCCAAATTCAATGAGAATAAGGTTGACCCATTCCCTTTTGCCTTCCTATTCTTCCCCTACATTTTAGCCATTTTCCCTTGCCTCTTCTATATGAGATAGTTTACCCCATTCTGTCTCTCCCCATCTCCTCTCATTATATTCCTCTCTCACCTCTTAATTTCACCTTTTAAGTATCATCCCTTCCTGTTAAATTGGTCCTGTGCCCTCAATCTATGTATACCTGTAAACATATATACACACATTCACATATGTATTCATATGCCCATATACCCTCCAATATAGACATATATATATATATATATATATATATATATATATATTTCTGTTCCCTTCAACTATTTTCATACTGAGAAAAGTTTCATCAGTTACAATGATTGTTTTTCCATGTAGGAATGTTAATAGTTCATCTTTGATAAGTTCCTTATGATTTCTTTTCCCTGTTTAGCTTCTCATGCTTCTCTTGCTTCTTGTATCTGAATGTCAAATTTTCTATTCAACTCTGGTTTTTTCATCAAGAATGCTTGAAAGTCCTCTATTCCACTGAATGACCATATTTTTCCCTGAAACATGATACTCAGTTTTGCTGGGTAGGTGATTCTTGGTTTTAATCCCAGCTCCTTTGCCCTCTGGAATATCATATTCCAAGCCCTTCAATCCCTCAGTGTAGAAGCTGCCAGGTCCTGAGTTATCCTGATTGTGTTTCCACAATTTTGAAATTGTTTCTTCCTGGCTGCTTGTAATATTCTCTCCTTGATCTGGGAATTTCAGAACCTGGCTATAATATTCCTAGGAGTTTTCTTTTTGGGATCTTTTTCAGGAGGTGATTAGTGGATTCTTTCAACCTCTATTTTGCCCTCTGGTTTTAAAACATCAGGGCAGTTTTATTTGAGAACTTCCTGGAGGATGATTTCTAGGTTCTTTCTTTGATCATGGCTTTCAGGTAGTCCAATAATTTTTAAATTATCTCTCCTGGATCTATTTTCCAGGTCAGTGGTTTTTCCCATGAGATATTTCACATTGCCTTCCATTCTTTCATTTGTTTGGATCTGTTTAACAGCATCTTGATTTCACATAAAGTCATTAGCTTCCATTTCCTCCAATCTAATTCTGAGGTACTGATTCTCTTCAGTGAGCTTTTGAGATTCTTTTTCCATCTGGAAAATTCAGCTTTTTAAGGCATTCTTCTCCTCATTGCCTTTTTGAGCCTCTTTTTCCATTTGAGTTAGTCTGTTTTTTAAGGTTCTATTTTCCTCAGTCAGGCTGTTGATTCTCATTTCATAATTTTCTTGCATCATTCTCATTTCTCTTCCCAATTTTTCCTCCACTTCTCTTATCTGCTTCTTAAGGTCCTCTATGGCCTATAACCAGCTTGTATTTTTCTTTGAAGCTTTTGGTGCAGGAGTTCTGACTTCACTGTTTTCCTCCTGTTCCATGCTTTGCTCCTTTTTGTCCCCAAAATAGGAGTCTAATGTTGGATTGCTTTGCTTGGTTTACTTCCTTTGCCTGGTCATTTTGCCACTCAATTACTTGACTTTTGGGCTTTTTGCCACAGTAGGACTCTGCCACCAGATGGGGGAGCTTCGTTCCAAATGCTGGCGTTTTCTCAGCTGCTGGAGATATTAGTTGGGTGCCCTCTCTGAGGCCTCCACATGCTCTGGCAAGCTGGTCGCACACCCCAGGACCTCTACCCTAGACCACAATCCAGGTCCAAGCAGGTTAAAGCAAGATGTAGTTTAATTCTTAAGAGTTGCCTGGGTCACAGAGATTTGCGTAGACTCAACAACTGGTATATGTCACAGAAAGGACTTGAATCCAAATCATCCCAACTATAAGATATTCACTATGTTATACTATGTTAGTTAAAAAATACAAGAAAGTATAATAATAGTGAAACAATTCAGTATATGATGTCAAAAAGTAGATATATCTAACTTAATCTTCCTCACTTAGGCAGCTTAATATCTTTTGACATTTTGAAGATGAATATTTATATACTGGGAAACAGCAAACATTATTGTATCTGTTTAAAAATATCTTTTCATTCATTTATTTGAAAGAATTGTTTCCTCTTCTTGTCAAATGAAGAATGTGTATACGCTCTATGTCTTATTTTGCCTGTTATATGACTTAACACTATTTTAACCTCTCTTCATACTGAAACTCTAGCCCAGCTCAAAATAGATCTATAAAATTATGTTGAGACAGAATTCTTAATCACGCATGTACATACTAACTGCTTTTGAGATTATGATAGCTTAAAAAAAAGAATAAAATTACTCCCCAAAGGATTCTTAAGCACAAATTTGTCCATCATCAGAATTTCCTCAAATGAATAGAATCTAAATTACTAGGGCAATCTCAAAAAGACATGAAATGTCAAAAAAGTACATTTAACCATAAATGTTATGGGGTTTTTTTAGGTGCTTTTTCATAGGTGACTAACACTGTTTTTACTACCATCAGACTATGGACATATACTCAAAGCCTTTTTCACTGTCTCACAATGTACCACTGTTCCAATGTATTAGAATGTTATAATTAATGATGATTCTGACTTTTTTCTTTGAGCTTTAGTTGCTTCAAATACAACAGAACCTCACTCATCCATTGTAACAGAGTGGGGTGTGAATCAATGTGATGTAGGGAAATGCCTAAATTAAGAATTTTTAAAGAAATTTAATTATACAATTTTTCAAATGAGTTGCCTTTTTGAAAAGGGTACCAATATCTAAAATCTGGTATATTTAAGGGGGAAAAATCATGACACACAATAGCTTTATATTACCTAACATATAAACAAACAAACAAAAATCTTCTTGTATATAGAAGTATTAATGTTAGGTGAAGTGATCTTTAAATTATCAATCCTATCAATTCTCCTTCGGTTTGAATTTTCAATTTCTTTCGTTCCAGCTCTTCAATTCAAGTTCAAGACCTGGGTTCAAATCCTACCTCAGGTACTTACCAGCTATGTGACTCTTGGCAAGTCATTTAACCTCTGTGGACCTCAGTTTCCTAATCTGTAAACTCAGGAGGATAAAACTATATGTCCTCTAAGTTTCCTTTCAGATCTAGATCTATGATCCTATGAATCCTCTCCTCCTTAAATTCTTCTCACGTTCTCCCAGATTCTCTAGACTTCATAATTCCAAAGTCTTCTGATATTTATTTGTTACATGGAAAAGCTGTTATCTGAGAAGTAGAGGTGGAGCAGGGGATGGGGTACTGGGAAAGGGAGCATAGGTAGAATAATGATTTAAATGCAAAACAACAACAAATAAAAAAATGTAAAAAAAATTAATAGCAGAGAGCACAGAAGGAAGTACCAAATGGCAGTATTGGTATTATGTTAAATTTAACATATACCTAAAAATGAAACAATCTATACATTGTAGAGATTCATGGATTCAAATAAAATTATCTTTTTCTGTTATTTGTTTATGGACATTTCATTTTTATAGAGGTCTATCAAATTCAGCATTAAACAAAGAACAATCTAGGCAAACAAAATTAAACTACTGTAAGGAAATGGTCATTTCTACCTTTGATAAGGCTGACCCCGAGGGTATGAAGGTGAAAAAGGAGTTTATGACCCTCAGTTTTCTTAATATCTAAGGTGGTGAGGAACCCCTGATAAAAAAAAAGACAAGATATCTTCATTCCATTGACTTAATGATCAGTTCAAGGGTCTAAGAACTTAATCTAATTCCTCCTGTCCTTTCCCCAAATTACTCCCCAAAGTGCTTATTTTTGTCTCTGTATGAACAGTGCTAATTACAGTTCACATGACCTATTTGCCAAGTATGCCTAAATGCCATTAAACATAGTGATAATCATGCAAATAATTACTCCTGTAGCAGATTAATTTTGTCCTCAGTTTCATTTGATTGCAACATGAATCTATTCTCACAATCACGTCTTCACAAACCATTGCTCACCTTGCAGAAATGGCTGTCCACCACAACTTTTTAAAAAGTCACAGTATCACAAATTTCTATTGAAATGAAACTTGCTCCAATGCTGGATGATGTGGCCCTCCAACCTCAGCTCAGTGTAGAAGAATGATTCCTTGGTTCCACTTCTTCTTACTTTGACCACTCATGTTTTGCTTAGTATCTCCAGTTTATCAGAACCAAATAGAAGTGAAGGCTAATCAAATACAAGAGGACCTCAGAAAACTTGTATATGGCTTTACCTGCACTGATTTAACAGAGTTTAGCTTTACTGCCTAAATTTATTTTATTTATGGTATTTTTTAATACCTTCCTCAACCATGGCTTATCATGGAAGGGGAGAAATGATACTAATGGCTCACATTTATATGCAGTTTAAGATTTATAAAACACCTTCTTCAAAAAAAAACCAAATTCAAATATGTTGGTTAGTTGTAGGTAGGAGTGGGATGCTGCAGAATATATCCATGAGCAAGGATTGCTACTTCAAGGAAAGTTAGTGCAGATGCAAAAGACCACTGTGGGGGAGGGGAGGAAGACTTGCAAGAGGAACAAAGAGGCACAGTGGAATTTTTAAGGAAACATTTACAAACCTTTGACATCATTAGTGATTTGAGAAAGAGTATGATCCAAGTTTGAAGAGGAACCTCACAGGGTAATGAGATACCAAGGAAGGAATCACCACTTCCCTATCATGAGTTACTGTGATAAGTCAGACAAAGCAGAGTCAAAATACTACCTGTTGCATGTCCCTTTTATTCTAGACAATACACACACACACACACACACACACACCCCAACTTCAATTTTCATTTCTATGCTGATGAATCCAGATTTATATATCCAGCTCTAGACTCTCCTAAACTCTAGTCAAGGCAATAAATATTTATTAAATGCTTACTATGTGCCAAGTACCTTGCGAAGGACTGGGGATAAACATACAAGCAAGGAGCTTATGGTCCAATGGGGAAGATAACACATTGTGGAAGGTGAGGGGCAGAGGAAGAGGAGAAAGGAAGGGTACCCACAATAGTATAATGGCCAAGTCCAAAGAGTTAGAAGTAGAGTTGGGACAGTAATAATGAAGGATGGTTTGCCTGGGTCTTTTCTCAAAATGGACATTTCAGGAAGAACTCATGAATGGAATGGAAGAACATTCCAGGATAAGAAGGCCAGAGGGACTGAGAGAACTTCCAAGGTAAAAAAGTAGTGGAGGCATGGCATCAAAGTCCATAGAGTCAGAATCAGAGCCAGGAAAGGAATCAAGACCATCATTCTTACATTAGCAATTACCTACTCGTTATGTCTAACTGGATATCCCTTGGCATCTCAAAAGCAGCAAGCCCAAAATAGAAGCCATTATGTTTTTCTTTTTTTTCCAGAAAAAGGTAGATGATTTTAATAAGCAAAACCAAACTTTTTCAAAAATCCCATCCAAAGGACTGCTTGCATTATACTAGGCTATAGAACTGCCAAGTGTAAAAAGCTTTATCCCTTAAAAAAATGTAATTGCTACCTGCAGCTACTGATATGATAAAAATGGTGGTTGGTAATAGGCAAAGCAGTTCCTGACAGTTTCACTTGAAAATAATATGGTGGGAAGGAGAATTGCCCATGTCTGAAAATTAGGGGCTACTAATTAGGGACCAAAAAGATGGCAGACTAATAATTTTCTCAGGTGCCCATTCACTCTTAAAAATCTCCCCAAAGAGAAATTATGGACCAATAATTACAACTGAATTCCCATGATAAGAAAGCAAAAGGCCTGATAAGGTAAAAGCCTCACTAATTAACACTGGAGTACAGTAATCCTTGATTTATCCTTTTTCTATAATATTCCAGCAGGCCATACAAACAAACCCACAGGCTTATACCTGGGAGCAACAAATAGATTCTTCTGCTGCAGAGATTTTTCTACAGCACTCTCTGCTTTTTCTCTACCCCTCTGCAACAAGCAGTAGACTTTGATTTTGCCCAGACACATGACAACATGATGTGGGGGTAATAATCTGGCAGCCTTCTGACTGAGACAGAGCTCTAAGTTAGAGAACACCAAGGCAGCAGAGAATCTGTAAAGAACACCCCTACCATTCTCTCCCAGTCCTGCTTTAAAAAAGCAGAAGAGTTTGATTCAACCCAGTCAGAAAAGAAAAGGATGAGTAGTAAGGAAGAAATTGGTAGAGAGAGCCAGTGTGTGTAGCTGCTCTTGGGCCAAAGGAAAGGGAATTTAAACCCATCTAGGATCAGTTCTGTTCCCCAGAGATACCTAGGGTAGGGACTGAGCTTAAGGAAAAGTAAATCCTCACTAAGAAAATGTTAAAGCAGCTCTGCACTCCAAACACAGAGGTATACCCACCACCAAAGGGAGAGGAGTCAGAAATACAGGCTGAAATAAAAAGATTTCTAGAGCAAGAAAATTCAATAAAAAAACCTAAAGTACAAGGAGATAAATTAATTGAGGGAATGCTAAAATTAGATAAAAGAATAAGTACTAAATCCTCAAAGAGATTACAAAGCTGCCCTAAAAAACATTACAATACAAAGAAAATTGAACTTATTTCCTGTGAAATTCTGAGAGAATAGAATAACAATAAAATATTCCAGATGGTACAAAAGAGAAATGAAAACCCTAGGAGAAGTTAGAAAATATTGAAATATCAGAATCTATAGCCTTCTCAGCAGAAATTATTAGCATATCAGGAAAAACTTGAATCCGTGGTGGTGAATTTCTCCTAAGTAATAAAAGAGAGGGGGGCAGCTATGTGATACATTGAATAGAGCACTGGCCCTGGAGTCAGGACCCGAGTGCAAATCCAGCCTCAGACACTTAACACTTATAACTATGTGACCTTGACCCCAATTGCCCTGCCTTTCCCCCTCAAAAAAAAAAAAGCAAAAAAAAAAAGAAGTTAAAGAGGGAATAACAAAATTTGGAATATAAAAATACTGAAGAAAAAAACCTAGAGTAAAAGTTAAAGGAAATAACATTAAAAGAACACATGATCTCTGTATAAGCAAAGACCAATGAATTCAAAGACACTATGCACAAGATCACAACTCTCACAGAAGAATATGATAGATCAAAAAAAACTTATACACAGTAGTGTGGAAATAATACAAGAAAACTGTCTGAATATAGAGAGGGAAAAGCACTAATTGAAGAAATCTATAGATGCAGAAAACTTCAAACTCAAAGACCAAATTCTATGCACTTAAATTTAATAATTCCAATAAGAAAAAAAATAACATATTGTACAAGGATTCAGGAGAAAAACTTTCAAATATAAAGGAAAGTAAATTTGAATAACATGAGAATACTGAAAAAATATTCATTTAGAGAAATAAGACATGTAGAATTTCAAGTAAAATCATGTAAAAAGGTAGGACTAAAGGGAGTACAGTACTTCCAGACATTAAAATATATTATTAAGCAACACTCATCAAAACCACTTAATACGGCTGCATTTTTTAAGTGTGTCAAAAACTAGACAAGGAAGAATAAAGAATAACTCAGTGTTCCATAAATCCCAAAATATAAATTATTTTAGATAAAACTTCTAAGGGGCAGCTAAGGGGTACATGGATAGAACACCAGCCCTGGAATCAGGAGGACCTGGTTTTAAATCTGACATCAAACACTTATAAGCTGTTTGACCCTAGGCAAGTCATTCAATCCCAATTGCCTCAAAAAAAGAAAGAGAAAAAAAAGAAAAGAGAGAGAGACAGAGACAGAGAGGAAGAAGGAAAGAAAGGAAGGAAGGAGAGAAGGAAGGAAGAAAAAGGAAGGAAGGAAAGAAGGAAGAAAGAAAGGAAGAGAAAGAAAGAGGAAGAAAGGAAGAAAAAGAAAGATAGAAAAAGAACTTCCTATTTTATAAGAACTACTGGTAAAACAAGAAAGGAGTTTGATAGAAATTAAGCTTATATAACATTTTAGACCACATTCCACAAAAAATTCAAAACAGATACTTGACCAGATACTAAAAATTATACTATTAACTATTAGAAAGGAAGAAAATCATGTATCTTTCACATCATCCATCTTTTCATGGATAGAAAGTGTATTCTTAATCAAATATGGGATAGAGTCAGTTACAAAAGGTAAAAGAGATTATTTCAATTACATGCGACTGGAAAGATTCTGCATGAATAAAATTAATGCATCTAGCCTAAGAAAAATAGTTGAAACCAAAAAAATTGTATCAAATATCTCTGAAAAGTATCTCATCCAAGATATACAGACAGTCATTCCTCGATAGGTAAGTGGCCAAAGGATATGAACAAGTATTTCTTTAGACTGTTAGTCCCTTGAGGGCAAGAATTTCTTTAGACTGTTAGTCCCTTGAGGGCAAGAACCTTCAAGGCCTTTTTTCTTATCGTGGTTTTTGACCTCCAAGGCTTTTTACCTTTTTTCCCTCCTAACCCTTATATAGTATCTGAAACAAAGAAGTTGCTTGATTTTCTCCAAAGAATTGCAACCTATCAACAACCATATGAAAAAATGTTCCACATCACAAACACTAATAGACATACAAATCAAAACAACCCCAAGGTCTCGCCTGACACCAGCAGACTGACAAACAGGATAAAAAATGGGAATAATTTATCTGAAAGGGTAGTAGAAAAGACATGACCTTAATGCATTGTTGGTGGAACAACTAGTTGGTACAACCTTTCTGGAAAGCAATGTGGAATTATGCAAATAAAATGACCAAAATGTCTATACACTTTCACCCAGAGATTTTATTGTTAAACGTATACTCCAAGGAAGTCAATGACAAAAAGCAAAGCCTCAAAGAAATTATATGTCACTTCACCTACTCCTTTACAGGGGTGGAGGTCCACAGTTGTGGATCATTACATTTGATACAAAACTTTGGATGGATATATTGGTTTTGCTAGAGGTTTTTTTTTCCCTCTTTTCCTCTTTTTCTTACTTGTTATAAAGGATGTTTCACTGGGAAGGTGTACAGGGAGTTATTTGGGGGGGAGAAATGTAGGTAATTTTAAAACAAAAGCAATCAATAAAAACCAACTAAAATTGAAAAACTAAAATTTTCCTATTTTGATTCCATATGAATGATGATGTTTAAAGTGATGACAGGAAAGATTTTCAGAATTCATTATCTTCTCTCCCAAACCCCTACCTTTTTTCCCCCTACCTTCTTTCTAACATCTATTTCCACTGAGGGCATCATCATCTTTGCACCCATCTTCCCTATCTCTCTGAGCCCTCACAGGAAAGTTGCCAAGTCCTATAGATTCCACCTCCATAACTTCTAAAATCCTTTCCATCTCTCAATTCAAAACATTATTACCCCAGCTCAGGTGGTCATCACCTCTAGCCTCCAAAATGGTCTCCTTGTTTAGAGTTTCTCCCTAATCCTTCACAGAGATGATAAATTCATACTATTGGGGATGCCTATCAATTGGGGAATAGATGAACCAATATGGTATATTATGTAACAGAGTATTATCATGTCAATAAGAAATGACAAAAACAATTCAAGAAAACCTGGGAAGACTGACATGAAATGATGAAGACAGAAGTAAACAAAATCAGAACAATTTATATAACAACATTGTAAAGAAAAATAACTCTGAAGAGTAAACAACTCCGGTCAATGTAATAACCAACCACAACTCCAGAGGAACAACAAAGAAACATACTACACACCACCTGACAGAGATATGATGAACTCAAGATGAAGAAAATGACAAATATTTTTGGGCAGGGTCAATGGGAGAACTTATTTTGTTTAATTATACATATTTGTTACATGTGTTTTGCATCTCTTCACCACCACCCCCCTCAATGAGAAGGGAAGGTAGGATGGAGAAGAGGATGGGGATAGGATCATTTCCTTCTCAAAGAGAGAGAGACAGAGAGAACAAAGAGAAACAGAGAGACAGAGACAGAAAGAACAGAGGGAAGGCCAAAAGGAATCACTGGTAAATAAGACAGATTTGAAAGTTACAGGCTGACTTTATTATATACTTAAAAAGAAAAGTAAGCTCTTATTTTCTATAAAACAACCCTCTCCTATTCTACAATGTAAAATGTTTATTTTATTTGGTGTTTGTTACATAATTTGTATAAAGCTAAAATTTAATTTTGAAAACCACAGATTGGGGGCTGCTAGGTGGTGCAGTGAGTAAGAGCGCCAGCCCCAGAGTCAGGAGGAACCGGGATTGGTTCTGGCCTCAGATACTTAACACCCACACAAAAAAACTTGCCATGTAACCTTGGGCGAGAGAGAAACACAGATTGATATTCCTAAAATACAGATCTGACCATGTCACTTCCATGCTCAGGAAGCCCTCTTTTCCCTCTACAATAAAATTTAAATATTTCTGTTTGTCATTCAAAGACTTTCACATTTAAAGATTTTCACTGGCCTCAGCCTACCTTTCTAGGATGCTTGTATATCACTGCCCTTCATGGACCCTTCATTCCAACCAAAATGGCCTACTTTGTGTCTTCCTCATATATTCTATTCTATCTCCCATCTGTTCCTGCAAAGAATTACCTGCTCATATTCACCTCTTACAATTCTTTACTAAATACAACTGATACTTCCTACAGAGAGGTACTTCCTAACCTCTCCACCCTAGCCCAGTTACTCTTACCCTCCTGCCCAAAATTACTTTGCATTTACTTTGAATATATTTTGCATTTACTAATGAATATATGTACAAATTGCTTTCCCTAAGAGAACTTCAGCACCTTGAAGGCAGAGAAAGTTTCATTTTTCTTTTTCTATCTGCAGTGTGTAGCGCAGAGAGCCAACATTTAGAGAACACTTATGAGAAGCCACTTAATAAATGCTTGCTAAATAATGTTACATTTTATCATGTCAAGAAATAAGCTCCAAATCTTCCCCTTGATGTTGAATTTATGTTATATACAATTTATAGGGAGTTATTTTCAAAGAACATATCTATAATGTTACATACAGTTCTACTGGGATATACTTTAAGTAGAAAATGTCCACTTGGCTTGCATTTCTAAGAGTCCTACAATAGGAGAGATATTCTATAAGTATGCCCAAAATAATCCCAGCTCTTTCCTGAAGGAGATAATAGAACTGTTGTAAACATGGGGCATTAACTCAGTGTTTACGGGTCTGTATTATCTTAGCATATCCCAGTACTTCCTAAGGGTATGAGTAATCATGATATTCTGACAGTTTTCTGTACAAATAGAACCTAGCCTTTTCTAGTCCTTTGGTATTCCAAAGGTAGAACAGTGGATAGAAAACTGGGCCTGGAATTGAGAAGACTTGAGTTCAAATCCAATGTCAGACACTTACCCTGAGTAAGTCACTTAATCTGTTTGTCTCAGTTTCTTCAACTATAAAATGTGGATAATAATAGCACCTACCTCCCAGGGTTGTTGTAAGGATTCAATAAGTTAATATTACAAAAACCCTTAGCACAGTGTCTAGTACAAAGTAGGTACTATATGAATGCTTGTCTCCTCCTTTCCTAAATGCCTTAAATAAAATAACACCTTAAAATAAAATGTTATATGAGAGAAGGGCCTTGTTCAAATAACGAGTCATTCAACTTACCCATATATGCAAGAAATGTCGATAACCACATCTATCATATCACAGCAGAGTTCATATGTCTGCATATCCACAGGGGTACTATCTGTTGCAATATAAATTTTACTGACCACATCAAACAGAAAGGCCTTTTCAATTCCAGAATTCTGCAACAAAGGAAAAAGGTTCTTAAAATGACCCTTGTTTTCATGTAACAGTACAGTTATATAATTACATGCCTCACAAAATGTGAATATCAAGTATGAACAGACAAAAATGAAATGCGTGAAGGTGTATCTAGCTGGTTGACAGATTAATGTACTGGTTACTGACAGGGGGAGTTAAATTTCAGACTTTTTTAGAAGTGGATTATATCAGAATAGATAAGTAGACACATTCCTAATAGAGTAACAAAGCTGTACAAAGATAATTTCTTGACCTTTGAAGGAGTGGTTATGTATGTTTTGGCAGACAGAGCACTGGACCTGGGATGCAGGAAGATGAGTTCAAATCTTGCCTCACACATTTACTAGCTAGGTAATCCAGGACAAATCATTTAACTTGTTTGCCTTAGTTTCATTATTTGTAAAATGGGGATAATATTGGCACCTACTTGCCAGGGCTGCTGAGAGTATCAAATGAGATAATATTTGTAAAGTGCTTTGCAAATGTTAAAATGCTATATATAGTGATGATGATGATGATGAAGAAAAAACTGACAATTAGCAATATTATAGGTAGCTAGGTGGTGCAGCAGATAGAGTTCTGGGCCTGGAGTCAGGAAGACTTGAGTTCAAATCTAGGCTTCAGATATTTACTAGCAAATGACTGTGGGCAAGTCACTTAACCTCTGTCTTCCTCAGTTTCCTCATCTGTGAAATGGGGATAATAACAGTACCTACCTCACAGTGTTGTTGTAAGAATCAAGTGAAATAATATTTATAAAATGCTTAGTACAATGCCTAGGACATAGTAGTCCCTATATAAATGCTTATTCCCTTTCCCTTTTCCTAGTAAAATATGGTACATGATAAATTTGATTTAGGTATAACATAAAAGCGACCCTGACTAGCATACAACCACTTTTATACTTCCTACCCAGCTAGCAATTATCATACACTGCCTTTTGCAGTATTGCTGATTTTAAAAATAAATTGTATATTTTATAAAATCACAGGTCCCTGAGGTATTGACAACACGGATGCCTTGTCTACCCAACTGACTGATCTTCTGAAGGCAGGCAGTAGCACCTAACACTGTGGCCGTACAAAAGCTTGCAGAGTAGATGGTCAATATTTGTTAAGTGATAAATGAATGTTTGATCACTACAACAACTACACTGCAATAATCCAGCTTTCAACTTTGGCCATAAAATCTGTCTATCAAATGACCAAAATGGGACAAAATCTAATTCATCGTTGACCAAGGTCAACCTCAAAGTTCTACGTGTTAATTGATCCATTGCATAGGCTAATTTATTTTCCAATGAACTAACATATTTCCCAAGCCCTCCGTTATTGATAACTCCAAGTATAAAATCATGGAATAACTGAGAGATGTGGAAATATTTTCAGTTCACAGAGGCAGAATGTAACAGTTTAAGTCAGTATTTTTTTTTTTTAAATCTCACGAAGCAACTCTCAAACTCGGCAAATGTCTCCAGCATATGTTTTACTTACTGAGATAAAGATGTTTAGTAAATTCTCCAGGGTTGGGAGCTGTGGAATCAGTTTCTGTACCACTTTGCTAAAAGCTTCAAATATAGAATGATCATATATGCTTGTCAGATAAAAGCTGAAAGAGGAAACAATGTTGCATCATAGTTTTCTTTTTCGCTTGTTTAAGAGGAATATGCTGCTTGTGTCATAAAAACAAATACCCCTGGATCCTTGCGGTATGTGCTCCTCAAGAGATGCCCAATTCTTCCCCCCACCCTTCCCTACTTAAAATCAAGAAGCCTCCAGAAAACTCTGGCTTTCAGGTAAAAACCCTGACAGTTCTTTTCATAAAATGTGTCTTAATAAAAGCTGGGTGATGTAGAGGACAGACCAATGCACATGAGAGTCAGGAAGACTCTTAAGGTTCAAATCCTGCTTCAGACATTTGTTACCTTGGTGACCATAGACAAGTTACTTATAACCTTTCTCAGAATCAGTTTCCTCAGCAGCAAAATAGTGATAATAACTCAAAGGATGGTTGTAACGATCAAATGAAACAATATACATAAAACTCTTTGCAAACCTCAAAGAATGCTAGAAATTATTATTAAAAGTACAAGCTCTGAGTGTTCTTATTTACTAAGTAGTGAGGATAAAATGAGATAACTTGTAATGTGCTTGGCACAAGAGCTTGGTACAGAGTAGGTGCTTAATCAATGCCTATTTATTCATTAATTGACCACAAATGGGCACTGTGCAAAATGTATTGCCACAGAGACCATCCCAGTCAGCATCCTGATGACCTACTCTCAGACTGAGACACTTCCATGCCAGGTCCAGCAATAAGAATCATTATATTATGCTACTTTCTAACATTATTGTTACCAATTTGCCAAATAAATGATAATAATTATTATGATAAAAATAGCAATAATAATAACTAATACTTTATATAGTACTTTCAGGTTTACACAGAATCATAGAGCTGGCAGAGACTTCAGAGGTCATCTAGTCCAAATCCTTCATTTTAAAGATGAGGAAACTGAGGCCTGGGGATATTACATAACTTAACCAAGGTTTAATTTAATGATGCTGGAATGCCATACCAAAAATCCCTGGGGAAGCCAGGTTCTTGTTACAGCTATTTCTATTTGAACTCAACTCCAATGACTATGGTTTTATTTATTAATGTATTGACCAGGAATGGCATATTTCACTATCAATTAGCCATCAGGATTCATTGATACATTTAATTATAGGGCATCAACTATGAACGTTTGCAAAAACAATCTGTTCTGCCTACATATAAAAGCACAATGATATAAAAAGCATAATGCCCCTTTCAAAATCCTGTCCTAACGCAAGAGAGCTAAGCCAGGTGGAGTGACAGTGGTTTTGAACCCCAACTTGCTTCTTTTCTTCTTTTCAGGTTGTCCCTTCATGCCACTTCTCTCACCTGAGGTGAATTTTCTCTAATCCAGCATCAGCAAGGTCATCATTTGCTCTCTGATGAATATCTCTTTGGGTTTCGATCTTATGATCATCAGACAAGCCATCCACTTTATGAATAAACACTTCAAAGTTGATGTCAGGATGTACCTTGTAGGCTCGAGTTACAGTGAGGTGTAGCCTGGCTAGGGCTTCCATATAATCATCCTAGTAAGAAAATAAAAAAAATTCCTATGAAAGTTTCAACAAGATCAAAGAATCCAAAGGGCAGCCCACATCCCCGAGTTGTTAAATAGGGAAATTCTGTTAAGACAGGTCACTGTCTTCTTTCACAACATGATTAATACAGTAAAATGTGTTACATGATTGAACATGTATAACCTATATAAAACTGCTCACTGTCTCAGGGAGGGTGGAGGTGAGGGACAGAGAGAGAAAATCTGGAACTTAAAGTTCATTAAAAATGCATGTTAAGGGGCAGCTAAGTGGCACAGTGAATAGAGCACCAGCCCTGAAGTCAGGAGTGACCTGAGTTCAAATCCGGCCTCAGACACTTAACACAAAAACTAGCCATGTGACCTTGGGCAAGTCACTTAACCCCAATTGCCCTCCAAAAAGCGAAACAAAACAAAAACAAAAAAGAATGAATGTTCATCAGCAACATTGTGCAATGATCATCTATGAAGGTCTTAGCTCTTCTCAGCAATACAATAATCCAGAACAATTCCAAAAGACTCATGATGGAAAAGTCATCAACAACCAAAGAAAGAACTATTGAGTCTGAATCCAGATCAAAGCACACTATTTTTACCTTTTTTTGCTTTTTGTGGTTTTTTCCTTTTTGTTCTGTTTCTTCTTTCACAACATGACTAATGTGCAAATATGTTTAACATGATTGCACATGTATAACCTATATCAGATTGCTTGCTGTCTTGGGGAGGGGGGAAGGAGGGAGAAAAATTTGGAACTCAAAAATCTTATGAAAGATGAATGTTGAAATTATCTTTAGATGTAATTGGAAAAAATGTTAATGATTGCACATATATAACCTATAAATTGCTTGCTGTCTTAGGGATGGGGGAAGGGAGGGAAAGAAAAAATTTGGAACTAAAAATTTTATATAAGAAAATGAAGGCTAATAATTGACTTTACTCATAACTGAATAATATAAAATACTATTTAGGAGAAAAAAGTGAAGGTTAAAAATTGTCTTTACATGTAACTGGGAAAAAATAAAATATTTTTAACATAAAAAAATAAAGACAGGTCACTAAGTTAAAACAGCTTAGCTTCATGAAATCCATGTACTTTCAGGTCCTTTTTCACATGTTCTATTAATTTTGAAAAACCGTTCAGGATATTCTCTACCAACACAAGATATTTTCTAAAGGCCCAGGGGAAAAAATGGATTCACTGAGGTTCTGTTCTCAAAATGGGTTTTATTATCCAGAATGAGAAAGCAAAAGGGAAGCAAAATGTGTATGGTTTAGACCAGTGTGACTCAAAATGAGACCAGAGCAGAGAGGCCTTTGCATAGCTGTTTGGCAATGGCCACTGGAAATTATTAGTTATAGGAACAAAGAGGGATACCTTCAGTGTGGTTCCACGGCAAGGATATTGCTATTAGTCACAGGACCTGATTTCAAATCTGGTTCTGTCATTACTTGTTTGACCTTTCTGAGCCTCAGTTTCTTCATCTGTAAAATAATAGGGTAAAACTAAATGACCTCTAAGGTCCCTTTAAGCTCTAGATCTATGGTTCTTCCTTCTTTTCTGGGGCTTTCCCATTCATGTTTTTACTTTTAGTTTTTAATAGAATGTTAAGGGAGCTGTTTGAGGTTTTAAAGAAAGATTAAAGTTACAGGTCACAGGGAAGATTAGGGACAAGAAATGTGGTAAGAACATTGGAGAACCACTTGTCTACAGATGTTAACCTGAATTGGATATATTCCTCTTTTTCTGCCCACCTACAGATTTAATATTTTAGAGAGAAAAGCATGATCTCAGGAAGCAGTTAAAGAATCTTTCTAACCTTCTTATTAAATTGAGAGTTGAGTAACGAGCTGAAACTATACTATAGTACTTAAATGGGATATTTAACTTCATTGTGAACTCTGAAACATAAAACATTCATTTTTCTTTTTCAATGTATAACCATAACCTTTTCACAGTAGCTTCTTATAGGATAAGGTTAAAAAGAGATACAAAAGATCTAAAAAAATGTCTCTTCCATCAACTATTGTACTCTTGGGACAGTTTTAAAAAATAAGCATGCACTATGCTTCAGACACAACAGATTTTAGTTTCATTGCACCAAAAGAGGAAAAGAATGTCGCATATAGAGTAGACTAATGATTTTTTTTAAACTGTCTCAGTTTATTTAAAAAAACACTATGACAGAATAAATAAATAGGGAAGAAAAAATTCTCGCCCCGAAGCCCCAAGAGCTTTTGCAAAATATAAACGATAAAAGTTTATATTCCTTTGGACAGAGCACCCACATGTAAAGTGTGACACCCCACTTGGACAGAGGGAGAAGAAGAGGAAGAGAGGAAGGAGGAGAGAGAAGAGGAGGAAGTACTTAAGTAATAGTTTATGGGTTCACATATCTAGAGTTGGAACTTCTAACCTTTTCATTTTATAGATGAGGAAACTGAAGCCCAGCTATAGACTGATGATTTCTAATGTTTTTGCAACACCTGGGGTAATGGTAGTGCTACTAGAAGACTCACAAAAATGTCTCAAATTAATTTTAATTCACTTTCATTTTTTTAAAGCTAAGGCAGCATTATACAGAAGGAAAAATGCATTCACTTTGAAATCAAAGGACCTGATTTCAAATCCTGCCTGTGTGACCTTGTACAAGTCACTTTACTACTCCTGGCATCAATTTCCTCACTTGTAAAATGAAGGCATTAAATGAAATGGCCTCTAAAGTCTCTTCTAACTACAAATATATGGTCCAGTGTGGAAGCTTAAGGGGTTGGGGGGGGGGGGGGAGAAGAGATAAGAGACTAAATCAGTCCATGAAAAGGAAGACATCATAACACAAACATGTGAATCAGGGCTCTGAAACGTACTTCACTCTTTCATTAGATTGTAAACCGCTCAAGGGGAGGGACTATCTTTTGCCTTTCTTCGTATTCCCAGCACACACAGTAGATGCTTAATAAATGTTTTGTTTTGTTTTGTTTTTTAAAAAAAGACCTATCTCAAAGCATATTTCTCATCTGCTCCTTTGGAAAATCTTAAATATGTAGCAGAGTCACCACCTACAAAATGGTCAAAGCCAAAAACCACATAATGAAGTAAAATCAACATGTGGAATGGCATCAGGAAGCTAACCACTAAGTTAACCACGGAAGACAGGGGGTAGCTCGAAGGTGGGGCACATGCAGGTAATTTGCCCTTTAGTTATGTAGAAATCACTGTTCATGTTGTCGAAACCATCTCTTTACAATCCCACAGAGGCTATGGAGAAAACATAATTCTGTGTGGATGTTTTCTCTACAATTTGCTTTTTTTTTTTTAATAAGCTGGCAATACTGTGATTACGATAAATTCACACACATACAAAAAGACAAAACTAAAATGAGTGTCTGATTGAGCAGTGGTTTAAGATAATAGAAATATTTCACTTTTTTCTACTTTGATTCTTGTTCCAAAGCTTGATTTTTAGTATCTATAATCATTTATAATCACAAAGAAACCAATAATCATTTATAGGAATTTACAGGAAATTTATAGGAAATAACCTTCGTCTACTATCTACTAAGATGTGTCGGACAGGATCTCAAACAGATGACTTTATTATTCTTTATCACTAATAAAACACAAATTTTTTTCATTTTTCAAAATGTTTTCCCTAAATTTCCAATTTTCCTTTTAAAATGTAATTTACAAAAGGGATGGTTACTTTAGGGAACTCTAACTATAGACTTCATGAGGAAAAAAAGCCTTTAAGAAATTTATTCTTATCTTCAAGTAATGTGAAAACTAAACCTGACTTTTTTCTGTTAAAAAAAAGTGCCCAATCCAGTTCCCCATTACTACTACTACTACTGCTATTACTAACAGCTACATTTATATATCACTTACTATATGCCAGGCACTGAGCTAAGAGACTTACAATTATTATCTCATTTGATCCTCACAACAACCCTGAAAGGTAGGTGCTATTATTATCTCCATTTTACAGATGAGGAAACTGAGGCTTGCCCAGGTTCACACAGGTAGTACAGCTATATTTGAACTCAGGTCTTCCTGACTCCAGGCCCAACATCTGCCCACTGAGACATCTTGTTGCTCCAGCAAAGACTGAATGACCACTTCATAGTCATGCTGTAATGAGGCTTCTTTTGCAGCTATGGGTTGGACTGGATAGTTGCTGGAGTCCCTTCCAACTCTAAAATTTAGTAATTGTGTTACTTAGGGCAGGCGTTGGCAAACTAGGGCCTGGGATTTGTTCTACCTCCTGTTTTTTTGTATGATCTGTCTGTTTTCCTGTGGCCCACAAACTAAGAATGAATATTGCATTTTAAAATACAACAAAACTTTATTACAAGATGTAAAAACCATTCTTAGCTTGTGGACTGTACAAAAACAGGCAGTAACAAGATTTGGCCCCATGTATCACAGTTTGCCAGCCCCCTATCTAGGGCAACGTAAAACTGAAAAACTTTATCAGAAACATCCCCAAACAGGTTGGTGGCAGAAACAACACTTGATTTAAAGGTGAAGTATCATAAATGAATACTTCAAAAGACCTTTAATTTCATCAGTACAGAGAATTCCCAGTGTGGTAACACTTTCACACGTGGGGTAGGGGAGGTGGTAGGGAATAACTAAATCCATCAGAAGGAAAACATCACAATACAAAAATGTGAACCAGTGCTCTGTATCTCTACTGCAACCTATCTATGACTTAATAAAATATAGCAGAAGCAGGCTGGAAATTAAGAGGAGCAATTTGTTTTTGTGGGTCAGTCATTTTAGTCGTGGCTGACTCTTCGTGACCCCATTTGGGATTTTCTTGGCAAAGACACTGGAGCAGTTTGCCATTTCCTTTTCCAGCTCATTTTACAGATGAGGAATGAAGGCAAACAAGGTTAAGTGACTTGCCCAGGGTCACATAGCTAGTGATTATCTGATGCCAGATATGAACTGAGGAAGATGAGTCTTCCTGGTTCCAGGCCTGGCATTCTATCCACTGTACCAGCTGCCCCTGAAGAGGAGTAAACTATTTTCCAAGAAAAACTACTTACTCATTAAAAGGGTTGTCATCTTTGCCCATTCCAATGACAAGGGTAGCAAAAGTAATGCAAATTATGGAAATTAAGAGGTGAATGAGACAGGTGACCTCTCCAGCCCCTTCTTTCCTTCAGCACACAGAAGGAACTACTATAGCCATTACCATCAGGCCCTAAAATTCTGTTTTTAGCCCACCTGAAATTTGAGGCAAAGAACACACCCAAGAACCCATTGTCTTAGAAGAACTCACTAAGAAAACTAGGGCAGCAAGGATAATAGCTACCATCCATATTCTTAGACTTCATGGATGCCTTTCTAAGCCCTGAACAGATCTCCTGTTTTAATTAAAAAAAAAAACAACCATGTAGTGACCTCCTCTACCTCTAGGTTCTTTCTCAGTCTGGACCAATCCTTGACAAGTCCATGTCAGGAGATATATTTTTTTAGAGCATTGGGGTATTATTCAGGGCACTGGAGGAGGAAAGGAAGGAAGGAAGGAAGGAAGGAAGGAAGGAAGGAAGGAAGGAAGGAAGGAAGGAAGGAAGGAAGGAAGGAAGGAAGGAAGAAAAGAAAGAAAGAAAGAAAGAAAGAAAGAAAGAAAGAAAGAAAGAAAGAAAGAAAGAAAGAAAGAAAGAAAGAAAGAAAGAAAGAAAGAAAGAAAGAAAGAAAGAAAGAAAGAAAGAGAAAGAAAGGAAGGAAGAGAAAGAAAGAGAGGAAGGGTGGAGGGAGGGAGAGAAGAAAAGAAAGAGAGGAGAAAAGGAGAGAGGAAGGAAGGAAACAAGGGAGAAAGAAAGAGGGGGAGGAAGGAAGGAAAGAAGGAAAGAAGAAAGGAATAAAAAAAAGAAAGCTCCTTACATAGTTATATGTCTATCTTTCAGAGTTTACAGAGAAAACAAAACATGCAGGCATGAAGAGAAAAACCTATGGTAATAAGAACTCTCCAGACCTGGAAGGATGGGCTGTCAGAAACTCACTCTGGAGAATCCCCTGCCCTTCACCCCAGTTAAGAGGAGGGACTGTGTTAGCAGAAGGTCTCATGACAGGTTGAGACAAACAGCTACTCCTCAAGGCATGTGAAGAGGACAATAAACCCCAAATTAATTGAACCTTTGAGTATGCCAGGAATACCCAGCAATGGGTAATTTCGCAAGAGTTTAGTAACCCCTTTGGCTCTATAGACAACAAGGACAAAAGAAATTTAAGGGGCTAAGAAATGAGCTATTCATTCAATATATTTTTGGTCTTGGGAGAAAAACCATGTCCTGGAAAAATTTACCTATATGTAAGGTGAAGCATTCTCCTCTGAGAAGATAGTTTCTAATAATAAGCTAAGGAGTATTATTAAGATGAAAAAATTTAAATTATGATATCAGTGCTCCTGGAGGGACCATGGTATGGGTTATTTGCATGCACCCAGGTAGTACAGTTGATAAGTGCTTCATATAAAGTCAGGAGGACCTGAGTTTGAATCCTTGCCTTAGATACTTACTTAGCTGAATGGCCCTGGGCAAGTCATTTAACCTCCCTCAGACTTAATTTTGTCATCTGTAAAAATAACACCACCTACCTCACAGAGTGCTGTCAAGGGTCAAAGTAAAGAACAAAAGAGCTTTACAAACCTTAGAGATATGTAAATGTTAAGTATTATTATTACTTCTAGCTTAAATTATATCATGATCTTCAAAGCCAGTTTGCATCTAATTACTCTATGACCAATCAGCCTGTTATTCTCCATAGCAGCAAATGAGATTCATTAGGAGTTAAGAATGTCTGGCCCAGATGGATGACAGGTCAGGGGAGGTAGGGCAGGAAGAGCAGAAATCTTATCTACACTATCAATTTCTTCTGCCTAAGGCCAGGGAAAGGGCTTATTCAGCTCAACAGGGCATCAAATAAGGTTGCCCTTTATAACCAGCCCTTGGAATGCTTGAGAAGTTTCTTGACTCTGTGTGTCAAGAGATTATGGAATTCACTCCTCTGGGGTTTGGCAGATTCTCACTTGTTAGGAGTAGTCTTGCTTGAAATATGATCTCTCCAAGTCCCTTCCTAATCCTGTGGGGTCAGTGATTTGTTAGGATATTAAAAATTATTTTTCCATGAAAAAAATTAACCTCCCAGGAAACCACTGAAAATGTTCCCCTCAGTAACCATGCATTTACACTTAAAATTCATGGAGGCAACGTGATGTAATAGAAAGAGAACATATATGGAATGAGACCTGGATTCAAATCCTAACTGCCATTGCCTAGGTCAGGGGTGGGGAACCTGTGGCCTCAAGGCCAGTTTGGATTCAGTCAAAGGGTTGCATTTGAGGACCTAGAGGGCCACATGTGGCCTTGGGACTGCAGGTTCCCTACCTCTGGACTAGGTGAATAACCACTGGCAAATTGCCTAACTTCTCTGGGCTTCAGTCTTCTCATTTGTAAAATGGGTACCTTACCTCTCCCACAGGGCTATGAGGGAAGCTCTTTGTAAATATTAAAGCCTTATACAAATGCCAGTTATTATTGAATACTGCACTAAATCAGACTTCTGAGTGGCTGTTACTTTC
This sequence comes from Petaurus breviceps papuanus, assembly GCF_028583685.1. Lineage (NCBI taxonomy): Eukaryota > Metazoa > Chordata > Mammalia > Diprotodontia > Petauridae > Petaurus > Petaurus breviceps. Next base: position 7,551,155 of record NW_027187302.1, read on the forward strand.
CTGAAGTTAAGGAAATGAACTACTTAAAAGAACTGGGGCAAATCTTTCTTTTGAGAAGCAGTCTGACTTTGTAGGTAAGAGCTTTGGAGTCGGGAAGACTGTGGGTTAGAATTCACCTCAGGCGTTTATTATAAGCTTTGTGACTGACATTGGGAACATCATTTAACTTCTCTCAGCCTGTTTCCTCACCTGTTAAATGGGCATAACAGCACCTACCTAATTTGTTGCTTGTATGCTCTCCTCTCTATATATATGTATATGTGTATGTACATGCATATATTATATAAACATTAACTATATGTACATATGTATACATGCACACACACACATACACATACCATACACACACATTTTATTCTTCTACCTAAAATGTAATGAAATAAATGCACGATCTATTGCTCCCTGAATGGCCCTGAGCAAATTATTTACGCAATCTGGGCCTTGTAACAACAAGCATGCTAAGGATCACTGGGCCCCTCCCTCTGCCCTGCAACTGAGCTATCCCACACCATTACTTTTATGGGGCTATGAGATCCTGGAGGGCAAGGACTACCTTCATTTTCTATTTGTATCTTCAGGACTTAGCACTGAAGCTAAAGCCTTAGCACTTAGCACATGGCCAAACACTGTTGCCTAGTTCACAGTAAGTACTTAAATGCTTTTCCTCTCAGTGATTCATTCATCCCTTTTATCTTCATTCCAAGATCTATTCTAGGTCTATAACTCATTTCTAGGCTCCCAAAATCTCTCAGCTATCCATGGCATATAGAAGGATCACCGAGTCTTTGTGAACACACTTTGAAACATTACATAAATGTAGGGTCTTACTATTAAGTCTACCATAGGACTAGACAGGAAATCTCTTAAAAGACAGCCAAGAGAATAAGAGGGTTCATTCCACTTCCCCACACAAGGGCTACGGGGCTAGGGAGTCTTCAGTGTTTGAGAAGAGTTCTGAACTACCCCACTGCTAAAAGCTGGTACCCGTGAAGGCCAGAAACAGAACCCAAAACCCCATGACTTCCACTTTCTTACCACTTACCATACACTGCTTTTCTGTAACCCCTTCTTTGCCTTTCAAGAGACATAGCAACTCTTCAGCTGCTGGCTATTGATGTTGGTCATGAACTATTTTCTTCCCTTCAAAACCCAGGATCTATGCTGACCTTATGTGATGACCAATGGATCTGTGATCTTATCATTGTGGGCACTGCCTTCAATAATACAGATCACACTCAGGCCTGTTTATCCTGTGTAATTCTTGGCCACATCCTCTCGAAATTCATTAAAAGGGGCTGACCTGTGGGGGTGGGAGGGTTCCTAAATTTTTCTTGATAATGCCTGGATATCAATGGAGCCTGTAGGCTTTCCTTCAGTTATCCCTCCCTCTTACTGGGACTGCTTTTTTATAGTTGTGCATTTCTCTGATAACAGCCTTTATACCACTTCTGTATAATTGCTTGTTTGTAATGCCTTCCAAACTCCTAATACACAAGACAGATCTCTTGGTACCCCTTTGAATGATTCTCAGTTTTTATCCTTTTGAGATGGTAGTATCCCTTGATTCAGTCATCCCTGGAAGAACAATGGTGTTTTAAAAATAAGCCTTGGCTTCAGGGATTTTTAAAAAAATGCAATTTCCCAAAGGTAATCCAGTTTGCTCTCTTCCTCCCCCTCCTAATGACTCTGGGCCCAGCCCACTGTCCATCTGAAATGCCTATCTAACATACACACACACACACACACACACACACATATATGTATGTATGTATATATCTATAGTAATGGACCACATCTCCAGTTGTCCATCCAACTGCATGTCACAATCTGGACACTAAAAATTCTTCATCCACTTTATTCCTCCTGGTGTATAGTTAGGTTGAATTCTTTTGATTCATTGTGGATTTCATTTAGTAGGCTCTGCAATGTTTGGCACTTGACACAATCAGCAAAACGTAACCTGCAAATAAGAACATCTAGAGATTTATAGTGAATCCTTCTTTGATTTAGACTCAGTTCTGAGTTCATGAAGTCCATGAAGGATGTTTCATGACAACATCAAATATCTTTGGTGAACATATGGAAACCTCGTATAACTTTTCTTGATGTTACTAATCAGCCATTGAACAGCTATATATGTTGTTTCTTGTATGATCATAACATGAATATGGGAGGCACTATATTGAAGAAGTGTTATATTTTTGTAGTCTTCAAACAATAAGTACAGTGGAGATTTTATACTATATCTGACCCTTTTAATCAATTATGATTGTAGAGATGTGGTCTACTGTGGAATATCACTTGTGAAAGCTTGCTATATCTTCATCCAGTATGTCTTCAATGCTTCTGTAGATTATTTTCAGGATAATACTACTAAGTAGACTTATGAAGTTCCTAACATAAAAGTCATTGATATTCCCTTCATTACATTTTGGTAAAAAAAAAAAATAAAGTCTGGGGCGGCCAGGTGGCGAAGTGAGTAAAGTGCCAGCCCCAGAGACAGGAGGACCAGGGTTCGGCTCCAGCCTCAAACACTTAATACCCACATAAAAAAACTAGCCGTGTAACCTTGGGCAAGTTACTTAACTCCAATTGGCCTCCAAAAGGCAAAAAATTAAAAAATAAAGTCTGAGATTGTTCCATACTTTTGCATCCTCCATTCTTTATAATACTTTGAGAATCAACCCCCCAATGACCTTAAAACTTTGACTTTTTCAGTTTAGTCTCACTACTTTTCCCGTCTTTGTTTTCTTTAGTATCATTTCCACTTCCTTGGGCAATTAACCCAAGATTGTGATGTTGGAGTCCAAATGTGGCTTGTTGTACTGTCATTGATGCAGGAAAAAGTTTATTACAAAAAATGTTCACAGATCTTTTCCATATTTTGTCTCTTGTCTTTCTTTTAGTTAAATGCTCATGAGATTACTTTTTTATTTTGAGTTCTAATCAAATTTCTTTAAATTTATTTATGCCTCTACTGCACCTCACTTTTGTGAAACAATGCTACTGATAATTTTTCACACCATCTCTATTAAATTCAACAAACTAGTTTATATTCTAAACTGATGTTGCCTTTTATTGCAATATCTTATTGTCAAAGAAACCAAGTGCTTGTTGGCTAAGATGCAATCTAGGCTTTTTTTGTCTCTTCATTCTGGCAAACAATTTGTACCAATGGAACTTCAGGAAATGGTAAAAATTGTATTAATGTCTGCTTCTTCCTCTATTTCTCATTTTTTGGCATCAACAACTTTTTAAATAGGTCAAGTAGGAAATATTTTAATTTTATTGCCATGTCTTTTTCCCCTTCATTTTTCATCTTCTAGATTTTTGTCAATTTTCATCTTAGCTCTAACAAGTCAGTTGGTGGTCACAGTGTCTGGAATATAGTAAATACTTAGTAAATGTCTATCAATTGGTCTGACAAAACACAAACAGCTTACTGGGAATGATTCTCACCTCAGTTAGAAATTGTTTCCTTTAATAAAATAGTTACTTTTGTTTATTACTTAGTTTCTGCCATATCCAGTATCTCTCAAATATTTTCTTAAAATATTAATTTTATATGAGTATGATGCTTTTGCATTGTCTTGAAACCTGTCACCTGAGACATATTTTTCAGTATAATTTTTACCATCCTCTTTAAGACCGTGTTTTCACTGAAGCTACCTAGTACTGAAATATATGTTAATCTAATTTAGAAAATCATATATAGTTTTTTCATAGAATTTCTCTACATCTTGATTTTTTGTGACAGATGTTCATGCATAAACTGATATTTGGGGGGGGGGGTCTTTTAGAAAATACTTGTCATGAAAACTACAGTACAGATGTCCAAATGTACCATGAATTTTTCTTTTTGCTTTTGACTGCACAATCAAACCAACTCCAAACACTTCCTCTCCGAGGAGTACTTGTGAGCCATCTGTCCCTTTAGCTGCTACTTCTTTTTGTCTTTTGGTTTCATTTACAGGAAGAATTTCAAGATTAATTAGATTCAGTGTCTCCAGTCCACCTGTCGGATGCTGACCTCACATTTACTTTATCAACAACTGAATTGACATTTATAGATGGCCTAAAAACTGGAATCTTAGCCCTTTCAGTCTTCTTTTCTGCCATTCTGTCACTGTCACTATAGAAGAAAGGTGTGGGCAAAGGACCATGTTGTATTTTCCTTTTTTTCATGAGTTGCCATGAAAGATGACAACTTTTCTTCCTGGGGCTCAGCTTCAGAGTGGGGAGGAGCAGACCAGCCACTTGGTGATTAATTTTTTAGCCACAGCATTGCAATAACATGCATGATATGACCTGCCAAAATACATATGCTCTTGGTACAGTTTTCAAAAACCCCGGAGATTCTTTGCCACATCATGATGAACAACACAGTAGGACTTTCCAGAGATGGAATTAAGCAACCTTAATGGCTTGCTAAGGTAATTGAAACACTTGGTGATTCTTAATTAAGGCATTGTGTTTTTAAGAATCCTTGTCTAAACAGAACTAGATAACTTCTAAAGCTTAACTTATTAAGTGATAGCCATTAACAAATCTCTTAGCTTAGTTTACTCAGAAAATGGAACCAAAACACATATCCTATCTAAAAAGAGAAAGCATATAGTGACATGTTTCACGAATGTACTGTGTTTGTATGTGTGGTGGGGCATGACGTATTTTGGAAAATATAACTTTGTGGGGGTGATGTTTGAGTATTTGTTAGGTAGTATCTGTTGTATCAAAACAAAATATATCAATAAAAATAGTTACAACACAAATTTGGGTCCTGAAGAAATGGGACAGAAGAAGTAACTTTTGATTGAGGGTGGGAAGAAAAGATAAAATTTAGGAGCGCTGCTATGGAGTTCTACAGAGGAGGGCCCTGCGCAAAATGAAGGGCATGATAAAAGATCACCTTGTTTACCAAGACATTGTACTATATTTCAATCCATCTTAATAGAGTGAAATTTTGTAGGCTCTTTGTTATATTATTCAATCAGAAAATGCATTCTGGGTTTCAAGGCACCAAATTAAAATTTAACTTTTAGAATGTACTCCATCTGTAAACAGGGTAGTATAGCCTGCTCATCGGTTAATATGCAGCTCTGACAGACCTACAACTTGGAAATTTTGTACCTGAAACATTACAAACCAAACCCAGGGCAAGTGTCAGGAAACACATCCTCAAATCAACTCTACAAGCATGATATTGTTAGGGAGAACACTGATGAGGATGGGGTTAGCTTGGGGAATAACTCACCTGGGATTCAGTAGAGGAGAGGAAGTGGGATATCTGGTACCTTCCTACTTTATATATAAGCCCTATTGTTTCCACAATGTCTGTGAACTGAAAAATGCTTTCAGCACCCTCTAAATTTGGCACCTTAGAAGAAAGCCCCAATCACCCTATCCTAGTTATGGCTCTGAGTGCTGACCTTAGATCTTTAACTTTACCTGGGAATCGATAACAAATATCAGCGCTCCTGTGCCCCTGAAGATCATCTCATAGTCAAACGTAGGGTCAAAAAAGTCAATTTGACCTGGGAAATCCCAAATCTGAAAGTTAACAAAGGAACTGTTGGAGACATCTTCTCGGCATATCTTATTAGTGCTCTCCAAGAACAGGGTTTCGTTGGGTGACATTTTGTGAAAGACGACTTTCTGAATAGACGACTTGCCACTTCTCCTCAGTCCCATAAGCAGAATCCTTGGCTTCACTTCAGTACTGAAGGGATCGCTGAAGTCCAGAACTGAAGAAACCACAAAATAAAAATGAGAGTGAGATACTTTCACAGTGGTTAATTAGAAGAGTTTCACTTCCATTTCAAATGTGATTCATGAGTCCCATTCTTTCCTACTTTGGTTTCTCTGAACACTAAGAATGCTATGCTCAGATTGACCATGTTTGCTGCTTTGAACTAATATCCAAAATGACTTTCAAACATTGCCTCATTCATCCTTAGTACATCCCTGTCTCAGAAAGAGGAGAGTTTGCATTAGTATTCCTATTTCATAGTTGAAGAATCTGGTACATTAATAAAAAGTGGCTTGCAAATAGTCATTCAGTCAATAAGCATTTAAGTGTCTACTATATGCCAGGCACAGTGCTAAGCACTGCGAGCACAAAAAAGGCAAAAGACAGTCTCTGCCCTTGAGGTGCTCATAATCTAATGGGGGAAACAGCATGCAAACACATATGTATAAACAAGCTACACAGGACAAACAGGAAACAATTAACTGAGGGATGGCACTAGAATTAAGAGGAATTGGGAAAGACTTCCTGTAGGAGGCAAGATTTTAGCTGGACTTGAGGAAAGGCAGGGAAGTCAGAAGGCACTCTAGGCATGGAGGGCAGCCAGAGAAAATGTTGAAAGCTGAGAGATGGAGTGTCTTGTTCAGGGAAATGTAAGGTTGTAGTTGAAACAGAATCTAAGCCCTTTGTATTTATTTCACACTTGTGTTTTAGATCCTCAAAACAGTCTTAGCTACATATGGAAACAATGCCTTAATTGTACATTAGCCACTATCCATGACCCTGTAGATTTCTAGCCAATGTTTATCAATCAGCAAGCATTTATTAAACATTCGCCATGTGCCAGACACTGTACAAAACATAGGGAACACAAAGAAAAAGTCATCAGTCCCAGCTCTCAAAGAGATTACATTCTAATGAGGAAAACAACATGTATGTACATAGATGCATACAAGATACATGCAGAGAAGATGGATGGTCACCTTGAAATTAGTCAGTCAACAAAGTATTCTTTTGGAAGGCAGCAAGCAACACTATTGCCAAGCACTTAGGTACTGTGCTAAGTGCTGGGGATTAAAGAAAAAACAAACACAGTGCCTGCCCACAAAAAGCTTACATTGTAATGAGAAGATAAAATGTGCATAAATAGTATATACATGATACATGCAGAGTACCTAAGAGTCAGTCATTCAGTCAGTCAATCTACAAGCATTTATTAAGTGCTTTCTAGCGCAGGCCAAGCTCTGTGCTAGTAAGTGCTGAAGACACAAAGACCAAATAATAATAATAATAATAATCCCTGCTCTCAAGAAGCTCACATTCTGGTAGGAAGTTACCAGTAGCTAAGAGGACTACAAGCAAGTGCTTGGCAAATGGGCTTGAAGGCAGGCAATCCTATTTAGAGCAGAGAGGCAAATTTTGGAGATGATGATCCTCCTCCAGGTACATGTTGCCTATGTTATATTTTACCAATTACAGTTTGGCTTCAGTACAAAAGTTTTACTGAGTTAAAACACCTTTACTACCAAAGATCCTTACTTCTTAAAATGTGTAAACTTCAAAAACTAACCTCTCCGCACCCCCCTCCATGTCCTATTTCTCCCACCCTTACACAAAATGAACCACATGGAACAGCCCACAGCAGAGAATCCATATAGCCTTCTTTTTTTTTTTTTTGGAGGGCAATTGGGGTTAAGTAACTTGCCCAAGGTCACATGGCTAGGTGTGTGTGTGTGTGTGTGTGTGTGTGTGTGTGTGTGTGTGTTAAGTGTCTGAGGCCGGATCCAAACTCAGGTCCTCCTGACTCCAGGGCCAGTGCTCTACTTACTGTGCCACCTAGCCACCCCGAATCCCTTAACCTAGTATTGCTTGAGTTGAAAAACATTCCCCCAACCCCATTAGATCACTGATTTCAGGAATCTTCTATTAGAATTTCTCTGGTTTGGGTCAATTATTAAATAAAGGGTAGGAGGCAGGAGCATAAAGAGACAAAGCTCCAGCTATGCTGGATTCAATTATCTAGACTTCAAAGGCTAAGAATAGACATTTTTCAGAGGAAGAAATACAAGTTATCAAAAGTCATATAAAAATGCTTTAAATCACTAATAATTAGAGAAATAAGAATAGAATTTTTCAGAGGAAGAAATACAAATTATCAAAAGTCATATAAAAATGCTTTAAACCACTAATAATTAGAGAAATTCAAATTAAAACAACTCTGAGGTATTTCTTCCTCAAATCCATGAAATTGGCAAAGTTTGACCAAAAAAAGGGAAAATGACACTTTGGAGGGGGTTGTGGAAATAAGAACTTTAATGTACTGCTGGTGGAACTGTAAATTGGTCCTACCATTTGGAAAATTAATTTGGAAGTATGCCCCCCAAATTACTGAACTGTACATATCCTTTGACCCAACAATACTGCCACTAGGCCTATATATACTATGAAGAGATCAGAAAAAGAGGAAAAGGTCTTCATATATATCACATCTCTTTTTGTAGTGGCAAAGAATTGGAAACTGAGGGGATATCCAATAATTGGGGAATGGCTGAACAAGTATGGTACATAATGTGATGGAATATTACTATGCTATAAGAAATGATAAAGGGGATAGCTCCAAAAAGATCTGGGAAGACCTGTACGAACTGATGCAAAGTGAAATGGGTAGACCCAGGAGAACAATCTACACAGTAACAGCAATAACATAAAGATAATCAACTCTGAAAGACTTAGTAACTGATCAACACAATGACCTGTTTGAACTGATACAACAAGAAGTGAGAACTAGAGTGCAATAATTACAGTATCATAGAGATGAACAATGAAAAACTTAGAAATTCTGATCGATACAATAGTCAACCACAATTCCAAAGGATTCATGATGAAATACATTTTTCACTTCCATATAGAGACTCAGAGTGCAAACTGAGGTATATTAATTTTTTTGGGGGGGGGGAAGGGACAATAAGGGGAGTCTGTTTTGCTTGACTACACATTTGTATCAGGTTCTATTTTTCTTGCTTTCTCAATGAGGAGGCCAAAAGTGGGGGAAGGGAATACAGACTTGAAAATAAAATGAAATTTGAATTTAGAATAAAAAATCGACTTCAAAGGATTTCCATTAGTTTTAAACTTTACGATTATACTACTCTTCTGCTCTGAAGCAGCCTTTCTGACCATATTTGTTCATTATATATAAGAATCAATATATAGTATAGCAGGATAGGGAGGGGACTTTTAAAGAAAAAAAAGAAAAACATGGATACATACCACACTAGTATTTTCTTTTTTTGCCCTGGGTTTATTCATTACTTCCCTCCCTTACCTATTATAGCCCTTTATTTTCCTCTTTCCTTCATTTATATTTTAATTTCATATTTTTTCAAAACTGATTTTTAAGAGTACATGTTAAGACTTGGTAAAAGCAAAAAATTCCATGTGTCATGCTTTATAGTATGTATGTAATATATCACCTTATAATTTTGGCATCTGAACCTGGGATATAGAAAAGTGAACTGAAAAAAACTTCTGTTCAAACCAGACAGGAGGATATGAAAAACAATTATGAAGGTAGATGGATGTTAACATTTGTACTTCAATATTTCTTTTTTAAAATAAATTTTGTCACCTTTTGTTTTTACATATCCCCTTCCCTTCTCAGAGAACCATCCCTTATGACAAATTTTTAAAAAAATAGTTTATAGCAAAACTAATAATCATAACAGAAAAAAAATCTGACAGTAGATGCTGTATTCTGCATCCACTCCCACCTCTGCCAAGAAGATGGAAGTACCCCTCAATTATTTCAATTTCAATGGATCTTATCACATGGGTACCCCCTCCCTGTGTACAGATCCATGAACTTCACATGCTTTTTCATCTTATTATGATCTTAAGTGTTGTTGGGAAGACAGTCTTCTTACACATGAAAGAATTAGAGACCAATCAAATATAAAATCAAGAACTAAAATTAATATAATTAAGGTTAAGTAAATTATTTTAAGAATGTAATGGAATTTTGTGCCATAAGAAATAACAAAAGCTACTTTGGAGAACCCAAAATAGTACGTTGCAAAGTGAAGTGAGCAGAACGAAGAGGGGAGAAAAAAAACCATAGAAAGACAACACAGTTAAGAAAAGCGGTTTTGAAGGATGTAAATGCTCTGATCAAAACTGTCTCCAGAAAACTTAGAATGATGCATTAACCACCCCTTAACAGAGGAGTTATGGACACAAGTTAGTCGTGAATTTTTTAACACAACCACAGTACGGATTCATTTTGCTTTGCTATTACTAGTTACAAACTCCCCCCACCAACTTTTTACTCTAGATTAATTGGGGGGAGGGAGAGAAATTGGGGGAAGGAGCAAGCAAGTTATATCAAAGAAAGGGGTCCATTGCAACATTTTTAAAATGCACTGAAGAGAACAGGTCAAACAGAATAATTGTTGAAGTAACATGTAGAATTTTATTGTACATTTCTAAAAATGCAAGTAATATAAAATAGTCACGGTTCCATACAGAATTCTTTTTGTGTTCTATGTATGGAAATGCTCTTTTTTAATATTAAGTTTAGAATTTTAAAATTCTTTCGAAAAGAACAAGGTGTCTAATAAGTGTGTTGGGTTCAGGAAGGAGATCAATGCTGAACCCTAGAGCTATGATTTCTGGCACCAACACAGTATCTGGCATTTAGTGGGCATTTAACAGATTAACTAATTAACTAATGAACTATTAGTCAAAATGAAAATAGGAAAAACAAAAACAAATTACCTATAAAATAATTCATTTCAAAGACTGGTATATCTTGAATGATTCTCATTTCCACTTAAAAAAGGAAAATATTAATTAGCTATTTATTTAAAAGTTTATCATAAAGAAGTGATTTCTGCAGATTATTTTCTTTTAAGTAATGATCTCTCCTCTCCCCCTTATCCTTCTGTGTTATTTAGGAAGAAGACAGAATTAGAAGAAAGAGAATAATTAAACAAAGGAGTAGGCACCTGGGAGACTGCTGATATCAAAGTATACAAGCTGATTTGCAGGGTCCCTGTTTATGACATGACATTTGGCAGAGCACCTAAGGTGTGGTATCAGCGAATCATTCCTTTTCAGGAAGACCTAAATTCATAAAACTAAAGCTTAGCAATCTTGTCTAAAAGGATCATGCCTACTACTTAAAGCATTCTATTTCCTTATTTCTTCAACTGAAATAGTACACGAGATCTCCCACTTCCCTTTTCTTTCTCTCACTTCCAGCATTGAGTTGATGGTATTCACTCACATCAAGTTATCACAAGTTATAAATCAATAACATAGTGAATTGAGGGGGCATAGGCGGGACAAATCATAATCATGTGAAACAGAAAAGGACGGATTGGCAGGCAGCAATTAAGTCAGTATTTATCCTTTTTTTAATTAATGAAGATGAGATTTATCAGTGAAATTCCAAAGAGTCTAACATCACTGATAATCTGTCATTTTCCCCTTATGCCAGAACTCAGCTGAATGAATAATCAATCAATTAATAAACATTTATTAAGAACCTACTATTTGCTCGGCAATATACTAAGTACTAGAGATACAAAAAGAGGCAAAATAAAGTGCTTGACCTCAAGGAACTTATAAACTAATGTGGAGACAACATAAAAACAAGCATGTACAAAGCAAGCTATATATAAGAAAAATAGTAAATAATTAACAGAAGGGAGGAGACTAGAATTAAGAAGGGTTGAGAAAGGCTTCCTGTAAAAAAATGGGATTCTAGATGGAGTTTAAAGGAAGCTAGGGAGGTCAACAGGTAAAGTAATGGATGGAGAGCTTTCCAGGTATAGGCAGTGGCCAGAAAAAGTGCCCAGAGACTAGGGATAGTTTCTTGTTTGTATAAAAACTAAGAGGCCAGGGTCACTGGGTCAAAAAATACATATAAGAGGGATTAAGGTCTAAGAAGACTAGAAAGGTAGGGGGCTTAAGTTACAAAGACAGCTAGGTGGTACAGTGGATAGAAAGCGGGGCCTAGAGTCAGGAAGACTCATCTTTTTGAGTTCAAATCTGAACTTAGACAACACAATAGCTGTGTGACCTCAGGCAAGTCATTTAACCCTGTTTGCCTCAGTTTCCTCATCTATAAAATGAACTGGAGAAGGAAATGGCAAACCACTCCAGTAATCAAGATTGCCAGGAGAAATCTCAACAATCTTAGATATGCAGATAACATACCACTTTGATGGCAGAAAGTGAAGAATTAAGAATCTTCTTGATGAAGGTGAAAGAGGAAAGTATAAAAGCTGACTTGAAGTTTAACATTAAAAAACTAAGATCATGGCCACTGGTTCCATCACTTCCTGGCAAAAAGAGGGAGCAGAAACAGAAGCAGTGTCCAATTTTATATTCTTGCAGTCAGAGATCACTGCAGACAGTGACTGCAGCCATGAAATTAAAAGAGATTTTTTCCTTGGAAGGAAAGCTATGGCAAATCTGGATAGCATACTAAAAAGCAGAGACATCACCTTGCCAAAAAAAGTTCTGTACAGTCAAAGGTATGTTTAAAAAAAAAACAATAGTAATGTATGGCTGTGAGATTTGAACTATAAGGAAAGCTGAGTGCCACAGAATCAACACTTTCAAGTTGTGGTGCTGAAGAAGACTTCTGAGAGTCCTTTAGACAGTTATGAGATAAAATAAGTCAGTAATTAATTAATTCAACTACTCCTTGGAAAGACAAATACCAGAGATGAAGCTTAAATATTTTGTCCATATAATGAGAAAACAGGACTCATTAGTAAAGACCCCAATCTTGTTTCTTAATGGGAATATAGACAAGGATTTATGTAGAGAAGTAAATTAAACCACAAAATCTCAGTCATAAAAAGATGTGTGGGTGTGTGTACACACACACATTTTAGATACACACATACATATACATACACATACACATATTGGGAGTTCACACTAAAATCTTTTTACTAATAAGGGTATATAATCAATAAAGTTTGATGTCCACTGGACCAGAGAATGCAGAGTGAGGCCTACTGGTCCAAAAAGACACAGAATGAGGACAGATAGCCATTGGCCCAATGGTTCTCAGGGCACAACAACAGGGCAGATGTTAAGACCAGGTGTTCTATATGGTAAGGTATCCAATTATGCCAGAGTGCAGAAGGGAAATGAAGCTGATATGCAAACATATCTCCTTCACTGTGAATGATAAAACCATATCCCTTTGACATTGAACTATCTGATGGTACCAATGACATTGATAGTGAGAGCTTTTTTAGGGGGAGAGAGGAAGTCACAGGTACTTGTAGCTACTAAGAAGGATGGGGCTACAGGGTTAACAACAGCAGTTCCTGAAAAATGGTGGAAGGATCAGGCTACAGACAGGGCCTGTAGTACCCTGGAAGGATGCTACTCTTCAAAGATGTAGCTCTTAGACATGGGTTCTGAGGCATCTGTCTCTGCCTGAGGGAAGAAAAAATCATTTTGTGGTGGTGAGGGTCTCTTCCTCTTTGCTCATGCCATTTCCTGTCTCTTCCATTGGCTCTGCTTTGGCTCAGCTGTCTTGCCTTACTGCAGATCAGTTTGTTGGTGGTGGTGCTGGTGCCATTGGGGCCATGTCTCTAATGCTAAAAATTCATTTCACACAGAGGAAATGTGACAGACAATAAAAATAAACAGTGATCTGTCCTACTGTGGCAAGGTGGCAAGGGATTCTCTCCTCATCAGTTTCCTTCTCTTTGCTTGAGTGACCTACAGCTAAAGTTTTAGTGTACTTGATTTTATGGCCTGGAGATAGTAAAGAAAACATTGTTGGGGGTTTCTACTCACATGTCTCTTATTTTTACCCCCACCAATCAAAAAGTGCAACTCCAAGAAGGTCTTCTGTCTTTGACTATGGTGATTCATTTCAACCTTTGGAAGTAGTTAAAATATCTTGGTTATCAGTAATTCCTAAAATCCGCTAACAATTGTTGATAATGAAAAAGGTAGGAATAATGAAAATAAAAGGAACCAAAGTATAAAAATAAAAAGGTAGGAATGAAAGGAACAATGCACTTCCAGACCTCATACTATATTATAAAGCAGCAACCTTCAAAGAACCATTTGGTATTGGTTAAAAAACAGAAATGTAGATCTATGGAATAAATTTGACAAAGATGAATCAGAATAATTTAATTCAACAACCCATAATTCAATAAACTCCCAAACATAAAATTACCTAGGGAAGAATTCCCTATCTGATAAGAACTGCTGGGAAAACTGGAAAGCAATCTGGCCTAAATTAGGCTTAGCCCAACTATTTTACATCACATTCCAAAAACTCAAAATGAATGTGACCTGGCCATTATAAGATCATACCATGAAAAATCTGTAAGAGAAGCAGATCATAATATCTTTCTCTGCTATGGGTAGGGGTGAATCCTTATCAGTGAACAGTCCACAAATATTTATTAAGCACTTATGATGTACCAGGTTCCGTGCTAAACACTGGGATTAGAAAGAAAAATAAAAATAATCCCTGCCCTCCAGGATCTCTGAAGAGAGAGACAATCTCAAAAACAACTAGTTACAAATGAGATAGATTCAAAGTAGATATAAGGCAATCTCAGAAGGAAAGTCAATAGTAGCTGCAGAGACCTGGAAAGACTTGCCTGGGATAAAGGCAATCATAAAAGATCAAACTGGTAATTTTGATTACATGGAATTGAAAAAGTTTTTGTGCCTACAAAATTAATGCAACTGGGATAAGGGAAGTGATAACTAGGAAAAATATTTCTATTAATTATCTCTATTAAGTGTGTGATATCCAAGATATATAGACAACTAAAAGTAATATTTCAGAACAAAGGTCATTTCCCAATAGGTAAGTGATCAAAAGTTATGAACAAATATTCCTCAAAAGAAGTGCAAATTATTAAATGTCCTATGAAAGAATGTTTTGAATCACTAATAAAGGAAATGTAAATCAAAACACTGCTGAGGTTTTGTTTCATACCAAGCAAATTGGCAAAAATGACAAAAGATGAAAATAGTGTTGGAGGGGTTATGGAAAAATAGACACAGTAATGTATTATTGGTGGAGCTGTGAAATGGTACAACCATTCTGAAAAGAAATCTGGGATTATACAAATAAAGTGACTAAAAGATCCATACCCTTCAACCCAGAGATTCCACTGCTAAGCATACATCCTAAGGAGGTAGTGATAAAAAAGAAGGATCCCAAATACAACACAATATTTAAAGCAACACTTTTTGTGGTAGCAGAGAACTAGAAACAAATTAGACGCTCATCAATTGAGTAATAGCTAAACAAACTGTGGTACATGAAAGTAATGAAATATTGCTAAGCAATCAGACACTTAGAACATGATAAATACAGAGACACATGGAAACAACTTATATCAATTTATATTGAGTAAAATAAGCAGAATCAGAAAAACAATAAACATAATGACTTTGTTTAGTCATTTCACTGTCTGACCTTTCATGACCCCATTTGAGGTTTTATTGGAAAAGATACTTCGGTGGTTCACCATTTCTTCCTCCAGCTCAATTTACCAACAAGGAAACTGAGGCAAACAGGGTTAAGTGACTTGCCCAAGGTCACACAACTAGTTAAGTGTCTGAGGCCTCATGTGAACTGAAATCTTGCACTCCAGGCCTGGCGCCCTATCTACTTTACTACCTAGCTCCCCATATATAATGGCTATAACAATACAAATGGAAATAACAACGACAAAATAACTGAAGCTGAATATTGTGAAATTATAATGCTTGAGCTTGGCCTCAATGAAGAGGTATGAGAAGATACCTTTGCACAATGGAAGGACAATGGGTATGGAATACTGAATAGTGATACTAAAATCTTAGACTTTTTTGATATATTACTTAAGTTTTCCAGAACTTTTCCCCCCTTCCTTCATTCATATTTGTATTATGATGTATGGTTCTCTGGAAAGGGGGAGAAGAAGGAAAACAGTGGGAAATATTGGTGACATAAAGACAATAAAGTTATATTTTAGAGACAGACATTATTTTTATAAAGAAAAAAATTATCATTCAAATGATATTCTCCCCTTCAAATCTCTCACTGTACTTTTTTCTAATATTCTAGTGCCCTTACATAATATTTTACATTGTCTTCATGTCTTCTCTCTCTCTTACATTAGTTTTATAGAAGCTTTTTACTATTTTTTAAAATGAACTTTGTTTCTACTCCAGTCCCTCGTAGTGTTTTTCACACAGAAGGTATTTCAGTGTTTGTGGAATGAATGAAAGAATAAATGAGCCCTAGTCAGAGAAGAAAAAGAAAGAGGGAATAGTGGGACAAGAATGCAAGGAAGAGAAGGAACAGGAAAGGAAGAGGAAGGAAGGAGGAAAGAGAGAAAAAAGAGAAATGGGGTGTGTATGTGTGGAGGGAAACATGAGAGTGTCCTCCCTCTCTCTCTCAACAGCCATGAAGAAAGAACCTTTTACTTTTCTTTTCCTTTTTGGAGGGCAATTGGGGTTAAGTGACTTACCCAAGGTCACACAGCTAGTGTGTGTGTGTGTGTGTGTGTGTGTGTGTGTGTGTATTAAGTGTCTGAGACCAGATTTGAACTCAGGTCCTCCTGACTCCAGGGCCGGCTGATGCTCTATTCACTGCGCCACCTAGCTGCCTCAATGAAGAAGAACCTTGATAGACATATTTAACCTTCTGGTTGAATATTCACTTACTTGCCTGAAAGCATCTGGCTGGATTTCCAGTTCTGATTCTGTGATTTGTTCAAATTCAAGTCAAGTCAAAAGTCAGAGCCAAGAACACAATCTGTTACTGTTTTTTCTATCTACTACACTACATTTCCTATGTTCTCATAGCAAAACTGTGAAAGTTTCTACGAGTTTAAAACTGAAAACTCAAAGGCTAAGGATGTGTCTGATGGTGTATTACTAAAGATTTTATCTTAAAGGAAAAGATGTTCTCCTCAACTGAAGCACCACATTTGTAAGAGTGTGGGTTGACTGAATTAATGAATCAACCTCACCCCACATCAAGTAACCTTAGTCCTTAAAAATAATGCTAGTGGGGGTGGCTAGGTGGCACAGTGAATAGAGCACCGGCCCTGGAGTCAGGAGGACCTGAGTTCAAATCTGGCCTCAGACACTTAACACAAAAACTAGCTGTGTAACCTTGAGCAAGTCACTCAACCCCAATTGCCCTCCAAAAAGCAAAAAAAAAATAATGCTGGTGAATCAATCAATTAAAGGCAGAAATTGAGAAAAGGCCTTGGTTAATTTGGAAGGAATGAAAGCCATTGGATGAAATGAAATGACATTACACAAAAATAATATATTGGGGCCGACTAAAGGGACTCAGTCATGTCCTATGGGGCTTGTATAAAAATATCAAGCCAGTTCAGAACCTGACCATTCAAAAGTGACTCTGCAGTGGAAATAATTCTAGCCAAACTCCTGAAAAGGAATCATTTGGGGCAAGGCACCAGGAGGGGAGGGAGCCTCAGTCTCTTCTCTACCCTGTCTTTGACCAGAGGAAGACCCTAAAAACCTCAAAAGAATGGAAGATTTAGGACTCTCAAAAAGTGTCCTATGAGGGTCCCTGGAACAGCAGTGTCAGAGAGCGGCATGTTGACTGGGAGCAGAAGACAAATTAGGCATACTGAGAAAAGGCAGCTTCAGGATTCTATAAGGAGCCCAGCAGAAGGTCACACCGTACTTTTTTTTTTTTTATGGAGAATTTCATCAAGACTCTGTGCTTTTTTGAAGCATATTATTTTCTTTTTGTTGTTGTTTTTTGTTTTTTCTTTCTCATGGTTTTTCCCTTTTGTTCTGATTCTTCCTTCACAACATGGTAGAAATATGTTTAATATGATCATACATGTATAGACTATATCAGATTGCATGCCATCTTGGGGAGGAGAGAGTGGAGGGAGGAGGGAAATTTAGAACTCAAAATTTTATAAAAGAGAATGTTGAAAACTGAAAAGTAATGAATTAATTTTTAAAACTCCAAAGAATAGCAATAAAAAAGAATGTTAAAAAAAAGAAAAGAAATTTTCTGTTTCTAATAATCAGAAGCTGCAAGTTCATACCTTTGCCACATGAGCTCTGTAAGACTGAGTCCATTTCCCCCTCAACTTTATATGTACTTGCGGTAGAGTATGTTCTTGATTTTATTTTTATTCTTTTTTTGTGGGAGGAAGGGGTTGTTTGAGAACATTTGTGCCTACAGTTCTTACTACAGCACCTTAGTGCCTGTTTCTAAAAGTCTGGTTGGCTTATTGACACCAACTAATAATCAGTGGGAGAAGAACATTAATGGGGGACTCATGAGGGTTTTAATAAAAGAAAAACAATCTTCTAACCACTCAAGGTTACCCCAAGAATCCTGAGAGGGGAGGTAACTTAACTCTGGGGACCATACCTGCTAGCGTGAATATAAGTTGGCAAAGTGAGCCCAAAGTCTATGAATATACATATATATTTCAAGCTTTGTCAAATCACTTAACTGCTTTGAATATCTATTTATCTCTTTTTTGCTTGTTTATTTACAAAACCTCTCTTCTTTGTAGAGTTGGGGGACTACAAGCAAAAAACACTACATATACTATCAGATTGGGTTGATGTGTGAGTTGGTTTTACTGAGCCATATTTCTATTTCCTTTTATTCGCTCTTACAGGGGTTGGGTCCATGGATAGAAGAGAAGACAGGGATATATTGGGAAATGAAAACTATGTAAATCCAAAAGATATCAATCAAAAATGTTTCAAAGAAAAAAAACCTATGAAAATGATTAAAATATTCAGGATCTAGGAGGAATCCCAAGCTAGATCAGCCTCACCTCTGTGCCTGAATAGACTGTACTAAATAGATTTCTGGCAATCACAGAATGGGAGGGAAAGAACCTCCTACTCAACAAAAGGTCATTTAGGTTAGTCAGGCATTTGTCCTAATCTTTGCCATCTTCCTTATTTACTGTGTAGACTTCCTATGGGTTGTAGTTCCATTATTAGAAGGCCAAGGGACAATTATCTTTAATGACTTTCAAAGGATAATAATAAGATGAATTGGTTAACAGTAATGAAATCCGCTGAAGAAGAAAATCACTTTCTGGTTGAGTTTGCAAAGAAAAGATTTAGTCCCTACAAATAACCAAAGACAGTTTATTCAGCAACTTGAAGTGCCTGCTTTTCAACAAGCTGCTGAAAATTTCAATTTTCGGAGATTCAATTCAATCAAAACAATCATTTATTAAGGGCCCCAAATGGTATCAGGAGCTGTGCTAGGTGCCAGGGATTGAAATTCAAACATGAAATAGTTCTTGGTCTCAGGGAGCTTTCATTCTCCCTATTCAAACATAGCCATAAATCTTGACAGAGAAGGCATGTATTGTAGTATAAGCTAAGGAAGTCCAAATCATAGATTCAGGCCTGGAAAGGACATTCCAAGTGCCCCTACTCCAATGCCCTCATTTTATATAAGAGAAAACTGACTGAATACTTAGGTAAACAGATATGAATGAATACAGTCCCTATTTCGAGTTATAAAACTGATCTGGGAAAATTTTGTGAAGGAAATTTATTTTCTATTATCTGTTACGCTTTAACTCCTATCCTTGTTATTATTATTATTTTTTGGCATGTAGAATACAGCCCAAAGTCAACGTGTCTGCCTAAAAGTCATTAAATCTAATGGAATTTTTTTAGTGGCTTGCCTAAACTTCCTTAATTGCAGTAACTTCCCTAGCAGTCTTATCTACCTAGCTAGGGAGAGAACAGGAAAAAAAAAAGTCTGCCTTGTCTCAGTCTGGCTTCCCAGAAAGGACATGGAAAAGGTGACTTAAGTCTGTAATGGAAGGCACAGAACTGGCCTTAAAAAACCTGGGGCAGTCCTTGATCAGGAAAATTTTAGCTCTCCTCTCAGGTGAAATAAATACATTTTCGAGCCTAACTTCACAGTGAGCACTTGGTTCAGAGAGAATCAGAAATTTCCCTGTGAATGAGTGAGGGGTAACAGGAAATGAAAATCACATTGTCCACCCACAACCTGCATTCCTCTGTTTAGTGTCTGACAACTGGCTGGGCAACTTGTGGCAGGCATGCCAGTGGATAATCAGTCACACTCACCATAATAGATTACAGTGTAGTCATTCAGCCATGGGAAAAGCGGTCCTGACTGGCTAAGTCCCCAGTAAGCAAGAAACAGTAGGTGCCTCTCCAGATGTGTGTGTATGTGTGTGTGTGTGTGTGTGTGTGTGTGTGTGTGTGTGTGTCTGAGGGGAGGGGGAAAAAAAGGACAAAACCTCTGAATCCTTCTACTTCAATTAACAGCTACCAAATAGGTTTCTGAGTTAGCTTCCTGTTTAAAAAAAAAAAAAAGGCCTCCATAACCACCCTTTGCTTTCAGCAAGTCACCTCACTTAAGGAGGCAGTAAAGTATTGCGGAATGAATACTAGCAAATTGTACTTCTGACATTCTTTACTTCTGTGATTCTGGTCCCATCACTTTACCTCCATGGCCTCAGTTTTCTTATCTTTAAAATAAGGGGGCTGGATTATAAATGTCCTTTTCAACTCTAAATCTCTGATTCTATGACCTTTCCCGCCGTTCCCTCCTCTGCAAAAATGAGAGGGTCATGACCAGAAGGAAGTTCAAAAGGGAACATGGACAAGCAGGGCAGTTTTGTTATAATGCTAACGTTAATGTATATTTTTTAAAACAGTATACAACAGTTTACAATTTTGTATTTTTCTGTTCTTTCTATATTAGAAATATTGTTTGCTGATGCTTTAAGTTTGTGACTTTTTGTTATGAAAATTTCTTAGAAAGAAAAATATAAAATATAGGTGAAATTATATGATTTTAAAGTCCACTTCTGGCTATAAAATTCTATGTCTTCTAAATGAATCTCTCTCTCTCTTTTTTTCTTTTTTTGCCTTTTTGGAAGGGCAATGAGGGTTAAGTGACTTGCCCAAGGTCACATGGCTAGTAAGTGTTAGATGTCTAAGTGGGATTTGAACTCAGGTCCTCCTGGCTCCAGGACCAGTGAAATCAGAATTCACTGCACCACCTAGCCACCCCATGAATCTCTTTCTTAATATTCTTACAGGAAATACCAGTGGAAGTCAGAGACTTCCTCCCAAAGAGAATGTAAGCTCCTTGAGGGCAGCAAGATTTGTTTCCATTTTTTGTCTTAGAATCCCCAGAGCCTAGCACAAGGCCTAGCATACAACAGACACTTAATAAATGCTTTCTTGCAGTAAACATCAATTTGATATAAACACAAGATTACAACCTGTGGAAAGAACAGTATTCTTTCAAGATCAGAAAGTTTCTGTTTTTAAGCAATTTGAGAGATTGCTGAAAGCCCCCAAATTAAAGTTACATGTATATTCCTCTTCCTGGTCAATACTAAAACCCGGTATGAAATACTGGAACATACCAGTGTGGTAAGTGAGAAGGAAAGGCCCTGCAGGGATTCCTGGGTAGAGGACATGCATGCCACTAGAGATTCCAACCAAGTACAATAATTCCCCAAATCTGTTTAAAGGTCTATACTCCAAAGTCACATTCAAGTCAATCTTAAAGTGAAAACAGAAAAGAAAGATACTGTACTATGTCCAACAACTTTCCCACTAGAATCAGAGTGAGAAAAGAGAGCAGATTTCAGGAGAGTGTCAAAATAGTGTGACAAAATTAGAAAACAACATAAGGGATAGAAATCAAAATCAGGGGAGGGAAAGCAAAAGCAGAAGAGAAGGTCAAAAGAGACACGATTTAAGGGAATAAACTTGTAGGAGACAGTCAATGAATGACAGAAGTACAAGGCAAAGAAGGGAGAAGATAACAGGATGACAGGAAAACTGTGGAAGACAGAAGACAAAAAAAGACAAGCAGAGTAGCTTTAAAAATATTGATATCTGGAGACAGGGATTTTTTCTTATTTTTGAGGGCTACAGAACTTTGGATGGATCCCCTTTTGGACAATTTGCAGGACAGATTCAATTCAATCCAATCTAACAAGAGTCTATTAAGCACTGTCAAATACTGTGCTAGGTCCTGGGGTTTTCAGACAGAAATAGTACCTGACTTTAAGGAGCTCACATTCTTCTGGGTTTCATTGTCTTTGCTGTTGTTGTTAGCCCTTTTTCGGTCATGTCTGACTCTTTGCGACCCCATTTAGAGTTTTTCTTGGCAAAGATACTGAAGTGGTTTGCCATTTCTGTCTCCCACTCATTTTACAAATGAGGAAACTGAGGCAAACAAGGTTAAGTGGCTTGCCTGGAATCAGATAACTAGAGTCTGAGACTGGATCTGAACTCAGGTCTTCTTGACTCCAGACTTGGCACTCTTTCCATTGTTCCATTTAGCTGACCTTTTAGTAGTCTACACACATGTGACCATGGCCAGAAGGTTCCCCATCCCTGATCTACACATTAATTAATATAAAATATATGCAAAAAATAGGTGGGAAAATACTAACAATTATAGGAATCAGGAAAAGGTCTTTTGAAGGCATCTAGGGCTGCAAAGAAATATGGAGGGATAACATTCAAGGCATAGGGGGACATAACAGAATGTCATGTGTGAGGAACAGCCAAGAAAGTCAATTTGTAGAATTTGTAAAGGTAAGCAATATAAAATCAGTCTGGAAATAAAGGCTGGAACAAGATTGCAAAGGACTTTAGATGCTAGCACAGGACTTCAGATGCCATAGAGTTTTTATTTTACCTAGAGGCCATGGGGAGTCATTGAAGATTCTTGAGAAGCGCAGGGATACATGATCAAACCTATCCTTTAGGAGCACCAATTCCTAACAGGACTTGCACAAAGTAGGCAGATATGGATGAGTTGCAATCTGCATAACTGGAGTTGTTAACCTCATAAAAAAAATCAGAAATCCACTTAAATATTGAAAATTTTCTATGAATAGCAGAACCTTGCTAAGAGTTTGGTATGAGGTTGTTGTTTCATAGAACCCGTGGTAAGACGATTTAACATTACTGATGTTGCAATAGTAGTAATAATGATGATGATGACAAAAGCTGACATTTTTTTTCCCCAGACTAATGACTACGATGGGCAGCTAGATGGTACAGTGGTTAGAGTACCAGGCCTGGAGTCAGGAAGACTCATCTTCCTGAATTCAAATCTGGACTCAGACACTAAGTTTCAAAACGCTGGCCAAGTCACTTGCCCCCCTGTTTGCCTCAGTTTCCTTATCTTGTAAAATGAGCTGGAGAAGGAAATGGCAAATTATTCTAGTATCTTTGCCAAAACAATCCCAAATGGGGTCAAGAAGAACAGGGAATGGCTGAAATGACTGAACAACAAAAACGTGAAAACTTTCCATCAATAGACTGGCAATTTGCCTGTCATTTGTAGTTTTGGAGTTGACTGGGGGCACTGAGCTTGGAGGAGTGACTTGTACAAGGTGACACAAGCATGTATCAAAAGCAGAGCTTGAAGCCAAGTTGTCCTGGCTTAAGGCCAGCCTTTTCCACCATATCCCCTCTCAGCTGACATTTGTATAACAGTTACACAAAGCACTTTACTTACACTCCTTCATTTAATCCTCACAATCCTTTGAGCTAAATCCAACAGGTTTTAAAGTACCAAAAGGACTCTGTTACCTGACAATTTAACCCTCAAGACAGTCCCCAGGTACCGACTTCATAAGGAGGCTTATTTCCACTGTTTTCCTGTATGTGATATTCCTAGTTACCAGTGACATCACCTCTAAATTAATATAATTCTACCACCATGGAGCAAAGTTATGGCTTAAATTTTCAGGTCCTTCCCTTCCTCCCCCCCCCCCAAGTCAAATTCAGGAAGTGTCTTCTTACCCTTATCCTTTGTTAATTGCAAAATAAACAGATCTCTAACAAAGAGGTGGGTAGATTTCTTTCCTAAGCCCTCAGCCCTCTCTGCACTTCCAAGTTGGTGACTGATTGATAGAAGTATTCTTTGTGATCTCCAGGGACAATTCACCAAAGTCTTATCCCTTAGGACTCTTGTTAATCTTTCACCTAGGGATCCACCCAAATGACAGCGATCAAATCTCCCCACATTTCCAAATACCAGTGAAGCATGAGGATTGTCCACTAACAGTTAACCCTGACTCTTGCTAACAACTTGCTGACCTCTGGTCATATACATCTCCCTGGTGACAACTCTTATGCTACTCTGCCTGTGCAAATTCTTCATAAAAATAAATAGCAGCCTGCTCCTGCCTACCCAAGAGCCTCACCACTGCCCTCTGGGTGACCTTCCTCTTTAATTTTTTGGGTCCTGTGTTCTTCTATGCCTCTTGGGCAAACAGCATTCTGCCCCCCCATGCTGATGGTTTAAAGAAAAAAAGAGGCCTCTTGCTTCATGGAGAAGCAGGAGGTCATTAAAAGCATAGAGCCATTTCCTCAAAAGCAATCCAACTCACTCTGCTCCCCTTGCCTAACTCTAAACCCAGCTCACTGTCCATTCACATCTCATCAAAGATAAACGTATTGATGAACAAGGTCTAAGGGTTATATAACATAAACTATATGTTATAGTTTAGACTTCTTTTTTATTCTTTACTTTCTGATATAGTCCTATTTTACTAAAGTGCTGGTTTAGACTTTTTTGCTATTATTTACTTTTTGATATAGTCCTGTTTTAATAAAGTACTGCATCTATGCATTCAAGTACAGGTCTTTAGGGCCAAGAATCAGACTATGAATTTACTATTTCAAGTGCCATGCTAATACACCCCTTTCCTGAATCTCTATAGTCCTCATTCTGAGTCTCCAGGGTGCCTCCAGTGAATCTAGGAGGAGCTAACAAATGCAATTAGTCCAAGATTGTCACAGTC
Source organism: Petaurus breviceps papuanus (assembly GCF_028583685.1). Taxonomy (NCBI): domain Eukaryota; kingdom Metazoa; phylum Chordata; class Mammalia; order Diprotodontia; family Petauridae; genus Petaurus; species Petaurus breviceps. The sequence goes on from NW_027187302.1 coordinate 7,575,749, forward strand.
AGGACAATTGAATTACTAAAGGAAGCAGCCCAAGAGACTTAACTAAAGGACATCAGTTTTATCCACGAAATGTGACCTGAAAGATCAGCACTGGAAGGCCAACTGCTGAGCTGAGGAAATAAGACAACCAGCATGCTAAACTAGGCTGTAAGGGCCTGGTATACCAGTTTAAGCGAACGAAGATGTAATAATCCTCTCTGGTGGGCATGAAACTTTGAAAAGTATTCTGAGTTAAAAAACTTTTTTAAGGCTACTTTTATCTCTTAATCACAGTGATATTAACAGTAAAAGAGAATGGGAGGTAATTTTCTATTTTTTTTACATACAAAACCTTAGATAAAATGTTACATAAACATCAGTTATTATTTTTTATTATATTAGTATATCAATAATTTAAATTCTTCCACAAGAGACCAGCTTTATACCAAATTCTACTACATCAAGATTTTAGTGTGTATTAAGGATACCTGTGGACAGCTAGGTGGCACAGGGGACAGAGCACCAGACCTGAAGTCAAGAAGACTCATCTTTCTGAGTTCAAATCTGGCCTCAGAAATTTACTAGCTTGGTGACCCTGGGCAAGTCATTTAACCCTATTTGCCTCACTTCCTCATCTGTAAAATGAGCTGGAGAAGGAAAAGGCAAACCTCTCCAGTATCTTTGTCAAGAAAACCTAAATGGGGTCTTGAAGAGAAGAAAATGGCAAACCACTCCAGTATCTTTGCCAAGAAAACTCCAAATGGAGTCTTGAAGAGTCAGCCACAACTGAACAACAACAAAAGATACTTGCAGAACATACTGTGTGTAAAATTATTGCCAGGATATGGTGCTTGGGAAAAAAATTCCTTGTGACTTTGTCTGTATAAAGCTTATAGCTTTGTTAGTGGACTCTCAAAAAAAAAAAGCTACTAAAAAAGCAAGACACTCACAAAAATCCATTTGCCCTGCAGTAAGTACTTTACAGAAAACATTTGTGTACAATTTTCCCAGTGCAAAACATACAAAATGTTTCTACTTCCTTGCTAACATATAAACTTCACACTTAAGTTACATAGTTAACAGAATTTCAGTGTCCTTTTCAATCAAGAACTTTCCAAGTGACCTTAAAATTAAAGGCTCTTCCTCTACCCCCACAACTTCTGGGTGAGTAAAAAACAATAATCTTAGGAATTGTAGAGTTGTTCCTTAGGCCTCAGGGTAAAATGCAAAATTCTTTTTGGAGACTTTTCAGCAGTTTGATCCCCTTTTAACTAGAGATGGAGTTTTTTACGGCAGCCAAAAAGAAATTCATTCCTTTTACCACCATCCTCATCACCAGCAGGCAGACTGGCTTGGACTTTGATCACTGATCATAACTATTACATCTACCAGGAGACATGGGAAGTAAGGATGCCACTCAAATATTCTCTCTCTCTCTTTCACACACACACACACACACACACACACACACACACACGAAAGCATTAGTTCATTTTATACACATAGATGAATTTTCCCTCCATGCTGTAGAGTCTAAGACAACACACACACTCTCACTCTCTCCCCTTCTCCGCCCCCACCCCAAAGAGGCAGACTGTAGGATTGACATTCGCAGCTGCAGAACTGACCAGCGACCCTGCCACAGTCACGCTGTTTCTTGCTGCCCTTTTTTTAGCCAACGACGTCTGACCTCAGCATTACCATCGGTATCACCCGGGTGGGGGGTGGGGGTGGGGGTAGGGGTAAAATCCTACACAAGGGCCAAGTCTCTCCCTCTTTTTCTCTCCCCTCCCTCCTTCCCGCCTCTTCTCAAATGAGGTCCGATCCATCCATCCAAAGCAAAGTGCTTTGGGGATAGACTAACCTGGAAGGTATCAGAAAGCTATTGTTTCTCC
>NW_027187302.1:7577632-7709974 GCF_028583685.1 Petaurus breviceps papuanus
AGTCGGGCCCGTCCACATAATCCGCTAGCCCCACCAGTTCATCCTCCTCCTCCTCCTCTTCCTCCTCGTCTTGCTGCTGCTGCTGCTGCTGCTTCCCAAGTACCTGGCTCATCGCGGCGGGTCTCCCTTCGACCAGCGTGGGCTCCAGGAGGAAAGGGGAGGGAGTGCACAACTCTTCTTTGCTTGCAGCTCGGCAATCTGTTTCTGAATTGGCTAGCTCGCCTCCTCTTTTCTTATCCCCTCCCGGAGGGGGAGGGGAGGAGGGAGGTGATGGAGCCCTGTCGGCGACTGTTCCCCCCACCCTCGCCACGGGCTCTGGGGTCCCGGTCCAGGACTTTTCCACCGTGCCCAACCGTGCACCCCCTCCTCCCGCCCCGCCAGGCGAAGGAGAGTCCGCTCAAGCCGAGCAGTTCCTCCCCGAGGAGAGAGAGAGAGAGAGGGAGAGAGAGACTGCGTGACCCGAGTCACCTGACACACATTGTCACACACACACTCACACACACACTCGCTCAGCGCAGGGACTGGGAAACCGAGCATACATAGAAAACTACTCATGCAAGCTGCCCGCACGAGCACAAGCACACACGGGCACTGCACACATTCAAGGCCACAATCCCACGGATGCGCAGGGGACCCCACACCCTACCGCTCCTGCACATGCTTGCTCCACAAACACGCGTGCTGGTCTGTTCATACCAAGGCAAAAAAGCACTGCAGTGCCCCCCTACCCCCACTCACATTGTTATCCCTCGTGCCTGCGGGAGGGGGGAGAAGAGGGGGGTTGGCAAATATCCGGGCACCGACACACTGTTTGTAGACTTATGCTGATGTACCCAGGCACAGTGCAAGTTCGACCACTCCCTAGCTGGTAGTATTTAGTGTACAAGGCAGGAGAATTGCTTTGGAAGCCCAAAGATTAGAGCTCCAAAGGCAAATACGCAAATCAGCCGATAGTGCCCTGTCTTGATGAATTTTTAGGAGACCAGGGTTCAAATCCCACCTACCTCCCAGCGTGGTGGTGGTGAGGATCAAATGAGATAATGTTTATAAAGCCCTCAGCACGGAGCCTGGTACACAATAGGCACTTAATAAATGATTGTTTCTGTGCTTGGCACAGACTAAATTGGTAATATAAGCTTGCTGACTTACTGACTCTCTGGTCCTCAGTTTCCTTTTCTGTAAAATAAAGTTGGGGGGCAGCTAGGTGGTGCAGTGGATAATGTGCTGGACCTGGAGTCAGGAACTCATCTTCCTGAGTTTAAATCTTGTCTCAGACACTTACTAGTTGTATGACCCTGGGCAAGTCACTTAACCCTGTCTGCCTCAGTTTCTTCATCTGTAAAATGAACTGGAGAAGTAATGGCAAACCACTTTGGTATCTTTGCCAAGAAAACCTTAAATGGGGAAACAAAAAGTCAGACATGACTGAAAAAAAACGTCTGAACACAAAATAAAGTTGTGATCTATGAGGTCCTTTTGTTTTAAATCCTATCATTTCTTTTTTTTTTTTTTTAAGCAATCAGGATTAAGTAACTTGCTCAAGGTTACACGGCCAGTTATTTCTGGGTGTGGTGCTAAGTGTCTGAGCCGGGATTTGATCCACAAGTCATCCTGACAGTGGAGCCGGTGCTCTTACTCTCTGTGCTACCTGGAAGCCCCTAAATCCTATAATTTCATGCTTGGCAGGAAAGTGGGGGAGTGGGAGTGGGGAGGTTGGAATAAAACACATTTCATCCACAGGCCTTTCACTAAAGGACAATGTTTCCAGGAGTACTGGTTATTTGGTTATTGCTATAATCTGTTTTTATATATATATATATATATATATATATATATATATGTGTGTGTGTGTGTGTGTGTGTGTGTGTGTGTGTGTGTGTGTATAATCTGGCTATTGCTAACAATCATGTGGGTAAATTTCCTTCTGTTGGTGCAGTATAAGATAAATAGGATGGTCAATGAAATGATCCAAACCAGGCAGGTGCCAGTGTAGACAAGCATTGTGTACTCAAGTTCAAAAGACCTCAAGTGCTGTAGAGAACACACACACACACACACACACACACCCCTGAATGTGCAGGGGTGAGGGTGGGAAGGTACAGAGCTAGAAGTTTACAACTCGTTAACTAAAAGGGTATCTGTGGTTCATGAAGATTGAAACTATCTTACTATTTTGACTCACATCATGAATCCATGGGTGCTTATGAGTATGTGCTGTATATACAGACAAATACATACATATGCATACATTCATACAAATATGTAAAGCCATACATGAGCAGCTTTCCAGAGGACTGCTGTTATGAACAGCTTCCAAGGTTCTGATTACATAGTATAGCAAACTCTCTATTTATTCAATAACAAATCAGAGCAAAACATTCACAGAAAATCAAGGTACAGCATTCACAATGTTACAACTTATCACAGAAAATCAAAATACAGCATTGCCCATGTCACAACTCCACAACTTATCACTAAAATGGCCACAAAGTTTTCACCAAAGTGGTCACACAGTTTTCAACAAAGTACAATCCTTTAGTAACTCAATCATTCAATCATCCTTAATCCAATCAGTCTTAAGAAGGAGGACCTCCTTAATCCTTAACTCACTCATCCTCAAGTAGGCAAGGCTTCCTTAAGGGACACAAAGTAGAATAGTCAAAGTTTTCCACCCTGGGGTGAAATTAAGTTACAATATCAGTCACTACTCAGTACTATCTTAAGGGGTAGTAGAAAATACACAGGCCATCCAGCCCTAGGTCACAAGTAAGTTACAATTTTGTTAGTCACTACTCAGTATCCACAGAGAGGTTTTTTCATCTTGACTCAGGGCAGCCTTTCAGCTCCCATGGTTCCTCTTCCATGGTCCCAGTTCCCACCTGAATCTAACCAACTGTCACCTGGGTTCAAAGGCAGACAGCTCCCAGCTTCTTGTCCAGATCTCAGTGCAGTTCCTGCTCCACATTGAAGCTCACAGTGTCCAGTACATCTCAAATCCTTCACAGTCTCTGTTCCTGGGAAGAGAAAACTTAACAGAGTCACAGACAGACAAAGTACCAACACCACATTCATGGTAACTCTGGCAGCTCCAGCTGGCCCTCAGAAGTCTTCAGCAGCTCTATTCTCAAAATCAAAATCACTTTCTCCCATTCTCAAAATCAAAATCACTTTCTCCATGGAAGTTCCAGTCCAAAAGCAGCAGCCCAGCCTTCAGATGCTTGCTGAGAGAAATTCTTTCTCTCTCTCTGGGAGCAGCTGCTCTGCCTCCAGATGCTTCTCCCAAGAAGTTTTGACTGTCCAGCTTGTGATCTTCCTTAAATACAGTATAGCTTCTCCCTGTTCAGCCCCTTCCTGTTACATCATCAACAGGGGATCATACCCTCTCTTTCTTTAACAGAGGCTTAATTTGAAACTAGTTGCTAAGTACATCTCAGATTTCCAATACAAAGGGATCTTCAAATTTCATTACCATTACAAAATACATACACATGAATATGTATATACATATATGCGCACATATACATGCATGTACATGCATGTACTTGTATACATGTATACATGTGTGTGTATAGTTTAGTAGCTAGAATGTTGGACTTGTAGACAGAAAAATCTGTGTTGGAATTCCAGACCCTTTGCTAGGTGTGTGACTTCACTCATAAGTCACTCCTCTCTCAGCCAGTTTCCTCATTTGTAAAATGTGGATAATAATGACACTTATCTTAACAGAATCATTTTGAGTATCAAATAAGACACTGTATATAAGACTATTTTGCAAACCTTAACAATGCTATTAGAGACTATCCAGCTAAGAAAACAGTAACTTCAAGAGGTTCCTAGCTTAGCACAGTGCCTAGTACATGGTAAGTGCTTAATAAATGTTTCTTGATTGATTGATGGGTAGGTAGGCAGGAGCAGAGATGGACTTAAACCCAGGTCTTCTGAGACTAGGTTCCAGGGAAGTTTCCAGAGCTATACCAAGCTTCTTGTGAGTCTAGCCATAGCCAAGCCTGGAGATGAAGGCTGTCCCAAAACTTTTTTTCCTGAATGGGCAAAGATTGTTTTAGGTTCTTTCTAGAAGCAAGGAAGCCAACTTCACTGTGATAATGAACAGATTGAAATGCGACCTGCCCTAAGTTAACAAGAATCCCTCAAAAATTCATCTGTTTGGGGAAAATCTCTGAGCTATCTTAGGCCTTGATCCCAGACTCAAATCTTCAGGGCTATAATCTTCTATATGTGTCTCCTCCAAAATCCAGAGGTTCCAGCTAAGATGCCCTTTAACTTCATGGTGTAATGAAAAGAGCATAGATGTTGCGGTCAAAAGATTTAGGGTTCTAGTCTTCTGATACTGTGCAACCATGGTCATTAAAAATCTCAGACCCTTAGTTTCCTCATGTGTAAAATGGAACTAACAATACTTCTACAATCTGAGAGAGTTTATGGGAAGAAGTTACTCTGAAAACCTCAAACCCCTATACAAATGTAACTCTAGAAGTCACAAATGGTATTCTTTCTTGGCTATCTGAGCATCAGATAATCTTTTGCCTTCTACAGTTTTATTCCATAAGTTTAAAATAAAATAAAAAGATTAGTATGTTTTTTCTTGGGAAAGAATGGTCAAAATAGGCAAATTTTGGGAAGTTTGTTTTCAGGTTTCATATTTTGTTCCCTCCCCTGACTCTATACCTTTTAGAGCCTTTTCCCTTATCAAAACTGACTTTCCAAAAAATGATCTGATATCACTCATTTTGTGAATTCAGTCCATACTATATATTAACTCCCGTAGGACTATTTTCATTTTAAATTTTCTCTGAGTTTTGGGATAAAAGACTTTCTTACTGTTAAAAGTTTCAAGCATTAGATGGCAGATGGGAGGGATATTTAGGGGTAAGAAAACTTACTGGGCTTGAACACTTCTCAATCTATATTACCTCTTCTGAAAATTCTGGATCTGTGGTCTTGTGGGGATTTTCTTAAATATAAACTATTGTTTGGGAAAGTCAGAAAGAATATAATACACAGAATCTTACTGGAGTTTAGACCCAAATAGTTCAAACTATGCCCAAAGAGTTTAGTCTAGAAATATGACAGATTTCAAGTTGTAATTTTAAAATCTTGATACTTATCTTGTGCAAATCATTAAAGCTCTCTGGACACCGAATTTTAACAAACACAGAAACAATATAGTGCCAGTCCAAAGAAGGATGATCCAAATGGTGAGGGGAATGAAGACCATGCCATATAATGGTCCATTGAAGGAACTAGGAAGTATGCATCCTGTAGAAGAGAAGATTTAGAGGAGAAATGATCAATATCTTTTAATATATGAAGGGTAGAGGAATTAGCCTTCACCTCAGAGGACAGATTTAAAAGAATTCAGTGTAAGAAACACCTTTCTAAAGATTAATGATTGAGTGAAATGAACAGAAATCAAAGAAAAATTTATACGACAGTAACATAGTAAAGACAAACAAGTTTGAAAGAATTGGGAACTCTGATCAATGTAATAAATAGTCAATTATAATTCCAGAGGATTCATGACACATGCTACCCACCTCCTAAAAGAGAGGTAAAGGACTCAGAGTGCAAAATAAAATATTTTTGGGGGGCATGGCCAATGTGGAAATTTATTTTGTTTGACCACACATGTTTATAAGAGGGGTTTTGTTTTTCTTTCATTCTCATTTGAGATTGAGTTTGGGGGATGAGGGGAATAAGGCAAATTTTTACAAACTGAAAAAAATCTATAATTAAAATTTTTTATAAAAGATTTTATTTCCATGACTTTCTTCCACCTTAAAAATTAACTTTAGAAATTGAAAACAAAAGGAAATAATGTTCCACAAATGAGAAATTTTCAAATTGTTTCTGGATGTATCAAAAAAAAATAAAAGAAAAGGGGGCGGCTAGGTGGTGAAGTGAATTGAGCACTGACTCTGGAGTCAGGAGGACCTGAGTTCAAATCCGACCTCAGACACTTAACACAAAAAAAAACTAGCTGTGTGACCTTGGGCAAGTTACTTAACCCCAATTTCCCTGCCTTCCCCACTCCAAAAAAAGGAAAAAAAAAAGAAAGAAAAAGAAAAACCCACACAAGTTTTATCACTTTTTGTTGAATAATGTGTTAGAAAAGAGTGACTAAGATTTTCTATGGAGGGCAATTTTTGATTTAGTAGAAGTAATAGTAGATAGTATTCTCACCAATTTTTAAGTCATATAAAATATAATTTAAAAAAATAATGATCAATGCTAAACAAAAACAGAATGGACTGCTTTGAGAGTCAGTAGCTGCCCATCGGTGGAGATTTTTACACAGAGGCCAGGTGGCCACTTGATTGGAATGTTGTAGAGGCCATTCCAACTCCTGGCACCAATTTGGGTTAGATGACCTTGGAATCACCTTCTCATTCTGAGATTTTGTGATTGTGCTAGTTTGCCCAACTATAAAATAGGGATACAAATGTTTGTCACTCACTTTGTGCAAGAGGCTGCATGAACGTAATGGACTAGAGAGCTGGCCTTGAAGTCAGAAAGACTGAATAAAATACTATCTCTGACACATACCTGCTTTGTGAACCAAGGCAAGTAACTTAACTTCTTGGTGCCATAAGCAAGAAACCCTCAGCACAGAAAGTGCACTAACCTGCATTGGAAGAGAGAGTTTCCTTCCCGGGAGTTCCTTATACCTTGTGTAATTGTATAATATGCATTGTGTAATTGATGTATTTTGTATAAAACAATGATGCTACTGACTGGTCTTCTATAGGGCATATAGTTAACTAGTGTTTTCAGGAGTGACAAAAGATTTGGGCTAATCCAATAAAACCATCTGATGACTTCCATCAATCGATGTATATCTTCCAGGCAGCTGACCTCTAGTCTTAAAACTAGTAGATGTAGAAAGAACAGGCACTTCTTTGTGGGGTATTAAGTAATATTTCAAATGAGACTATTCTAGTGAAGGCAGGTGCCTCAGATGCCTATTAGCTGTATGACCTTGGACAAGTCTCTGTAATATTAATGGTATTTAAGATATTCCCCCACTATTAATGAGCCTCAGGTGGAGCCCATTAAGGGAAGCTTGCTTAGGGGAAGCTGGCTTGTAAAGAAGGCTTTCATTGCTTTTGTTAATTTCTGATTAGGCACTGAGTCAGGAGGTTGTGATGCCTTCTGGTTCTGAGAAGTGTATATATACTCAGATTTGGTATTTTGCTTTGGGGGTTTGCTTATGAGAAGGATCTTCTGATTCCCTGGTTGAGATTCTGGGTGGCCATACATTCAGAGCTCCCTGGCTGTTTAGATGTAAAGGTTCTCTTGATCCAGGGATATATGTAAAGTGTATAGTTGATTCAGGCAGTCAGAGCCCTGTCTGTTGGTCTTTATTTCTCTGCTTGCATTTTCTCTGTATTTTCTTGGTATTTTCTCTGAAGTTCAGTATGCTAACTTTCCCCCTGAACTAGCAAATGTAATTTAAAAAGATTGTTGACCCCTTAAACAGCTATCTTTCTGTGCTAGCAGCTGTCCTTGGGTATGCCACTGTGGTTGCCGATACAGTCACTTACTCTGTTTGTCTCAGTTTCCTTAATGGAAAAAGGGGGTAAAAGAGTAAAAGGGAGCAAAGCCCAAGAAACCTGGGTTATGGCACCTATATCTTGTTGTTGTGAGGAGCTGCTGAAATCTTTGTAAAGAGTCTGAGTGCATAGTAGGCACTATATAAATGTTACGATTATACAGTTATCCTTTCCACATAGGACTAGTGTGGTGGTACCCCCATGATCTAGTAAACCTGTGTAAAATTTTTTGGCTCTTCCTTTGTACCAAAGAAGAGGTTTGCATTTTTCTTTTTCTTTTATGGCATGATTACATTGCCTTATTGTGAAATTGGAGTTGTCATTTTATAATACTCTTCATATATTTTATGCATTGCTAAGTTTCTAAACTTTTTCTCTGTCTTCTGCTGGCCTTTGTGTGTCATCCCCAGCTTCCACAAAACTCGCCCAAAATTCCCATTTAATTTCTTATGCTGACCCTCAATATATTGAAACCAAGATAGGGAAAGTCATAATGTGGAAGGAATACCTGCATTATGTTCTTTCTCCCCTATTAGTAGTATAGAAAGCTTACAGTATTCTAAGGGTACTTTATCGGCCATTGGCTATGCTCCTGATCTTTGCCATGTCGGATCACAACTCCTAGCAGAGCAGGGGCCAATGCTTCAACAGAATGACAACCACATGGTGCCCCAAGGCTCTTCCTTCCCCCCTTCCCTCTTCCACTGCTTGCCCCAGGTTTAAAGATTTCTAGTTATACTTATGTATCATCCAATCATAGATTTAGAGTTGGCAGGGTACCTTGGAGGTCATCCAGTCTAGTTTATAGCTTGTGTCTGTCCCAGAACAGTTTTGATTCGCAATAATTACTATTTCATGGCTGATAAATAATATAAAATAAATTTTGGTAGAAGGCACAAGTAGCTGGAGATGATCCAAAAATGTTACATGTAGGAGGTAGAACTTGAGGAGGAATTTTAAAGGAAATCAGTGATTCCAAAAGGCAGTGTGTAAAGTAGAAGTGCATTTGAGGTCTGGGTACTCTCCCACACACCTCCCCTCTCCAATCATTAACCAATACTTTTTCACAAAATTTGTAACATTGATGGGGCGTGTGAACACAAATAAGGAACATGCATGAAGGAGACACATCTGGCCAGAGAACACACATGGAAGGGGCAGGCCACACCTCATATAACAGCACAGCTAGGACTAACTACAAATGTCTTCTGGTAATGACGTTGTTCTTATTGGGACTGTCCTACCCTCTAAGGTTAGCAGACATATATATAGTGCCTGCTTTCTCCTGCTACTAACTTCTGGGCTTATCTCTTCAGGGCTTCACACCCTGCCATTTCAGCTCCAGTCTATAGGTTATAGTAGTTATAGGAACAACAGAAAAATAAACAAACAAAAAAGTGTGAATTTCTTTTGGGAGCAGGCAAGATTTTCTTATGATACTATTTCATTAAATGACTTTACTTTGAACTAATTGTATCTTCTGGCTGACTAGAGAAAAGGTACAAATATAGGTAGGGGTTTATGAGTTGTAGTTTTAAGGAGATGTGTAATCATAAAGTACCTTAATACTGGGGTATCTATTTTGAGGGCCCCACCTATTGGGGGGTTTGACCAAATGCTACGTAGAGCTATTATATATCATCTAGTCCAACCCCCTCATTTTATAGGCCAGAAAAGTTGCTTAAGTTACTTGTCTTAGGCATTAAGTAGCAGTAACAGGATTTGAACTCAGACCTAATTTCAGATTAAAGCACTCTTACTGCTGCTGTATCACTCTTTCTTTCTATCTTTTTTTCACCCCAAAATAGCCAGAAAGAGGCTTTCTTTTGGGTAATTACAGGCAATCCCAGTGTCGGGTTTTTTTCCTGCTACTTCCCAGATATCACTAATAATAATTTATAATAATAAGCTAACGCTCATACAGCACTTTTAAAGTTTGCAAAGTTCTTTAACTGTATGATCTCATTTTATCCTCACCACAACCCTAGGACAAGAAGCTATTATTATTCCCATTTTATAGATGACAAAACTGAGACAGCGTAACTTGTCTAAGGTCACACAGCTAGTAATTACCTATGACAGATTTCCAACTCTTCAAATTCAGCACTCTTATCTACTTCTCCACCTAGATACCTCCTAATATTATATAGTACTTAAATCTGGGGGCTGGTCAGGGAAATTAGAATGATGGAGAAAACTGCTTTGAGTCTTTCTTAATTTTGAGCTGATTCATGCTGGGCAAGGAACTGGGTTTAAATCTCACCTCCCATACTTAGAAGCTATGTGACCACGGCCAAGTTACGTTTAACCTGTTAGCCTCATTTTTTTTCATATGACAAGACAAGTTTAATATGTTTTTACCAAAAGATAAGTTTACTACTTCAGTTTTAACTGGAGTAAACATCTATTAATTCTAGGTATTGGGGGAGAAGCAGATTAAAAGAAGTTCACAGTCTAGAATAGGGCTATAATACACATGCAAATATTATACAACAAAATGATACATTCTAAGGGTATAATAGGTGAAAACAAGCAATATGTGTAGTCCAAGATGGGGAGGATTAGTACAGACTGTAATGATTTGGAAAGGCTTCATAAAAGAATTCCCAATGTTATTATTCTCTCCCTCCTCGATCATCTTGTCTTTATCTGCTTACAAAACATACCCATACACAAATAATGAGCTTTGTATAAACTGGGCCTTATGTGATGGGAAGAATTTCAAGGTAAATATTAGAGGAAGGGTATAGGGAACAAAGAGGCAGAACAGCATACAATATCATTCAATTAATCTACAGTCATTTAAATGCCTTGAAGACAGCTAGTTAATATAGTGGATAGGGTTCTGATTTTAGAGTCAGGACAGACTTGAATTCAAGTCCCACCTCAGACACTGTATGACACTAGCCAAATCACTTAACCTTTATTTGTCTCAGTTTCCTCCTTTGCAAAGTGGGGATAATAATAACACTTACTGTGAAGGTTTGTGAGGAGAAAATGAGATAATATGTAATTGTTTATTATTGTTCAGTTGTGTCTGACTCTTAATAGATCCCATTTAGTGTTTTTTTTGGTGGTTTTTTTTTTTTTTTGGCAAAGATACTGTAGTGGTTTGCCATTTCCTTCTCCAGTTCATTTTACAGATAAGGAAACTGAGGCAAATAGAATTGATTTGCCCAGAGTCACACAGCTACTAAGTGACTAAGGCTGGATGTAAACTCACAAAAATGAGTCTTCACATGTGTAAAGTGCTTCGCAAACCTTAAAATGCCATATAGACATCATCATCATCATCATGCCTAGCCCCACCACTAATCAGCACTGAGGCTATATCCTGCCATTTTTCTGACCCATGGCAGGATTTCCCTTGTTAGACATCTGGTGGTCCCCACTCCCAGGAGTTCACATATGGGTACAAGAAGTGGTGAGAACACTTGGTTAATTTAGGCCTATTGCAACTCAGAACTCCAGAGCCCAAGTGATCCACCAGCTGAGGTCAGCCTTCTTAGTAGCAGGGATTATAGCTATGGAACACCTACCCTTCAGTTTACATTCTTTTTTTTTCTTTTTCTTTTTCGCTTTTTGGAGGGCAATTGGGATTAAGTAACTTGCCCAAGGTTACACGGCCAGTTCTTTTTGTGTGGGTGTTAAGTGCTGAGGCCAGAACCAACTCCGTCCTCCTGACTCTGGGCCAGCACTTTACTCACTGCACCACCTAGCAGCCCCATTCAGTTTACATTCTTAAAGGGGTGATAACACATACATAGCACATACAGAATATTAATTATATGAATTTGCTGACATCGGGTCCCAGCAATGAGGAAGGACAGGAAGTAGTTCAGTTTTGCTGGAGTATAAGGCAGGTGGATGGATATATGTAAGATAAGGCCAGAAAAGGAGGGTAATACCAGACTATAGCAATCCTATGAATGACTGTCTAAGGAGTATGACCTTTATGCAGAAAGAAATAGGGTGCTGTTGAAGGATTTTTTTGGCCTTTTGGAGGGTAATTGGGGTTAAGTGACTTGCACACTTGGCACATGGCTAGTTTTTAGTGTTAAGTTTTTAAGTGACTTGTCATATGGCTAGTTTTTGCGTTGTTTCTGAGGCCGGATTTGAACTCAGGTCCTCCTGACTCCAGGGTCGGTGCTCTATTCACTGCACCACCTAGCCACCCGACTATTGGAGGATTTTTAACAGAGAACGAATCTGATTAGATCTGTGCATAAATAATATTAATCTGGTAACAATGTGAAGGATGGTCGGAAAGGAAAAATCCTAAAGTTAAGGAAATTTCTCAGGAGACTACTACAGAAAAGTGTTTAAGTGGATGGTAAAAAAAGGCCTGTACTATGGTAATAGAAATGGGAAAAGAGAAGAGAGGGTGGCTCACTGATGTCTTTCAGAGGTAGAAATGAAAGGACCTGACAATTGTTTAAATGTGGGGGATGAAGGGGAAGGAGAAGACAAAGACATGTACTGTCTATAGGCTGTTCCCTCTCAGGGGTTTCCTGCTAAGAAGTTGCTATTAATTCTTCTTTTGTCAGAGGACCTTGTCCTGTATCCCCACTCCACTATCTATTGTGTAGTCTTGGGCATGTCCCTTGAACCACTCTATGTAGCAGTGTTCTCATCTATAAAAGAAAGGGTTGGACTAGATCATCTCAAAGGTCTCTTTCAGCTCTAAACCCTATGATATGATATCTCTAACAAGGTTTTACTGTATTATGAGAGGCTTCACCCATCTGCTAGTGCTTTTAAAACATCACCATAAAAACAATACTGAGATTCTTTCTAGCTCTGTTTGTGTGCACTCAGAAAAATTACCCATTAATTTTGCTGAAAGAAACTAAAGGCCTAAGCCAGCTGGCATCACATATGAAAGCCACCAGGAACCAATCAGGCAGTACTTCTCTTTGGGCCTGATTAATTGGTAAAGCTCCTAATATCCTTAGTTGGAATGCCTTGTAAGGGCTTCAGGAGGAGGCAGCAAATAAACCTTTCTTGACCTTTGGGTTAGGTAGGAGAAGTCACTGAACAGGAAAATGGAAATGTACAGAGTGCTCAGAACTCTCCAGAACACTGAATTAAGTTCTAGACTTGTATATATGACTAATTCAGTTTAATTGAGCAAACATTTCTTAAGCAACTGCTATGTGCTAGGGACATAGCACTAGGAACAAAAAAACAAAGATGAGGAACAGCTCCTGTCCATAAGAAGCTTACATCAATTCCCAGTGTAATTATTCAATTGAATTCACATTTATTAAACAATTCCTGCAATGTATTGTTTTAGGATGCAGGAGAAAAGAAGTTTAGCTAAAAAAAAATGCCTGCTTTCATTAAGCTTATAGACTAGTACAGAGACAATGTAGATGATTATAATAAATAATCAGAGCCATAGCTGGGGCAGGACAACTGACCCTTTGCCCCAGGTAATAAAAATTCAGAGGGCATGCACATTTTACATATTTTTAAAAATTATGCAATTTTAAAATAAGTCATATTTACATGCTGATAGTATGTATGTTTCTAACAACATAGAAACGGTTGAACTTAGTAATACTTATCAAGTATCATTAAAATAGAGTACTTACCAGATATGGAATGCATTATTAATCACACTTATCTGTGAGACACTTTATTAACTAATTCCCCCTCCCTTCAAGTGAATTTGTGCTGCTTGAAATTCGTGAAACTTCATGTGGCTTGCCCTGGACACCAGGGTTGGTAGGTTATAGCTCTGTGTGGACACAGATTAATTGGTTAATCTGACTGCACAAATGTGAGGGAATGTTATTTTAGTGAGTCAGTGGATATGTTGTTGGCGTTGTTTGGGTGTAGACCCCCAGCATCTTGTTTGGAAGAGAGAGTTAGGTTCAGTCCTAGAATATGCCTTGATTTTGGGGAATTTTGGCATGATTGGGAATTAAAGATAGATGTTCCCAGCCTGGTGTCTAGTCTGAGTGTACTATGGGTGCCATTACCAATTTTCCACAGAGCCATTCTAGCACCTGAGGACAGTGACGATTACCCCTTGAGAGATATGATATCTGATTGGTATAATTCAGAGCCTTTGGAAGCCTCTGCATAGGAAAACAAACCAAGACAAAACAAAATGACCCAGTGTAGCAGCAAGCACCCCAACCGTCCTCAGGGTTTGCCGCCCATACAGGTTCTTGGATCTGCTTTGTTAAAGGAAAGCAACTCAAAATGGGTTAACAAGCTTACTTTAATCAGTCAGACATATATCGTTTACCTTGTTCAGGAGAAAAGGTCAGCACCCTGAACCTCAAAGGATACAGGCATAATTATCGAGACAGAAACATCAAGTAGACAGCTTTCCAAACTGTCCAACCATTACATCCATACCCAGTCAACATCTGGGTTTCCACATCTGGGTTTTTCAAAGCCGGGGGACTCTCAACAACGGCTTCCCAGAATTCAGATCAAATCACAGAACACTTCTCAAAGTGAGTCCCAAAACAAAGCTACACATCAGGGCTTATATAGCCTTCTCCTGGCTCAGAAAATGTAACAACCTTATTGACTCACTGGCCAATCAAGAAGTATTTACTGAAAAGCAAGCCTCCCACCAAAGGCTTCAGGTGCACTTTAGCCTAGGGGCAGGGAAGATCTTCCAAATTTGCATTTCCATTACACCCAGCAGGGCATGGGGTGGAGAAGAAAGGAGTGGACTCAAAGCTAGAATGCAAGAGTATGTATGTGACAGAGTCTGCATCACTAGAAAGGGACAGTAGCCCCAGATTATTGCTAGACCTAGAATACCACAACAAAGAATTTGAACTTCATTTAGTAGAAAATAGGGACATGATGAAGGTTTTTCAAAAGATAAGATTTATACATAGGGAATATTAGTTTGACAGTTGTATAAAGGAACACTTGGAGGGGGGAAGTAGAGACGATACCTGTTGGGATACTGTTGTATATAGGCAAAGAAGAAAGTAATGGAGGCCCATGTGCAGGCCTGTACTAGGGTGATGGCAGTGGAGAGAGAAAAAAATAGATGTGAGAATTGTTTATGAAAGTAAAGAGAAAGAAATTAAGCAAAATTCTATTACATACCTACTATGTGCAAAGAGCTCCATTAAAGTCTTACCAATGCTTCATACCATGGAGGCAACCTTGGATACAAGACCCTGTAGGACCCACCGAACTGGAAAGACTTCAAGTCTGACTCTGGTGACCACACTTTAGGACAAGCCTCGCTGAGTTCTGAAAGACTAGTCACTGAAAGTTTAATGAAAAATGGCCATTGGGTGATAAATTTTTTGACCAGGGCATTTCATAAATAATAACTCATGCCTACATAGTATTTTAAAATTTGTAAAGCTTACATTTTCTTATTTGATCCTTAAAACCCTGCTGAATAGTTGCTTTATTGTTTTTCAGTCATTGCAGTCGTATCTGACTTTTCTTGAACCCAATTGAGGTTTTCTTGGCAAAGATACAGAAAAGGAAACTAATGCAAACTGGGTTAAGTGACTTGTCCAGGGTCATACAGCTAATAATTACCTGAGGCCAGATTTGAACTCAGAAAAATGAGTCTTTCTGACTCCAGGCCCAGTATTCTATCCACTGCTCCACCTGGCTGAGTAGTTGCTTACTATTTACTATTCCCATTGGATAAATGAATAAACTGATGGTTAGAGAGTTCTAATGACTTACCCAGGTTCACATAGCTAATGTTTCTGAGGTGAAATTTGGACCCAGTCTTTGTGACTCCAAGTCCAGTGCTCTAGCTACAAGATCTCTCTGCCTCTCTGTCTGCTGAGTCTTGGAGGAATTTTGTTCAGTGGACGGAGGACCCATATTAGGTATTGTAAAATACTCAAGTTTATCCAAGGTCCTATGTTAGATTTGACATAAGGAGTTCACATTCTAATAGGAAAAGGAAAAGGGCACACCTAATTCTAATTAAAAAGGAAAGAAATGCAAAAAAGACCTCAAAGAAAAGTGCTATAAGAAATAGGATGGGGGAGGAGAGTCAAGATGGAGGAGTAGAAACAGGACTTCCCTGGGACTCTGGCTTCCACCTCTCCCAATTCATGTAAAAGGAGACTCTGAACAAACTTTGGAGCTACAGAACCCACAAAATGACACAGAGAAGCTAACCTCCTGCTGAGGACAGCCCAGCAGGAATCGGCCAGCCCAGTGCTCTGGGAGCCCAGCCCAGAGCCATGAAAGCCAGAGTGTTTAGCCCCTGACCTGAACAACCACCGGCTGGAGGGACTCCAGATCACCAGCAGCTGTTGTGGTTTCCAGAATTATCAACACATAGATGCTAAGGACACAGTGAGAGGTCAGTGCAGTGTGGAGTTTGGGATTCAGTAGTTGGGTGCATCAGCCTTTATCCCCTGGAGGGAGAAGCTGCTGAGGGCTGCAGTGCAGCTGCTGCCATGTTGCAGCTTCAGCTCCTGGCCTGCAGAGTGTAGGGGACAAAGTGACCAGTCTGAGGGGTAATAACTCTTGCTTAAACCTGCTGGGATCTAGACTGCGGTCTAGGGAGGAGGTCCTGGGGTGTGTGACCAGCTTGCCAGAGCATGTGGAGGCTTTAAAGAGGGCACCCAACTAATACCTCTGGCAGCTGAGAAAACCCCAGCATTTGGAATGAAGCTCCCTTGTCTGGTATCAGAGTCCTACTGTGACAAAAAGCCCAAAGTCAAGTAACTGAGTGGCAACATGACCAGGCAAAGGAAGCAAAGCAAACAGAGGAATCCAATATTAGACTTCTATTTTGGGGACAAAAAGGATCAACTCATGGAACAGGAGGAAGACAGTGAAGTCAAAACTCCTGCACCAAAAGCTTCCAAGAAAAATACAAGCTGATTACAGGCTATAGAGTACCTTAAGAAGCAGATAAGAGAAATGGAAGAAAAATTGGGAAGAGAAATGAGAACGATGCAAGAAAATTATGAAATGAGAGTCAACGGCCTGACTAAGGAAAATGATACCTTAAAAAATAGACTAACTCAAATGGCAAAAGAAGCTCAAAAAAGGCAATGAGGAGAAGAATGCCTTAAAAAGACGAATCTGCCAGATGGACAAAGAATCTCAAAAGCTCACTAAGTAGAATCATTCCTTCAGAATTAAATTGGAGCAAATGGAAACTAATGACTTTATGAGAAATCAAGATGCTGTTTAACAGATTCAAACAAATGAAAGAATAGAAGGCAATGTGAAATATCTCATGGGAAAAAACACTGACCTGGAAAATAGATCCAGGAGAGATAATTTTAAAATTATTGGACTACCTGAAAGCCATGATTAAAGAAAGAATCTAGAAATCATCCTCCAAGAAATTCTCAAGGAAAGCTGCCCTGATGTTTTAGAAGCAGAGGGCAAAATAGAGGTTGAAAGAATCCACCAATCACCTCCTGAAAAAGAAGCCAAAAAGAAAACTCCTAGAAATATTATAGCCAGATCAAGGAGAGAATATTATAAGCAGCCAGGAAGAAACAATTTGAATATCGTGGAAACACAATCAGGATCTGCAAGCGTCTACACTGAGAGATCGAAGGGCTTGGAATATGATATTCCAGGGGGCAAAGGAGCTGGGATTAAAACCAAGAATCACCTACCCAGCAAAACCATACCATCACGTATGTATCATGGTTCAGGGGAAAATATGATCATTCAGTGGAATAGAGGACTTTCAAGCATTCTTGATGAAAAAAAACCAGAGTTGAATAGAAAATTTGATATTGAGATACAAGAAGCAAGAGAAGCATGAGAAGGTAAAGAGGGAAAAGAAATCATAAGGAACTTATCAAAGTTGAACTGTTTACATTCCTACATGGAAAAATTATAATTTTAAGTGATGAAACATTTCTCAGTATGAAAATAGTTGAAGGGAATATATATATATATATATATATATATATATATATATATATATGTATATATATACATATGAGGGTGTATGGGCATATGAATACATTTGTGAATGTGTGCATATGTGTGTATAGCTATACATAGATAGAGGGCACAAGACCAATTTAATAGGAAGGGATGATACTTAAAAGGTGAAATTAAGAGGTGAAAGGAATATAATGAGAGGAGACAGGGAGAGACAGAATGGGGTAAACTATCTCATATAGAAGCGCCAAGGGAAAATGGTTACAATGGAGGGGAAGAATAGGAAGGTAAGAGGGAATGGGTCAACCTTACTCTCATTGAATTTGGCTCGGAGAGGGAATGACATACACACTAAATAAGGTATCTCATCTTACAGGAGAGTAGGGGGGAAGGGGATGAAAGGGGGGATGATGAAAGGGAGAGCAGGCTTGGGGGGAGGGAAGTTGGAAGCACCTATTTTGAAAAGGGACAGGATCAAAGTAGAGAATAGAACAAGTGGTAGGTGGGATAGGACGAAGGGAAACATAGTCAGTCTTTTACAATATATCTACTATGTTAATGTTTTGCATTAGCTACACATGTACAACCTATACTGAATTGCTTATCTTCCCAGTAAGGGTGGATGACAAGAGAGGAAGGGAATGAATCTGGAATTCAAAGTTTTAAAATTAAATGTTCAAAAAAATATATATGTATATATATGCATATATATATATACTATTATTAATACTATTTTACATGTAATTGGAAAATAAGATATACAGGCACTGGGGCATAGAGATCCACCATGCCCTACTGGAAAAGTCAAAGGGGGTATGGGAGAAGATATGGAAGAGAGCCTATTGGAAGAGGGTATTTCCTGTGGAACTGCTGTTTTGGGGCAGTGGGTAGGGGAAAAACAGGGAGAAAATTTGTAACTCAAAATCTGGTGGAAATGAATGATGTAAACCAGAAGTTAATAAAGCATTTGAAAAAAAAAAGAGAGAGAAATAGGAGGAAGGAGGGGCAATTAGAGAGGACTTCATGGGAGAGGTAGCATCTGAGTTGGACCTTGGGAGCCTGGTGCACAAGATGTGTATGGAGGCTGGAGAGAAGATAGGAACAGGGGAATCCTTTCTATATATGGTAGAGGGCTTGAACAAAGCTATAGAATATTCTCGTTTGACTGGAATGTGGAATAGGTGGAGAGGAATAGCAGGGAAAAAAAAACTAGAAAGAAAGGGGATTTTCCTGATTTCCTCAGTAATTAGTGCTTCTCCTGACTCTCAATGAACCACCCTCCTCCCTGCCATCACCATTAGGTTGCATTTATTTTGTATGTATTTTGCATTTACTCTTCTTTGTATGTTTTGTGTCCTCTATCCTTACCCACACATGATGGAATATAAACTTCTTGAGGGCAGGGATTGCCTCATATTCATTTTTATCTCCCCAGTGCCTCTGAGGAACTCTGCCTTTACATCTGGCACACTTTATATTACCCCCAAAATGTGTCAGAATAAGGAATCAAGGAAGGTTATCTAGTCTCCTCAATTCTTCACCTAATGATATTTTTCTCAGACCTCTGTAGATAAATGTCAACCTTTGTAGTGATAGCGTGCTGGGCTGTAAACTTTCCAAATTTTAAAATGCTCTGTAGCTCAGCAGCTAGCATTTGGGGATGCCAAGGGTGTTTGATCTCCTTCTAGAAAAATCCTCTTCCCTCCCTGGATTCATGATATATATGAATAAAGTGAGGGGAAGCCTTGAAGGAGAATTGAGCTCTATTCCTCAGAATCTAGAGCAGAGATTCTTTTTTTTGTTTTGTTTTGTTTTTTGGAGGAGGGAGGGCAGGGTAATTGGGGTTAAGTGACTTGCCCAAGGTCACACATTAGTAAGTGTGTCAAGTGTCTGAGGCCAGATTTGAACTTATGTCCTCCTGACTCCAGGGCTGGTGCTCTATTTACTATGCCACCTAGCCACCCAACAGCAGAGATTCTTAAGGATAAATTTCAGGGGCTCCATGAACTTAGATGGAAAAATAAATTATATTTTCATTTTCTCTAACCTGTAACTGACATTTAGCATTTTCTTCAATTACATGTTAAAAAAAAAAAGAAACATTCTGAAAAGGGATTCAAGATTTCATCAGATGGTCAAAGCAGTCCATAACGCAAAAAAATATTAAAATCCCATGATCTAGATTCTGTAGACTTGGTTGGGGGTGGTCTTGTTTTCCTTTTTGCTGGGAACTATGGGTCTATTTCAGAGGGGCTATGGAAAAGAAAATTAAAGTAAGCTTTAAAGGCTAATGAAGGAGTAGCTTGAGAGACTAGTCTGATTCTGAATTGCATTTTCAGATCTGCCTCTGCCTTAGCAGTGGCCTGGTGGGGTCATAAGCCGTTTCTGTGCTTACACATCTCTAGGGTGGTTTGAGGAGAATAAAAGGGGCATGCTCATTTCTCTAACCTGACTAATGTGCAGTGACTTCAGTGAAGTCAGAAAAGTGTGAGCGTTCTGGGATAAAGGCTCCATCTCCCGCCTCCAATAGTACCCACAAATCATCAGCATTCATTATTCATCAAGAGTATCGTGATTTCATTTTTACAAAGCGAGTCTAGTTCTTCCCTACCTCACTTTGAGAGCACGAGATGTATGCTTGGGCATGGGTGGATAAAAGCCGGGGGGGCTGTGTTTTCTTTCATGCCCACTCATAGAAAAAATATGCTGCTATCTCCTGAAATAAGCTATGAGGCAATCCCTGCCCTGAAATTGGGATGAAATCAAATGAAATACTGTATGAAAAGTGCTTTGCAAATCTTAAATCACTACATAAATGTCAGCTATTATAATGAATAAATCTTTCTTATCCTGACTACTAAACTTTTATTTTCCCTTCCTTACCATTCTTCTGAACCTCAGTTTGCAGATCTATAAAATGGTCCTATAATACTTTTACTACCTACTTGCAGGGTTGTTGTCAGGACTGTGGGAGTGTGTTTAGTCATTTCAGCCACGTCAAACTCTTTCTGACCCTATTTGGGGTTTTCTTGTCAAAGATACTGGAATGGTTTGCCATTTCCTTCTCTAGCTCATTTTACAGATGAAGAAACTAAAGCAAGCAAGGTTAAGTGACTTTCCCAGGGTCACATAGCTAGTAAGTGTATGAGGTCAAATTTGAACTCAGGTTGATGAATCTTCCTGACTCCAGGCCTGGCACTCTGTCCCTTGTGCCACCTAGATGCCCCTAGGATTTTGGAAACAGATTTAAACCTGGAAGGGCCCTTAGAACTCATCTAATCTAAACCTCTCATTTTTTACTTAAGAGCAAACTGAGGTCCAGAGGGTTACAGTGAGTAAGTCAGACAATTCAATTCAACAAATAGGAGGTATTCTGCTAGACTGGAGTTAGCCCCTGCCCTCATGAAATTTGCATTTTACTCAGTAGTGGGGGAGAAACAACACTTTCATGCATAAATAAGTACAAAATATATACAGATACATAGAAGGGGATGGCTAAAGGATGGGGAGGAGTGTGGGAGAAGCATTAATCTGTAAGGTCCTCTCCTAGGTAACACTTGAGTTAAAAATTTGATGGGTAGTGGGGCTTCCAAGAAGTACAGGTAAGGAAGGAGATCTTTCCAGGAATCGAATATTAGAAACTTATTTAGCAGCAATACTTGTTGGAAAGCCAGGAAGGTTTTTTTTGTTACCTTTATATTACATTTATTCTTTCTTGAATAAATGGGTAGCCTCTTTAAAAGACTGCAGAGAATCAGACAAATGCAAGCCCTTTTATGTTGCTTCCATTGGAATTTCCTGCCTTGTTTCTCCCTTCAGAATTGGGATTGGTCTTTGCTCTTCTGGCTTACAGTCTTTCTGACCTGAACACTACACATCTGCTCCTTTGTGTGTTCCCTCCTCCCAAACATGCGCTAACGTGGATTCCAGGATTGGATAACGAAGTTCTAATTCCATATGGGTCATGTCAGCTAATATGTATGAAGCTAGCTAAGAATGCATGTTAATGAAAAGTTGGTGACCATCTTTTGACCCTCCGTGGTTTGAGCCAGGACTCTTCCTAGGGTAAACATGCAGATTTCTTTCAGCTATATGATTGGATAGGGTCGCTTTGGCCCTTCCCTCATCCTGATTTACACCTTTCTGCACCTTTCCGGTGCAACATCTGTTTTTGGAACTTCCATCTTTCCTATAGAATCTGTGAAAACCAAACTGCTAGCATTTCTCACAGGAAGATGGTGGATGGAATGTTCCATGGGGGAACAGCAAGCAGGCCAGTTTAACTGGAAGGTAGAACTGTGAAGTAGAAAAAATATGTCATCAGTTTAAAATAATATATTGAAATAAAATTGTGAAGGACTTTAAACGCAAAATAAGAGTCTGTATTTTATCCTAGAGGAAATAGGGAGCTAGTGAAGTTTCTGGAGAAGAGGAGTGACTGGGTTACACCTGTAGTTTAGGAATGTCAATTTTACAGCTGTTATTAAAGTTGCTCTTGCACAGAGGAAGAGGTGATAAAGATCTGAAATGACTTCCGCCTCCAAATCCAGCTCTCTTCACTATCACACAATCTGACAAATTCCTACATCAAACTGAAGCCTTTAAAGAAAAGGAGAACTGTCACCATTACAGGCAATTTTCATGTCTCACTGGAAAGAGGGCGGATTTTCGAGTCACTGGATTTTCTTCTGAATTCAGGCTCTGCTAATTATTACCTTGTGACCTTAGTCACATGGTGACTTTATATCCCTGGTCCTCAGTTTCCTCATCTGTAAAAATCAGGTGGGTTGAAATGAATGATCATATAAGGTACCTTTCAGCTCTAGACGATGATCCCATGATCCAGACGTTCCCGCCTTATCCAGTTTCCCACTTTGAGTTATCAGAATTATCAGTTGGTTGGGTTGGCTCTGTTTCTATCCTATCCACTTTCCTCACTCGGCTCCTTCTCCGCGGGAGGAACACGCGGGGGCGCTGCCGCCTTAACCAAAGGACTACCGCGTGGGGAGGGGAGGATGTAGGCAGGGAGGAATGGGGCGGGGCAATGGAAGGAGAGGCTGGGAGCAGGTAACCTGCGGCGAGAGCTGCTGCTGCTGTTGATGCAGCTGCTGGGAGGTGGGGGCTCGGCTGGAGGCAGCTGAGTAGGGCCGGCGGTGCCGAGCCCAGGTCCTGAGGGGCCGTTGGAGGGAGCGGGCAGCCAGCTCCACTTTCCTCTGCCATTTCCCCCAGTCTCCTGCATCATACGCCCTGGCGGAGCGGATGCCTGCGTGACCGTGGGAGCGAAAGGTACAGAGTGGTGTCCCCTCACTCCCTTTACCCCACTTCCAACCTAAATCCCCCCGGTTTTCCCCTGCCCCCACCTCTGCTCCCCGGGCCAGAGGAGAAGAAGGGAGTGAGAGAAAGCGCCCCCGACCCCCACACCTGTTGGATGGCTGTAGGGGGGACATAAAGTCACTCTCTCCCTCACCCCCCCATCCTGCTTTGCTCCCCACAAAGACCTCTAGATTGCCCAGAGAAGGCCATGGGTGCGCGGTATGTGCGTCTTTCTTCGTTTTCCTTTATTTTCCTCCTGAGAATTTAAAACTTTCTTCGGAATTTAAAACTTTTTCATCCTCTGAGCCTCCAGACCAGAAAACTTGTAGAAGCCGTGGGGTTAGAGACTCTTAAGGCAAGAGTGCTTAACCTAAGGTCCCTTAACTAGTTTTATAAACCATGTTAATAAGTATATTTCAGTATAATTCCTTTCTTCCAAATCCTATATATTTTGTGTTATGCATTTAAAAACATTCTGAATGGGGGTCCATAGATTTCAAAAAAACTGCTAAAGGGATCCAGGATGCACAAATGATTAAGAATCCCTGCTGTAGGAGACACCGCCCAGTAGAATGTAAGCTCTTTGAGGACCGGGACTGCTGGAGTTCCATCAGATTTCAGGTCCTGGCACATAGTAGGAGGCGCTTGCTTGTCGTTAAGGAAAACTTGTTTGTGCTCTATTTCCTCTGCTTAGTTTCGACCAGGATTCCCGGCCTTCTGGTAATTTATCTCTGTATGGATAAATCACTCTTCTTATCCTGCGGGCCTCAGGAAGCGGGACTGGAGGAGGGGGTGCTTCAATCCTCAGACCGCCACTCCCTTCTCCCCTCACAACTTTTCAAAACAGGGCCTTTAGGATAAAGGAGGAGGATTGAATAGATGCTGCTGTTCTTTCTGAAAGATCTTGCTCAGGCGGAGAATGATTTGGAAGCCACCCCAACTAAAGCCATTCTTTGCCACTGGCTGCAGTGAAGTTTATAGAGTTATCAGGTGTCATCTCCCTGGGCCGTGGTAACCAAGTACTTCGGCTGGTTTTCGCCCTGAGGGTAACAGAGTATTTGGTTTGGCTCGGCTTTTGGTTTTATTGGGGGGGTTTCCTGTACCTTTTCACCACCCTCTGTGACTTAGAGGTGACAGTAAAGTCAGCCAAGAATGTATTAGTTTATTAGCTATTTGGGAGATTTTGGGGGGGGGGGGTGTTTGGGAGGAGAGGGTAGCAATGCCAACATGGTAATCTTTTGTTCATACATGTTCTCTTTTTATTGAAAAGCCCTCTGGGGGAAAAAAAAACCCTAAGCATTTTCACAATGACCTGTTTATGTAATAGTTTTACAGAACTTGTAACTGAGAAACAAGCATTGAAAGAAAGTATACTTAAAAGTGAGGCAGAAACCACAAAAAAAAAAAAACAACTCTTTAGGAGACTTGAAGTTAAATTCTGTTTTGTCCTTAACTCTTCTAGCTGAAGGCTTTATTTTTTCCCCTTCATTTGTTATATTGGCACGAGATAGGTGGGTGTGTTGAGACAGTTCTGTGGAGGCTCAAGCTCATCCAACTACCCCAGAGGGTTCAAATTAAAGGGGGAAAAAA
Source organism: Petaurus breviceps papuanus (assembly GCF_028583685.1). Taxonomy (NCBI): domain Eukaryota; kingdom Metazoa; phylum Chordata; class Mammalia; order Diprotodontia; family Petauridae; genus Petaurus; species Petaurus breviceps. Next base: position 7,601,986 of record NW_027187302.1, read on the forward strand.
GACAAACCCCCAAAAACTGCTGCTTGAATTCTGAAGAATTGTAAGAAAAAAAATTTGCTTCCACTAGTACTAGAATATTTTCATGCAAATTGTCTTCCAGGAACATTGTGTAAGATTTTAAATATTAAACTGGTTACCATTGTAGGATCCCTTTAAAAGCAGTTTTGACTGAAATTCTTATTTTTCTGGTTGTTAGGTCTAACAGGTTTTGTTTAAAGATACTCATGTGGTTCCCTGTGCTCTACCTGATGACATTTTTCTACTTACTTTTTTTTTTAAGCAATCAGGGTTAAGTAACTTGCTCAAGGTTACATGGCCAGTTATTTCTGTGTGTGGTGCTGAGTATCTGAGCCCAGACTTGATCTGCAGGTCATCCTGACACTGTTGCCGGGTGCTCTTACCCGCTGAGCCACCTGGCTGCCCCTTTTCTACTTACTTTAAAGTAAAAATTTCAATTTTCATGGAAGTTCTCAGGTGTGTTAGCCATGCATAAATACATTTTATTAGGAGAGGGAGTGAAGATGTATCAGAAAGAACTTAAAATGCAGTTAGCCCAGAGATAAGGACAGGAATAGATGAGGATGGTGGTGGGGTAAATATTATGATTAGGAAGGCATGTTTAGGAGCTAAGCAAAATCTAATATCATAGAATGATAAATAAAGAATTGAAAAGTGCTTTCCTCACAACAACTTTGTGATATAAATACTGCAAGCATTAACTCAATTTTACCAATGAGGAAATTGAGGTTCAGAGAGGGAAAGTGATTTTGTCCAAGGTCACAGGTCTCTCACAAATGGTGAAACAGGAAATTTGAACATAAGTTTTCTGATGGCAGTTATAGCACTCTATCTATACCAAGTAGTGGAAAGGATCTTGGATATAATCTAGTTCAATTCCTTCCATTTAACAAAGGAAGAAAACTGAGGACCTGAGGTATTAGTTGAATTGCTCTAATTGGAAGAGCCTAGAGTAAGTTCTGAGTTTCCTGACTTACAGTCTGGTGCCTTTTCCATTATACTACACATATCACTTGTATTCACCTTTGTATGCTACTTATGGTATGCCATTATGTAAGAAGACCCATAATTTTGAATTTAGGAAAGAGCTATATTAAGGTTGTTTTTTTTAAGTCACAAGAATATCCTTAAGTTTACAACAGAGTAAGAGTCCTTGAAATGATAAGCCATGCTAACTAGTTAGTGATTGTTTTTCACTAAGGTGTGGCAAGTTTTGAAGAATTCGAGTGTTATGACCCTTTATTTTTCACAGCATTTTGTCTCCCTTATTGTTTGCCAGCTTTTGCCTGAGTGTGGGCAGGTTGAGATGCCAATAGTTTAATGGATGGAGGAGGGCAGAGAGCTGGCTGGCATGGGAGAGGGAAGTGGAGAGGGAGAGATTCTTCTTATGTCTCCAGGAAAATTGTCAAGTGGGTCTCAGACTGAAAACGATTGGGAAATACTTGTAAAACATGATTGAATTCCCCTAAATGGCCTTTTCATGTAATTTTAAAGGAATGTGCACAAAGAGAAATATGCTTGTGTATAGATTTATTACATGCACCTGCTGTGAAGTAAAATGTCTATTGCTAAATTTAGAACCATCAATAATTTAAAATAAATTGTCTCCCCCAAATGCTTGTAAGCTCCTTGAGGGCTAACACTATTCCTTTTCATCTTGCATTCTTAGTATTTTGCAACACTGCCCTGCTACATAGTAGCTATTTAATAGATATTTGTTGCTCCATTTAATTGTATTTATTTTTCAGGTCATGACTCATTGTTAAACTTCTTATCACTCTCTATAGTAGAATAGATTTTTAAAAAAGAGAAAAGATTGGATGATGATTATTAAGACCTGAAGCACATTTACAATGTAACATACTGTATTATAGCTCTTTGTATTTGGGTGTTTACTACTGAATAGGCTATAAGCTCCAGATAGGTAAGGACAATGTCTTTTCTAAATTTACTATCCCAATTTCCACCTTCACCCCCAGCACCTGGGGTACTTCATCAAGTAGGTACTAAATAAATGCTTAATGAATGAATTTATTTCTCTTTTTTTTTTTGCTCACTAAACAGACTCTAAACTGTAAATTATCATTAAGTGAGATATTGTACCCACTGGAACAGTGGTGTAGATGACTTATTATGTTGAATGTTAGGGCAGACACATCTCCTGAGTGGTTTTAATGTCTGTTGTGGTAAACGGTTGTTAACAACCTTTTCTGTTGTTTATATTTGATCCTAATTTGATCTGCATAGTTTTGTTTTCTTTTTTTTCCCCAGCTTTCTTGATATTTTGTATTTATTTGTTTTTTTACAGGAAGCTTGGAGAGAATGATAAGTAATCCTTATAGGGCCTTTTCTCCATTCTAAAAGTTAGTTATACTTTTTCTTTTTGGTATCTCAAACTCAACATAACCAAAATTGTTCTTGTTATCTTTTCCCCAAAACTTATCCCTGTAGGTACTTCCTTATTTTTTTAAATTGAGGATCCAGTCACACTGATTTGTAACGTTGGCATTACCTTTGAATCCTCACTCTTCCTAATTGTACATATCCAGTTGGGTGCCAAATATTGGCATTTCTACCTCCATAATATTTCTCACATCTGTCCCTTCCCACCTGTCTCTGTATGTATTTCTGTCTGTCTGTCTGTCTCTCTCTCTCTCTCTCTCTCACACACACACACCCATTCACCCATCACCTTAAGTTCCTAATCACCTCTTAAGTGAACTACTGCAATGGCCTTCTAATTACTCTTCCTTTTCTGAAGTTCTTCCTCATCTTTCACATTCCTACCAAAGTGGTTTTCCTAAATTACAAATCCTGGCCATGTGTATCAGCAATGCCACATTCACAATGCCTATGGAGATTACAAATATGCTGATATAATTATCCATCACAAAATACATCATGCTTGCCATATGGGGGAATAAGCTGGAAAATTTATTAAGATACCAAAAGACTGAGTCCCAAAACCAGAAAGTGAAAGCCATCAGAGTAGTTATGACATTGGCACAGGTAGATAAAGTAGAAAGCACCCACATTTTCAAGCCTTTGAAACAGAACAGGCTACCTCAGGCAAAGGTCCTCCTCTCCCCACTCACAGCAACCACCCAGCGTCAGGGAACCGCGCTCCCAGCAGCTCCGGCCCTTGGCAGTCCTCAGCAGGAGTCCTTAGCAGAAATTCTGGCTAACTCAAAAAGGGCTTCACGCTGCCACTGCCTCTGCTGCTACTGCCGCCGTCGCCACCACCGCCAGCCACCGCAGGAACTCTAGTTTGGCTTCCACTTCCTCTTGCTCCGCCCCTTCCTGCTACGTCAGCAAGTCCAATGGGGCATGGAAGATCTTTAAATCCCATAACCCTCACACCATGCTGTTTCTCATAGGTAATAACCTTTAATAGCTCTCCACTACTTCCAGGATCAAATATAAACTCTTTTTAGCTTTGAAAGCCCATTACAACATGACCCTAACCCATCTTTCTAAACTTATTGAAATGAGAAAGAATTTAAGTGCTTACTGTGTTTTAAGCACTGTGCTGTGTACTGGTACTAGAAGTAGATTTCCTACTTGTATTCTATTTTAGTCAGTTCCTGCTCTCAAAGAACTCATATGGGAGAGTTCATTTGCACCATAAGATTCTTGGTGCTTAGGGCATGTCTTTGGAAAGAGAAGATCTTGGTGGTCTCTGGATGAGCAAGATCCAGGGTAATGATTATAATTGTCAGGGGCTCCAAACAAGTTCGTTCTCATTTATTACCCTCTATGGTCTAGACTCCTTGCTGTTCCTTACACATAATCTCTGAACCTTTGTACTGGCTTTATTCATTCCAGGAATGTACTTCCATATTCTATTTCTCAGTATCATGCATTTCCTTCAAAATTCTGCTCAAGTGACACCTTTTAATGAAGCCTTTCCAGATCTCTCCACAAAATTTATCCTTTATTCATTGTCTATATATTTATTTATGAAAACGTTATCTCTGCTGGTAGGCCCGCGGGCTCCTTGAGGGCAAGTCCAAGGAACAGTTACTCCAATTTGACAGGAGAACAAAGGAGAATAGTGCAAGATAAACTTTGAAAACTGGTTTGAACTAATTTGTGGAAAGCTTTAAAGGGATCTGGGAAGTTTATATTTCATCCCAGAGGGAAAGAGGAACTGTGAAAGGTCTTTGAGCAAAGGAGAGACATGGTCAGATTGGTACTTTTGGAAGCTCATTTTGGCAATGGCACAGAGGAAATTGGAAGAGGGTCAGACTAGAAACAGAGAGACCAGTAAGTTTAGGTAACCAATAGTTTAGGTAAGAAGTGATGGTTTATGGGGAGAGGAGATAGAAGACAGAGATTTCATTTTATATTTGAATTATATATTTGTAGCAATTATATTTTATATTTGTAATTATTACCACTAAATAGGATAGAAGGAAATGCTTACCTACTCCTTCTCCATTAAGGACCCCCATTAAGTATGCACATGAACCAGGTTCAAATCTGAGGAAGACTGGCCTCCAGAGAGGAGTCAGACTCTTGTCTTATTGTTTCTGACTCTTATACCCTGACCCTGGAGCTCTGAGGAAAATTATTTAAAGCTTAGTTATATTTGCTTACATCTAGGGTCTCCTAAAGGGGATTGCAGGGGCAATCTAAAAGATATTCAATACATAACATTCATCAGATAAAGAACAGCTCTTTATTTCCTCTAAAGATAACATAGAAAGAAGTGCTTAACACACTTAATTCTACACTGTGCAAACAGTTCTGTCCAGGTCCATGTCTTTTGGCAAGCCAGGCCATGGTTTGGACTTTTCCTCTTGTCAGTGGTCATCAAAGTATAGTAAATTCAAAGAGACTTCATACTGCATTGTACTGAGGACTCTGTCTCCAAGACTTACCAGGAACAATGTCTGATAACTATCTGTCTGGTCACATATGATTGGGCAAAGAAACACAAAGCAGAAGAGGCAACCAGAGAGGCTCAGGCTCAGACTCACCTAGCTAAGCACCAGCTCTGTATGCCATGTGGGAGTAGTCACCCTGCTGCCATCCCTCACAGGAAGTGGTAGAGTTATGTGACACTACCTGGAGAATCAAAATAAGAGAAAGAGAGAAGGGACGAAAAAAGGAAGGGAAGGAGGAAGAGAGGGAGGTAAAGAGGGAGAGATAGAGACAGAGAAAGCAGAGTGACCCCTTTTTTAAAAGCCACTTACTGAACCACTTATCACATATTATTGGCCAGCCTTACCTGTCTCTTCCTCCTTCATCCATCACAGGATGAGGAACTAGGGGATCTCCTAAATTTTATTACATCATTCCAAACTGACAGGTCCTTCAGAGGTGAGCATGTTTCCACAGAAGTCCTGAGAACAACTTAGCTCACAATCCTACATGTTTCATGGGGTTACAACATTTACTACATATGTGTATGTGGGGAAAAAAAAGGTTTTTTTCAATCTTCTCATTTGCTTATTTGTTTTTCCTCTTGCTCTGCTCACCTCCTACTTATTGAGCTTTCTTCTGTTCAGTAATCAATATATTGTCCATTGTGTTTTGCACATTGTCCTGCTTTTATTATGGATAGGAGTTCAAAATCTTATCTTTGGTTAGGATTTTTATTATCTTTTTAAAAAGTAGCCTGCCTGATTGGATTTGAAAATAAAACAAAATTTAATTTTTAAAAAAATATTAAGATTTCAGAATGCAAAAAAAACCCCCCACTAAAAACCATAACATTTCTTATTAAAATGATACGGGTGACATTTAGTTGTCCTTACTTTTAAAAGAGATATTAACCAAGTTTGGCCATCCATTTAACAATATTTGTTAAAATCTAAATGGAGTATGTACAGATTCTGATGTATGCTGAAGTCATTTGGAGAATACCTGAATCTCAAGATACATCACTTTATGACAACAAAGCATAGAGAGTACTATACTTGAATGTAGGACTATCTGAGTTTTAATTCTGCCTCATAATCTTTCTAGCTGTGGGCAGATCACTTAGTTTCCCTGAATGTCAGATTCTTCAACTGTAAAAAAATAGATATCTGTAGCATTTGACTCATAATATTATTATGAAGATGACATGAGATACCTGGGAAGTGCTTTGTGAACCTTAAAGCACCGTATAAATGACATTCTTTTTAATATTTTTAATTTAAGAAATGAACCAAGCATTTTTATTACACAGTATAATAAAAAATAGGATTGCATATGAAACTGTAAATCTATTAGGTATAACTTGCTATTCCTTTTAAATATATAATGAAGTGATCATGTAAATTTCTTTTTTTCCCCTCCTCTTCCTGCTCTGCCCTAGAGATGGCTACCATTAGACACAGATCGGTGTGTGTATGTGTGTGTATATGTATGTATATTTTATATATACACACACTCACACACATATGTGTATATGTATGTACACATATGTATATGTATGTATATATCTAAAATTATTCTATACATACTTCTATTTATCGGTTTTTTCTCTGGATGCAGATACCATCTTTATATGTCCTTTACAGTAAATTTGGGTGTTTATAATAGACAAAATGCCTTATTTGCTTAAAGTCAATTTTGAAACAACATTGCTTTTACTGTATACAATGTTCTCTTGGTTCTGCTTATTTTGTTCTTCATAATTTCATGTAGGCCTAGCCATGTTTTTCTAAGGTCATCATCTAATTTTTTCTCGTCCTTTTTGAGTGGGTTTAAATAGAAAATGATTCTGGAATGAGTCACTATCCTACTATGATTTTTTTTTTGCTTTTTTGGAGGTGCTATGATTTTTTAAAATATTTAATGTTCTATGGATTAGCATTAGCGGGATAAAATATCAATTTTTTTATTTTGAATAAAAGTATTAGGATATAAGCACATCTTTTGTAGGCTCACTGAAAGCATCCCAAGTACAATTTCCATTATCAGAGAGAACAGCAGGAATTTCTATCTCTATGTATGTAAATGTGTGTGTACACACACATATACATATATACATATACCCCATCTTGTTCCCATGTGATTTTGAGCTCTTCTCCAATGTCTCTATATTTTTAGAATAGTTCCTTTCCTGTAGCTTGGAGGCTGATTATTTGACATAGCACCATCTATTAAGTGCATTCTTCTTAAGTGTTCATGGATTCATATTATACCCTGGTAATGGTGGGTACTAGTTTAATCTGTGATGATGGTTTAGTTCAAGTACATGTTGTCATTTTAATTCTCTAGGATATTTTGAGATTTGTGTTTGTATTATGAAGATTTGTCATCTTTTAGTCCATGAAAGAGAGTAAACTTCTCATGTTTAATGCTAGCCACCACATCATGTCTGGTACAATATTTTATTGTTAGGTACTAAATATTTACAGTCTATAGTGGAGTGTTACATGATTTCTACCTTTTCCTTGTATTAGTGTACTCTAATCACTGGGTCTGGGCTCTTTAAAGGTAACCCTTCCATCATTTCTGTGGCTTTGACCTGGTCCTGAATTGCCATCATAAACCCCTATTTCCACAAACTAATCCACATGACTCGGCCTTTTGTTTGATGTTACTTTGCTGACATATTGTTGGCTGAGGGCATGCGGATATAACCCGTGGAAGGCCTTTTGATTCTGTTCTTGGATCTTAGCCATTTCATAACCTTCCTCTAGAACTAAACCTCTTTTGGTTTCATTTAGCAGATCTGCTGGTTTGTATCTGTTACCAGGCTTTATGATTTCTTAATGAAGTGATGTCTGATTTTTCCAAAAGTATTTCTGAAGGTTTTTGACCTCATGATGCTCTAAGAATGTCTATCAGTCCTCTTCTTCCTTTTTTGATGAGAAAGTATTAGTCTTTCTATAGAAACCTTAGGTCGATGTAACCTGTATTTCTTTAATATTATTTTGGGTTTTTGTGAGATTGCTTTCCAAACTTGTTATAGTCTGTTTTATTGTTCTGAAAATTTACACGAAAACTAGTATTGCTTAGGTCTTAGTTGTTTTCAATATGTCCTTCCCAGATCTGATTTCAGGATGGTTGGTAAATCTCAATCTATTCAGCCTCAGTCTCATGTTTGATAACTTTATCCTCAGTGCCTCTTTCCTGGGGGCAACCAGGGTATTTATAGGTATCACATTCATCCATTGTTTTAGAGGTTCTAGATTCAAGCTTGAAACTTTCAGTCTCTCTTTAATGTACATTGAGAAGTTTACATTTATCAAGTCAAAATCACACTTTGATAATACTGGTGGATATCATTCCATAAAATGCCTATTTTTAATGTATTTTTCAGTGGAGCAATATAGTTTGATCTCATCTTTGTAAATTGGATGGTTAAGAAGATGTTTTGGTCTGACTTTTTTTTTTAAGATTTTTCTTTTTTTATTTAGTATTTTATTTTTCCCAAGTTAACACATAAAAACAACTTTTAACATTTGTTTTTAAAACTTTTGAGTTCCAAATTCTCTCCCTTCCTCCCCCCCATTGAGAAGACAAGCAATTTTGATGTAGATTATATATGTATTGTCATGCAAAACATTTCCATATTAGTCATGTTTTGAAAGAGAACATAGACCAACCCCCCACCCAAAAAAAACAACCTCAAGAAAAATAAAGACATTTTTTTAAGAAAAAGTATGCTTCAATTTGTATTCAGACACGATCAGTTCTTTCTCTGGGGAAAGATGGCATTTTTCATCATGAGTCTTTTAGAATTGTTTTGGATCATTGTATTGCTGAAAATAGCTAAGTCATTCACAGCTGATCATCTTACAAAATTGCTTTTACTTTGTACACAGTACATTTCATTTTGCATCAGCTTAAGTAAGTCTTCCCAGGTTTTTCTGAGAACATTCTGCCCATCTTTTTTATAGTACAATAGTATTCTATCATAATCACATACCACAATTTATTCAGTCATTCCCCAATGATGGGCATCCCCTAAATTTCCAATTCTTTTCCACTAGAAAAGAGCTCCTATAAATATTTTTGCACATATAGGTGCTTTTCCTTTTAGTTTTTTAAAATCTTTTTTGGGATATATACCTAGTAGTAGTGATGCTGGTCAAAGGGTATGCATGGTTTTATAGCCCTTTGGACATAGTTCCACATTGCTCTACAGAATAGTAGAATCAGTTCACAACTCCACCAACAGTGCATTATTGTCTCATTTTTCTTACATCTCCTCAAACATCTGTCATTTTCCTTTTCTGTTAGCTAATCTGATAGGTATGAGGTAGTACCTCAGAATAGTTTTAATTTGCATTTCTCCAATCAGTAGTGAAAAAGAACATTTTTTCATATGGTTATAGATAGCTTTCATTACTTCATCTGAAAACTGTTCATATCTTTTGATCACTTATCAATTGGGGAATGGCTTTATTTTTATAAATTTGGCTGTTCTCTATATAGTTGAGAAATGAGACCTTTATCAGAGAAACTTGCTTCAAGATTTTTTTCACAGTTACTATTGTTAACTGTATTTCCTTTCATCCTATTCCTGCCCCTGTTTATTCTATCTCACTCTTTTCGCCCTCTCCCTCCTCAAAAGTGTTTTGCTTATGACTACCCTCTCCCCCAATATGCCCTCCCTTCTATCACCACCACACCTTCTCTTATCCCCTTTCCCTCCTCCTTTCCTGTAGGGTAAGATAGATTTCTATACCCAGTTTCCTGTATGTTATTCCCTCTTTGAGTCATTTCTGAGAAGAGTAAGGTTCACTCACTCCTCCTCCCCTCTTCCCTCCAGTCTACTGTAAAAACTTTTTCTTGCCCCTTTTATATAAAATAATTTACCCCCATTCTACCTCTCCCTTTCCCTTTCTTCCAGTATATTCTTCTCTCACTCCTTAATTTTAGTTCTTTAGATATCATCCCTTCATATTCAACTCACACCTGTGCCCTCTGTCTATATATACTCCTTCTAACTGTCTTAACAATTAGAAAGTTCTTATGAGTTACAAGTATCATCTTCCCATGAAGGAATGTAAACAGTTTAACCTGATTAAGTTCCTTATGAGTCCCTTTCCTATTTACCTTTTTATGTTTCTCTTGAGTCTTGTATTTGAAAGTCACATTTTCTATTCAGCTCTGTTCTTTTCATCAAGAATTACTGAAAGTCCTCTATTTCACTGAATATCCATTTTTTATCCTGAAGGATTTTACTCAGTTTTTCTGGGTAAGTGATTCTTGGTTGTAACTCTGACTTCTTTGTCCTCCAGAATATCATGTTCTAAACCTCCAACCCATTAATGTAAAAACTGCTAAATCTTATGTTATCCTGTCTATAGTTACATGATACTTGATTGCTTTTTTTCTGACTGCTTGCAGTATTTCTCCTTGACGCGGGAACTGTGGAATTTGACTATAATATTCCTGGCAGTTTTCATTTTAGGATCTCTTTCAGGAGATGATTGATGGATACTTTAAATTTCTATTTTACCCTCTGATTCTAGAATATCAGGGCAGTTTTCCTTGATAATTTCTTAAAGATGATGTTTAGGCTCTTTTTTTGATTGTGATTTTCAGGTAGTTCAATACTTTTAAAATTATCTCTCCTAGATCTAGGTCAGTTGTTTTCCCCTTCCTCTGTTTGTTCATTTTGCCAAATTACTTGACTTTTGAGTTCTTTGCCATGGTAGAACTCTGCTTCCATAGTGGAAAGTGCTGTGTTCCAAATTTTTGGGGTTTTGCACAGCTGTTGTCAGAGCTTCTTCTGGGCACCTGCCTCAGAACTGTGAGGAGGATGCCCTTTTCACAGCCACCACAAGCTCTACCATGCTAGCGTACCTCACCCTAGGACCACCATCCAAGACTGTGACCCAGATCTAAGTAGGGTAAAGCAAGAGAATTCTGCCTCAGCTCCAGCAAAGAGATTCCTGGATTTACTCTCTGATCAGCTTCTTGGTCCCCCAATTATCTGTGGGCTTGGAGCTTGGGTGGTGCCACCTCTGCTACCATGGAGGCGGAGGCCGGACCTGGCTCTTCTCTCACCCAGGTCCAACAGAGTTTCCCCACTGACCTTTTGCTTACTCTTTGGCATGTATGGGTTGAGAAGTCTGGACACCACCACAGCTGCCAGTGATTAAGTCCCCTCAAGTCTGCTCAGGTCAGTTTGTGCCAGAGTGACCTACAGGGACTGTGCTCTGTTCCCAGCCTGGTGCGATAGACCTTTCCTGTCAGCCTGCCAGGCTTCATTCAGTGGGAGATTTGTTTCACTCTGTCATTTTGCAGGTTCTGTAGCTCTAAAATTTGTTTAGAGTCATTTTTTATAGGTATTGGAGGTGGTTGGGGTGTGAGCTCAAGCAAATTCCTGCTTTTACTCCACCATCTTGGCTCAGTTGTTTTTCCAATGAGATATTTTACATTGTCTTCTATTTTTTTTCCATTCTTTTGGTTTTGTTTTACTATTTCTTGATTTCTCATAAAGTCATTAGCTTCCATTTGCTCAATTCTAATTTTTCTTTTCTTTCTTTTTTCTTTTTGGAGGGCAATTGGGGTTAAGTGACTTGCCCAAAGTCAAATGACTAGTAAGTGTGTCAAGTGTCTGAGGCCAGATTTGAACTCAGGTTCTCCTGACGCCAGGGCCAGTGCTCTATTTACTGTACCACCTAGTTGCCCCTCAATTCTAATTTTTAAAAAAATATTTTCTTCAGTGAGCTTTTGTACCTCCTTTTCTATTTGGCCAAATCTATGTTTTAATGAGTTTTTTTTTTCTTCAGTGAATTTTTGTGCCTCTTTTTCCATTGGGCCAATTTGTTTTTTTAAGGCATTTTTCTCCTCATTGGCTTTTTGTATCTCTTTTACCATTTGCCTGTACCTCTTTTACCAATTGACCTATTCTGTTTTGTAAGATGGTATTTTCTTCGTGTGTGTGTGTGTGTGTGTGTGTGTGATTTACTAAGCTGTTGATTAATTGATCATGATTTTTTCTCATCACTCTCATTTCTCTTCCCAATTTTTCTTCTACCTCTCTTACTTGATTTTCAAAATCCTTTTTGAGCTCTTCCATAGCTTGAGATTAATTCATAGTTTTCTTGGAGCCTTTGGATTTTGGAGCTTTGAATTTCTTATCTTTTTCTGCATTTCTGTTTTGATCTACCTTGTTACCATAGTAACTTTCTGTGATCAGAATATTTTTCTGTTGTCTCCTCATTTTTGCAGTCTACTTTTTGACTTTTGACTCTTTGTTAAAGTAGGGCTCTGCTTCCAGGGTGGAGGGGGACACTGTCTCAAGCTTCAGGGGTTTTGTGCAACTATTTTCAGAGATACTTCTAGGTATCTGTAAGTTTTAAGTTCTTCTAAGGTGATATGATCTAAGGAAAAGTGTAGTTTTTTTTAAATTAAATTTTATCTCCCCTGGATCTATTTTCCAGGTCAGTGGTTTTTCCAGTGAGATATTTCACATTGCCTTCTATTTTTTCATTTGTTTAGATCTGTTTAATACTATCTTGATTTCTCATAAAGTCACTAGCTTCCATTTGCTCCAATTTAATTCTGAAGGAATGATTCTTTTCAGTGAGCTTTTTGGATTCTTTTTCCATCTGGAAAATTGGTCTTTTTAAGGCATTCTTCTCCTCATTGGCTTTTTGAGCCTCTTTTGCCATTTGAGTTAGTCTCTTTTTTAAGGTGTTATTTTCTTCAGTCATGTTGTTGATGCTCTTTTCCTGATTTTCTTGCATCGTTCTCATTTCCCAGTTTTTCCTCCACTTCTCTTATTTGGTTTTCAAAATCCTTCTTAAGCTCCTCTATAGCCTGTAATCAGTTCATATTTTTCTTGGAAGCTTTTGGTGCAGGAGTTTTGACTTCGTTGTCTTCCTCCTGTTCCATGCTTTGATCCTTTTTGTCCCCAGAAAAGTGGTACAAAGGTGGATTTCTCAGCTTGCTTTGCTTCCTTTGCTTGCTCATTTTGCCACTCAATTACTTGAATTTTGAGCTTTTTGCTGCAATAGAACTCTGCTTCCACAGAGGAAATTTTTGTCCCAAATCGCTGGGGTTTTCTCAGCTGCCAGAGCTATTCGTTGTCTGCCCTCTCTGAAGCCTCCACACACTCTGGCACACTGTATGCACCCTAGGACCTTCACCCTAGACCACAATCCAGATTCAAGAAGGTTAAAAGCAAGAGCAATTACCCCTCAGATTGGTCACTTGGTCCCCCTACAATCCGCAGTTCAGGAGCTCTGAAGAAGCCACACGGCAGTGGTATGGCCGTGGCACCTCAGCTGCTTCTCCCTCTGCGAGCAGAGTCTGGACTGCATTCCCAGACTCCCTTTTCCCAAAGTTCACTGACCTCTCACTTTGTCTTTGGCATTTATGGGTTGATAATTCTGGAAACTCCCACAGCTGCTGGCGATCCACTCTCAAGAGGCTCTCCTGGCCTGTGCTCATGTCTGAGAGTGGCCACAAGCATTTTTTTCTGTCCTGGAACTTTGATGAGGCTCCGTGCTTCACTGTGACCATAAGCTCCTCCTCACCCTGAAACTGCCACCTAGGACTGTGACCAGGATCTAAGTATGGGCAAAACAGCAGAGTCTTGCCTCAGTACTAGCAAAGAAACCCCTGTAACATCCTCCCGATCAGTTGTTTTATCCCCTTACCATCTGTAGGCTGAGAGCTCTGAAAGCAGCTGCTGCCACTGACCTCCCAATTGTTTCCCAAGAACTGCTCCTGGTTTGCTGGGGCCTGGTCTGCATTGGCATGGCCCGCACTGGACTGTGCTCTGCTGTCACCCAGGTGTGATAGACCTTTTCTATTGATCTTCTAAGTTTTATTTGGCTGGAAAATTATTTCACCCCATTCTTTGGTGGGTTCTGATATTTCAGAAATTGCTTTATGGTATTATTTAAAGGTGTTGGAGAGGGGATTTGGGGAGAACTGAGACAAGTCATTGCCTTTTCTCCTCCCTGTTGGCTCTGGGTTTGACTTCTTTAAATTGAAGCCGTATTTAGTTATTTTTAGGTGAGATAGTAATGAATTTTCATCAGGTGATAGGTTTAAAACTATGATGGGTTTAAATTCTCTCTTAATACCTTGAATTAACTCCTTGAAAAAATGGCTTATTTTATATTGATTATTCTTGACACTATTGGTGGTAAGTTTTAAGTAGAGAACAGTTTTCCTTATGGACATCAAATACTTTCGTGTTCTTATTATATGTGTGTCTATTTTATACATTTGAAGTACATTAATATGTCTATATTTGGAGTACACAAATAAGCCATGAGTGTGGAATGGAGTAAAAATCTTTGAAATAATCAGTAAAGGCAGTATAAATGTTATGTAGTTTTCAAACAGCTTATTCACTAATAACTGGATCAAGGATAAATTGCTTTTCTTTGCTGAGATACACTTGGTATTTTTTGAAAATGCCAATAGATCATTTTCTTGTGGTCATAGTTTTCCTGATGATGTTATTAATTATTATTATTATTTCTTTTTTTTGTAAAGCAATTGGGGTTAAGTAACTTGCTCAAGGTTACACGGCCAGGTGTTTCTGGGTGGATGCTAAGTGTCTGAGCCCGGGATTCGATCTCCAGGTCTTCTCAACACTGGAGCTGGTGCTCTTACTTGCTGTGCTACCTGGCCACCCCTATTATTATTATTTCAATGGAGTTAAAACATTAATGGGACAAAATGTTATTGTTATTCTTTTATATTTAATGTTCTATATAATATTACACAGATGGATAAAATAACTTCTTTTTTCAGTTGAGATATTGGAATGTAAGTATGTAAGTTTAAATCTTCTGTAGGTTAGCTGAAGCATCTTTGAGGACAACTCTAGTCACAGATGGACTGGATGGGGATGAAATATACCCCATCCTATTCCTGGATAGTTTTAATTTTTTCAAACTCTTAGTTGCAACATATTTGAAGTTATACTAAAAAAAAGTGAATAAGAACTTCTCTATAAAGATTCAGCCGATCTGTGTGGTTTCCTATCTTAAGACTGATCATTTGTTTAGAAAATAATATTTATGTTCATGACCTATTGATGTTTCAACCATTTATTACTGTTTCAATGGCAAAGGGAGTGACTCTTTACCTGTAACCTCTAGCATACTGAGACAGATGAGGAGACATTGAAGATGTGTGTAGCTATGAAAAAGACTTTCCGAAGATCTCTCTATTTCAAAAGCTTTTCATTATACTTAATTCAGTAATTATCAGTATTTGTTATGGCAACATCTGTTAAAATCTTGTTCCTAATTTTATTTTTATTTTTTTGCTTTTTGGAGGGGGGAGGGCAGGGCAATTGGGGTTAAGTGACTTGCCCAAGGTCACACAGCTGGTTGTGTTAAGTGTCTGAGGCCAGATTTTAACCTGGGCCCTCCTGACTTCAGGGCCAGTGCTCTATTCAGTGCGCCACCTAGGCATCCTTGTTCCTAATTTTTAAGGGTCATTGTTATATTAGGGTGATTCTGGGCATCAGTTAAATCTGATAACTTATTGTTACTATTATTCTCTATCATTATCTTCTTTGATCCTTACAACAACTCTGTGAGGTAATTCCAGAGGACTCATAATGAAACATGCTACACACCTCCTGAGAGAGAGGTTATGGGTTCAGATCACAGATTGACATGTATTTCTTTTTGGACATGGTCAATGAAGGAATTTATTTTGCTAAGGCAGCCCTCTCTATTTATTACACTAAGCAGAAACTGCCACTCAGTTATAAATCAATGTAAGTAAAATATAACTGGGAAGACAATATTGCTGTGAATTTATAATTAAAATGCATTACAAAGCAAAATTATTTTATATTTTTCTCTGATGGTGTGGTCATTGCTCATTTATTATTTCTTCTGGATACTTCACTAGATCAGTGACTATTTCTTCCCACCATGTTAATCACAACCTGTCCATGCCTACTCATCCTATTCTAATACTAATTCTAAGTCTATGTCTAACCCTAATTCTGTTTCTCACTTTAATTACATTTCTAACTTTTTAATTTGTGTTTGTGTTATCAGGTTCAAAATAGCTAGGTGAAGCAGAGGTTAGAGCCCTGGGCCTGGAGTCAGGAACTGCCTCAAACACTTAACTTCATGACCCTGGGCAAGTCATGACGTCTGTTTGCCTTAGTTTCCTTAACTGTTACCTCACAGGGTTGCTGTGAGAATCAAATGGGGTATTTGTAAAGGACTTAGACTATAGTAGGTACTGAATAAATGCTTGTTCTTTTCCCTTCTCTCCTTCTATTCCCCCCATCTATTTACATTAAAATCCATAGAGGATCTCGAGAAGCAGCATCATATAATGGAAAGAGTGTTGGAATTAGAGTCCGGAAACCCGAGTTTAATTCCCACACTAGATACTTACCAGCCTTATAACTATGGGCAAGTCATCTGCCCTCTCAGTCTTCCCATTTGAAAAGTGGAAAATTTAGAGTTGTACTCTCCACCTCATTGTTTAACCCTTAAATTGTGATAAATCAATAAACACTTATGAAGCACCTACTGTGTGACAGACACTGTACTAGGCATTGTGTATACAAATACAAAGAATGAAGTAATCCCTACGGGCCATGAGCTTACATTCTTATGGGGGAAACTACAAGTAAATGTAAAAATATACATAGTAAAATATAAAATTAAAAAATACAAATATATACAAAGTAGTTATTTTGGGGGGGGAGCAATAGCAGTTGGTGGGGGAAGGAAAGGCTTCATGCAAAGCATGGTGTTTGAACTGCATCCTAAAGGAAGAGAGAGCATCTGAGGTGGTGATAAAATGGAAATGCATTCTAGGAATGGGGGCTGGCCACCACAAAGGCATAGAGTCAGGAGGTAGAATGCCATGTGGGAAGAATAGAGAGAAAGTAATTTTGTCTGGATTATAGAATGCAGGAGAGGGAGTACTGTACAGTGAGGTTGGAAAGATAAGTTGGGGCCCAGATTGTACAGGACTTTTAAAGCTAAACAAAGAAGTTTGTATTTTCTCTTAGAGTCAATAGGCTGGAGTTGCTTGAGTAGGGGAGTCGCTTGGTTAAATTTGCCCTTGTTTTCCTTAGACAATAGACAATATAATCCATCACCAGACCACACTTGAAGCATTTCTAGCAATGGCAAGAACTCCTCAGAACTTTTGCTTCCTGGTATAACCTTTCAGAACAAAGACTATCTTCATGATATGATGATACATGGTATTAGGTTCTGTATTCAAGTCATCATTGTTAACATGCTGTTAACTACTTACATTCAACATATAGTTTTCCATTTCTCTTTTGATTCACCTACAATTTTCATTCTTTTGAGATTAACATTTTCATTGTTTTTAGCCATATTGCATCATTAGGAAAATATGATGTTCAAAAAAATGTGCTTTTGTGAGAGGTAGTAGCTTGGATTTACTGAAAATGCATTTTCCCCGGAGATCACCTTCACTTTCCTCCTTTTCATTTCTAGTACTAGATCATGGCCATTTACATGGTCTTGTGTAAGATATACACTGTAAGACCAATTCAATAATTTGTACACTGCAATCTAAGACATATGAATTCTTCATCTACTTGTTTTTTTCTGCATAGATTGCTGGGTTGATTTCTCTTGAGTATATTTTCTAGGATATGTTTGGGTACAATCAGTTAACTTGTTACTTAATCTGAATGGGATACAGAGGAGGTAAAATGAGTTTTTGCAGCATGTTTTATGTCTTTGATAGCTTAGTTGTATCTAGTTAGTCAGTCAATAAACATCAATAAATATTTACTATATGTGCCAGGCCCTATAAAAGCTAAAAGCACTGAGGATAGAAAAACAGGCAAGATACTATGCCTCCCCTCAAGGAGCTTACACTTTAATTTAGTAGAGGGAGAGCCATGAGAAGCTTGTGGAGGGAAGAAAAGGTTTGGAGAAGCTTCTGTTAAATTAATTTGGTGAGTTGATGAGGAAGGTAGATGTGGATTACCTGACAGCAGTCAGGGCCCAGTTCAAGTTGTTTAACATAAATTTGTAGTGGACCCAATCAGAACAGTTACATGATTGTCTCTTCATTCAGCAGCATGTGTGTAAGTGCAAATTGTGGGAGTGATCAAAGACTGAGGCTTGGCAAGGCACAGTTGGCAAAATGATAAAGGGGGTGGGGGAAAGATATAAAGACTTGACAATAGTACAATATAGAGTTGAGTCTGTCTTTGAAACCTTCATTTCTACTCCCCTAACTTAAAATGGGTTTCCTTTTTCTCTTTTGTCCCATTCAAGAAGCAATGTCTTTTATTTTCTCATTGATACAGATACAATGATAATTTAACATATCATGGAAGAAAACTACCATTCATATACTTTAGTTGTGGCTGTTCAGGGAATGAAAAAATACGTCATATCATATTTACAATTTGAGGAAGGTGAAATCTCTATACAGGAAATAAATGTATCATAATTACTGTGAGCAAACAAAAACTGAATCGTCATTTAGATTGATATATTTAATAGAGAATGAAGCTTATTTGACTTTTTAAAAATCATCCATCCATGTAGAAAAGAAATAGGATTGTACCTTAAGAGAAGGAACTGGCAAAGGAAGCTTAGCCAAGGACAAGAATATGCAAGTCTTCTTGGCACCATGCAAGATACCAGAAGATACTTAAACTTAAAATCTGCTTCAAGCTGATGTTGATCAGTTTATGTGCTACATAAAATGCAGTCCATTTTGTGGAATGCATTGCATAATCACAGATCTAGCATATCACTTACCTAATTTGCTTTTAAGGGAAATTGATGCTGTAAGATTTGAGTGCTAGTTTGCCTGGTAGCAGGCCTGTTAGGGTGTGACCTGCATGACTACACACCTCAGGAAAAAAAACCTATGTATAAGGTGTTAAAGTAAACCATTTGCAAGTATTTATTCTGAGCTCTTAGCTGCTAAGTGGATTATAGTTGAAAGCCATTACAGGCCTTTGTGATACCAGTAAGAAAAATCTCATTTTACCAGCATTATTGAAGAATGAGCAGTTCCCCATAAGTGAATTTTCTGGAGAATTGAACCTTCTTATTTAAGTTAAAAACAAAACAAAAAACTTTTTTATGGAAATTTATTGTAATGGTGAGTGTGTACAGAAAGTGTCCCAATGTCTCTCCACATGGAGTAGTTTAGGGAGGCCTGCTTCCAGGAAAATTATAACCATATAATGGAAGTGCCCTGTAGAGACATTGGAGTATCCACAGACACAGTATGTGACTGTTTCCAATTCCATCTGATAAATAAGATGCTTTTTGGCTGCAGAGGCATTTAAAAAGTACTAGTCCAGCAGAGCCTTAGCTCTTTTCTCTTGGTTGCTCTGTTCTGGGTTTGAATCTTTCTACCTTCAGAGAAAATGCTGTATGGGAAGACACTTTGTTGCTTTTCCCTTCTAAGGCCATGCAGCCTTGGGAAATGGACTTCAGTTGTGTATCTCTGTTCTTTTCTGTTTTAGGTGAAGGGATTGGAAACTGATCTGTGAGTTTGAAAAAGTCAAGAGAGCAAGTCCATGCACATCTCAGCATCTCACTGTGTGGATTTTGTGGCCAGTTCAGCATAAGTGCCCTGCAGAGCTAGGAATGACCTTTGGGATTCAGGCCAGCAGTAGCTGAGAGGAGGATTCATATGGTGTCCTTATCTGGATACAAATATTATTGTACAGAAACTGTGCTGAGTTAGCCCATTCTCCCCAGAGATTGAGGGAGAGTGTGGCCTGAAGTGATGGAAGGAAATGTTTATATATGTGTTCTTACTATGTAATTGAAGTAAATATTCTTTTGTCAAACCTAATGGATGTTAAATAATTAAATGGAATTGGAGTGCTATTCACTGGCATCTAACTGTAAGGGAAATATAGCTGGTGGGAATTTGAACAAATAACAGTAGAGAAGAGACTCCCCCAAACCCTCATGGACCCCCTAGAAACCTAAAGACTTCACTGTGGAGAGTACTCACTATGCTAACATGCATTACACACTACATTAGTTTCTTAAACAGAACCTATTGAACATATATGTGTCATATTTGAAGAACAGTGAGAAGGTCATTTTGTCTGCATCACAGAATGCAAGAGGGAAAGAAACATTCAATAGGAGTGGAAAAATAGGTTGGAGTCAGAATGTGTAAAACTTTAAGAGCTAAACAAGAAATTTCTTTTAATCCTAGAGCTTTTCTCTATGACTCAGGATCATCATTATGAATATCAGCCACAGGATGTGATGTGTTGAAATGTCTTCTCCTGTGCTGCATGCTGCCAGATTGCAATGCTTTTTGAGAATTACTTTGCCTGCTTTTTATGTTGTTGGTTTTTTTAACAGACTTTTTGTTGTTGTTAGGTGGTGAGAATGGTAAGATTTAGTGTGTTTACTTTTTTGCCTTAGCTGCCAAGAAACTCAGAGCTAAATACAATAATCCAACTGTAGGAATAACTTAATTTCAGTTACCTCTGCCATCTATTCTTCTTTTAATTGATTTCTATGATGTTCTATTTTTTTACTGAGCTTTTTTATTGTGTTCAAAGCAGCATCATGTCCTTTTTAGAAGTATATGGGAGTATAAATCCTTGTAAATGAATAGAAATAATTCAGCAGCCTCTATTTTTTCTTCTTGATATTCTGAGTTGGATAATCAAGTGGGTAAGAATCGCATTGAAGATAGAGTAAATGAGCTAAGAGTGAGAGTTTGAAAGGCCCGCTTAAGAGTAAATAAAGTACATCAAATCCAGCATCTGGACTTGTAACATCTAGTTTGATTATTCATGCTTTTATTTGTTTCATTTTTTCTTCTTAATTCTCAAAGAATCTCCAAGTTGGAAGGAACTATAGATGCCATCTAATACAACTCGTATCTCAGTTGTGTGAGGCTGCTAGATAGCTGAGATTGGGACAGATGCGATAATTACTCTTAAAAGAAAACCAGCTAATCCCTCCAGAACAGTCATATCCAAAGCCAGGGAATGCTTTCTGGGCTTTTACCTTCTTCTATGTGATTGTTCTAGAAGTAGAATTCTGGATGGGAATGGGAGAGAGCTTCCTGTTCACATATTTCACATTTTGATGGTGGATTACTTTATGGCTTTTCTGGAATGAGCTTTTTCTGTTTACTTAAGAAATAGTGTTTCTAGGGCTAGCTAGGTGGCTAAGTGAATAGAGCAGGGGCCCTGGAGTCAGGAGGACCTGAGTTCAGGCCTCAGACACTTAACACTTACTAGCTGTGTGACCTTGGGCAAATCACTTTACCCCAATTGTCCTGCCTTCCCCCCTACAAAAAGACCAAAAAAAAAATATAGTGTTCTGTTTTTCTGCTGCTTATTTTTTGTTTTAAGGGTTTCTTTTTAAAAGTTATTTTACTGGGGTGGCTAGGTGGTGCCGTGAATAGAGCACGAGCTCTGGAGTCAGGAGGACCTGATTTCAAATGCAGCCTCAGACACTTGACACAATTACTAGCCATGTGACTTTGGGCAAGTCTCAACCCCAATTGCCCTCTAAAAAAAAAGGTAAAAATTATTTTACTTAATTTTTTTTTGCAGGGGTAAGGTAGGGCAATTGGGGTTAAGTGACTTGCCCAAGGTCACACGGCTAGTTTCTTGTGTGTGTGTGTGTGTGTGTGTGTGTGTGTGTGTTAAGTGTCTGAGTCTGGACTTGAACTCAGGTCCTCCTGACTCTAGGGCCGGTGCTTTATTCACTGTGCCACCTAGCTGCCCCTACTTATTTTTTGCTATATTTACTTAAACAAATAAAAGAAATGATATATAGGCTGAAGGATTACAGAATGCATTCTACAAAATTTTTTTAATGTTGCATGTACACTGATCAACATTATCATCAAGTATATGTCCTCAAACAATGATGCCAATTGAACATACCTATATATTTTTTAAAATGAATTTTAACCTATACAATATCCACAAGAGCTTATTAATTATTCATACTGCATGCTCTTTCATTTCTTCCTTGTCTTTTTACCTTTGGCTTATCTTCTCAATAGCAATTCAATTCAGCGATTACTCTGTGCCTACTATATTCAGGGCACTCAGGATACAATTTTTAAAATGTCAATCTCTTGCTCTCAAGAAGCTTGCATTTGACTTCAGGGGATATGACATGTATATGAATTAATATTATATTAACAGACAAATGTTTATGGAAACAGAAAAGAGATCCCTACAGAGTGCTTAGGAAGAAGCTGAAGAGGAAAAAAATACATTTATATTGTGGGAGGGATCAGAGAAGGCCTCACAGACAAATTGGCATCTAAATTGTGCCCTGAAGGAAGAGAAATATTTTAAATGGTAGAGATAACAAGA
The DNA here is from genome assembly GCF_028583685.1 of Petaurus breviceps papuanus. Classification (NCBI taxonomy): domain Eukaryota; kingdom Metazoa; phylum Chordata; class Mammalia; order Diprotodontia; family Petauridae; genus Petaurus; species Petaurus breviceps. Next base: position 7,624,238 of record NW_027187302.1, read on the forward strand.
GAACACATACAGTATCAGAGATTCTTATAAGAATGCACAAAGGGGGGAAATAGTCAATTGAGTTCAGAGAACAGCTTTGATTAGAATGTAGCTAGTTTAGAGAGTAATGTGAATAAAGACTGGAAAAATTGTAGTCAAATTGTGGAAGTCTCTAAGGACCTGTATTAAAGAATTTATATCTTACCTTTTTAAACATTAGAGAGCCACTGAAGGTATGGCTTTTTCATCTCTACCTTGAAGACTTCTCCATTTCAAGGTTAAACTTGGCTACCACATTTATGAAGTCTTTTCAATCTTCTGAAAGTGTTCTCTTCTGCTTGAAATTATCCAGATACGTGCATTTTAAAGATATTTTTTCCAGCTCTGTGAAGGTTGGAGTAAGGAAAGATTGGAGACAGAGACCATTTGGGAGAATATTACAATGATACAAGACACAGGTGATGAAAATCTTAAAATGGATACAGTATGACTGGAGAAAAGGGCATGAATGAAAAAGATGCTATGAAAGCAGAATTCATAATTACTTGGAAACTGTTTTAATGTGGGGTGAGGGAGAATGTAATAACAAAAATAATTATCAAGGTTTTGTGTCTAACTCAGAAGGTGATGGACCATCAACAGAAATAGGGAAGTTGGAAGGAAGAGGAAAGACTTAATGGTAGAGGGAGAGATAAGTTTAGTTTGGGACATAGTGAGTTTGAATTGCCTTGCAGCACAAGTACAAATGTCTAACAGGAACCTAGAAATGTAAAACTAGAGTTAAGGGGAAAGATTAGGCTATATGTGTAGATTTTGAACGGGAATGTCCTATAGACACCTCAAACTCATCATGTCCAAAAACAGAACTCATAATCTTTCCCTCAAACCCACACCTATTCTGAATTTCCCAATTATTGACAACACAATCACCCTTCCAGTCACCTAGGTTTGCAACTTTGATGTCATCCTCAGCTCCTCACTCCCCTTAACCTTTCCTATATCCAATTAGTTGCCATATCTTGTTATTTCCGTCTCCATAGCTATCAAATATATCTCCTCTTTACTCACACAACTACTAGTTCAGGGCTTCATTACCTCTCACCTGGACTACTGCAGTAATTCCCTAATTGCTTTCCCTTTCTCAAATCTCTGTGGTAATTCATCAGCCACAGAGCAGCCAAAGTGATTTTCCTGAAATATAGTTCTGACCATATCATCTTCCCATTCAATGAACTTCTGTCATCTCTAAGATCAAATGTAAGCTCATCTGTTTGGTTTTTAAAGCTTTTCAACATCTGACTTGTTCTTACTTTACTAGTTTTCCTGTACATTGTTCTCTTCCACATATCTACAGTCCCCTCCCCTCCCCATTTCCTGTTTCTGTTCCTTGGAACTGATCATCTAATTCCATACCTGGAATGCTCCTCCACTCCACCTCCTTGTGTGGAATATTTGTGTAACAACAGAGATTGTTTTAACAACTGATTTAGCAGGCTGGGGGGGGGGGTCACCTTTTCCACTAAGGGACCTTAGCTCTGGTCTCATGCAGAACAGGTTCATTCCTGAGTTAGCCTGACTTCTCAAAAGAACAATCAGTTATTTTTCCTGTACTCTCTAGGTCTTTATCCTCTATCCCTGGAGCTCTAGGGAAAGTCAGTTAAATTTTAGGTTTGGCTCAATGGTATGGTCTCACCAAAAGGTAGTAGAAAAGTGATTGATCTACAGTGTACATCAGATCTAGGTTAGTTGTATATTTTCTGCACTCAAAAGAAATGCTTAAAACTCAAAAGCCCATGTGGACAAAGACTTAAAATGTGATGCAGTAACCTCTAATTCCTCCTGTACTCTCTTGGGAGGATGATGCTTAGAACATTAGCAATAAAATATTTTAATGGGATTTTGGGGTACAGTTTTCACCTTCACCTCAGATGTGCACTGTCCAGACAACTCAAGGTTCATATCTTCAAGCACATCTGGGTTGAGCTTATCTTCTTTTTGGTGGTCATCTTTCTCCAAGAAGGAGTAGATGCAGCAGACCCTTCCTCACTACAGCTGTCACTGAGTGAAGGACCCAGGAGCTCTTGAAAACAACCCTGGGAGGTAGATGCTATCCCCATTTTTTTACACATGAGGAAACTCAAGCAAACAGGTTAAGTGACTTGCCCAGTCACAAAACTAGTAAGTGTCTGAGGTCAAATTTGAACTCACGTCTTAAAGTCTGCTAAGTGAGCCGCTTTTCATGGTTCATTGATCAATTAAGGGTATTGCTTTGTCATTGCAAACCTCAAATCTTCATTACTGAAGCACTTGTGTCTTCAGAAACTCAGTAAAGCTCCATGGAAACTCCATGGATTGTACTCTAATCAGAGCACTTTTGGGGATACATTTTCTACATTAATACCTGGTTTTCTTCAATACAGCTCAACCATAACCTTCTGCAGGATGACAGTTTAAGGGGAGAGTAGAGTCAAAGGAAGGTTTTTCAAGGATAGGGAAGTGCTAAGCAGTAGGCAAGGAGCCAGCAGATAGGGGCAGACTAAGAGTGAAACTCCTGAAGGGGTCAGAATAAAGGACACAAATACAGAGGTTAGCCTTGATAAAGAAAGGTTGTCTCTTCCTCTGTGACTGGAGCAGCAAAGGAAGAAAAGTTGGGTGAAGACTTAGAAGGGTTTTGAAGTCAAGATGAGGAGAGATGAGGGAACAGATGATTAATAGCCCCAGTTTTCTGTAGGAAAGTAGGAGGTAAGATGATATGCTGAAAGAGAGTGGGTGGAGGTTTGAGTTGAGAACTTGGGGAGATAGAACAAAGTTTGAAATAGCTCTTCTTGGGATTTAATAAATAATAATGTTAATAGATTTACTGTGTGCCAGGTACTGTGCTAAGTGCTTTACAATTATTATGTCATTTGATCCTCACAACAATCATGGTTGGTAGGTGCTATTATTGTCCCTATTTTACAAATGAGGAGACGAATGGAGGTTAAGTGACTTTCCCAGGGTCACACAGCTAATAAGTGTCTGGGGTCAGATTTGATCTTGGGTTTTATTTTTTTTTTAAAGCAATTGGGGTTAAGTAACTTGCTCAAGGTTACACAGCCAGTTATTTCTGGGTGTGGTGCTGAGTATCTGAGCCCGGATTTGATCCAGGTCATCCCGACACTGGAGCCAGTGCTCTTACTCCCTGAGCCACCTGGCCGCCCCTAATCACTTGGGGTTAAGTAACTTGCTCAAGGTTACACGGCCAGGTGTTTCTGGGTGGGTGCTAAGTGTCTGAGCCCGGGATTCGATCTCCAGGTCTTCTCAACACTGGAGCCGGTGCTCTTACTCGCTGTACTACCTGGCCGCCCCATCTTGGGTTTTCTTGACTACAGGCATAGCACTCTATCTGTTGTACCATATAGCTGCCTCTAAGTCAGAGATGTATAAAGGATTTTTGTGTGGCAATGAGGGACCCCATGAGATTAGATAACATTCATTTGTAGTGAGCCTCTAATTCATGCTTGTATGATGTCCTTGGGAGAAGGAGTGGATAAAGTGAATGGTCCAAGGTTGAAGACTGGTAGGAAATGAACAGTGGAAGGACAAGGGGTCAAAGGGTGAAGGGAATAGAACTTTTTTTCTTCTCTGTAATTGTAGTTGATCTTTGTATTGTTCCTTGTTTTGTTTCTTTATTTCACATTATTTCATAAGTCTTTCAAAAAAACTTTCATGTGCTTCATAGTTATCATTTATATTTCATTATAATATTGCATTGCATTGATATACTATAGTTTATTTAGCCATTCCCCAGCTCAATTTGGACATTTTAGTTGTTTGTATTTCTTTGCAGCTTTTTATCATCATGGTTTTGTTGTAAATTGCCAATTGTGGAATGATTAGGTCAAAGTATGTAATTATTTTTTATACCTCTTGCTGTGTACTGACAAATTGCTTTCCAAAAGTATTATGCCAATTCATAATCCCTCTAGCAATGCATAAATACACCTACTTCTTGACAATCTTGCTAATATTTTAAATTTTGCTATTTTTGGATATCTTTTTTGATTAAAGTTCTTTAAAGTGGTACCTTAAAGTATTAATTTGCATTTCTTTGTTAAGGTCAAAGTATCTTCCAGGTGATTATTAATAATACATATATCTTTTTTTGTAAATTGTTCATCATATTTGAAACTTTTCCCACGGGAACTGGGTATTGTTGCCTTTAAATATTTGTATCATTTCTATGTTAGCTTAACATATTAAGTTTCTAGTTATGTTTTCCATAAATGTCTCCCTAGTCCATTGTTTTTCTTTTATCTTATGTCATTTTTTGTTGTACAGACATTTTTCATCTTTATGTAATTGAATCTCAATTGCAGTCCCATTTGGGAAATTGTACAGTATTTTCAATAATCCTGAACAGCTCCCTTACAGGAAAAAATACCCATTTTTAAAAATACTGTTTTTCCAGTGAAATTATGAATCATGGAACATCATAGCATCTGAAGAAATAATATTCTGAGTGACCACATAGATGAGGGAGAAAAGCCATGGTGAGCACAAATAGTCTAGGGCATATTGCTAAATTGGCAAGACCACGAGAAATGGCATAAAGGATATCATCCAGAAGAAGTATGACTAGATGGGGCGGCCAGGTAGCACAGCGAGTAAGAGTACCGGCTCCAGTGTTGAGAAGACCTGGAGATCGAATCCTGGGCTCAGACACTTAGCACCCACCCAGAAACACCTGGCCGTGTAACCTTGAGCAAGTTACTTAACCCCAATTGCTTAGGGGCGGCCAGGTGGCTTAGCGAGTAAGAACACGGGCTCCAGTGTCGGGATGACCTGGATCAAATCCGGGCTCAGATACCCAGCACCACACCCAGAAATAACTGGCCGTGTAACCTTGAGCAAGTTACTTAACCCTGATTGCTTAAAAAAAAAAAAAGAAGTATGACTAGAAAAGGAGGTAATACTGGGCATGTAGTGAGTGTGAGATCCAACAGGTGGACAGTCTTATACTGGTACACCTGGAATTTTTTTTTGTGGGGATATAGGCAGGTTATTTCCACATAGAAAGAAATGGTAAGCTGAAGAGAATTACATGTTTTACAGACAATTTAAACAGCATTCAGCATCTTAATTAGTATTACAGTAGACTGGGAAGCTAATATTAAATCCTCCTTGGGATATAAAATAGTTTGTGTTGCTGCATTTCACCAATGTTAGCATTGTCAAATTACATTGTAGAATTGGATCTTTCAGATGGTATCTCTTTGATTAGTGCCACTGTTTAGACACTTTCTCCCCCAAATTTCTCAGGTGTCAAGGAAGGGGAAGCCATAAGCTGCAACCTTATAGACCTTTTGATGCTTACAAGAACAATGCTAAATGGAAAGAAATACAACACGAAAGCCAGAGGCAACCAGGGGCACTGGTATAAACCCAGCTAATTGAATTTATAATCCACATAGGGAGTGGTGGCCCATGCTGCCATTTTGTTGGGATATAGAAGGGCTCTCTTCCTCCACTTACCACTGAAATCACATTTTGTCACTTGGTTGGCTGCATACATGGAATGTTAAAGATCTAGAGAAAAGCTTCCAGCTTGGTGGGTAGGTCTTTTGTTAGGGGATCTGTGTGAACATATGGATGAAAACTGTACAAGATGAGACTGTGTGGATGAATCAGGATCTACATATTTGGACAGAGCACTTAAGTCAATGAAATCACAGATGTATTGAAGTATCTGTATTTAATCCAGTGAATTTTTTGGTCTCCTTTATCTCTTGTGATTTCTTCTGTTTCTCTGAGAAACATTTATCTGTCCTCTACAAATGAGAGAAATATTTTTTTCATTTCATATTCTTGTTATTTTTGCCTGTGAGTCAACAGAAAATGATTATGGCATAGAGTGTCATTTGAGAATTTCAAATTTTCCCCCATATATCTGTCCCATTTTCGCAATATACTTAAATCCTCTGATGGGTCACTCATGTTATCAGTATAGGCACACTTTCCACTGCTAAATGTTGCAGGTCCTATGCACTTTTTTCTTTGTGATTCCAATTCATGTCTTTTCTTGGATTCTGCACTGAGGCTTCATCCAAATGCCTTTGGTTCTACTTCCTCTCTCAACCATGTAGAGTTTATATATCATTTATGCCCAGGGAGATAAAGTGATTTTATCCCAGACTGTATAGAATGTCAGTAATAGACATCTCATGTCTAAGTCATCATTGACAGTATACTTCAGTTTACTTAAATCTACCATGTATTTTTCCATTGCTTTTTGTGGCACTTATAATTATGATTCTTCTAAGATCATAGTATTCTATGATTTGAAACTTTGCAGCATCCATATTGATTTTAAAAAGATGGCCTGCATCTTTCAGTAGTTTGGACATAATGACAGTGTTGAATAATTTTCTAAATGTGTTCTAGCACAATATCCTCCTTTTCAATTCTGGGTCTAGGCAATGGTTCATATGATTGTTAATCAATACCAGAGGGGTAAAACACCTGACCTGCGACTTTCAATGCTTCCAAGTAGGGGCAGAATCAGATTAAAATGTATTTGGGAAATATTTAACAAAATAAATCAAAATACAATAAAACATAGATAATGTTAATCTGTGGCTAAATCAATATGCAACTGGCAGGGATATATTTCTGTTTGAGTTTGACAGCACTGATCTACACAGATATTTGTAATGCTGAACTGATTAGTGGTCTCATTCAATTGTTTGCCATTAATATGGACAGACTGTTTTTGTTTTTGAAAGATTTCATTGAGGAACCTGTGTAGTATTCTGAGGCTTGGTCTAATTAGTAAAGTGTCATCCATCTGTCAATAGTATTGGGAACACCTTGTCAGCCATAGGGAATTCCTATTCTATTTGGTCTCTGAACAGAAATCCTCTATGATGTTGCTAAATGTCATAAGTGAGCATGTCTCCATGTGTTATGCCTTATATGATGTTTATACTCACCTGATTGTTGAATAGTGTTGTCTCATAGGTTACATTAAAACTATACTTTCTCCCCACTGACTCAAATGTTTTGTGTTGAAATTAAGAGGCACAGAAGGATATTTGCTTGTTCATTAATTGATATGTTCTTTATAGCTCTCAGGTGTTTCAGAATAGTCATCCTCTAAAGAAAAAATTGTCTAAGAAAGTTTGCCCACTGTTTTCTCATTTTCTTCAAGCATACCCTCATTTTAGAAAGCTGAATAGATAGGTTGATAGTTGCTGATGTTGTCTGCTTTTTTTTTTAAGAAAAAGTGCCATATTTTCCATTTGTTTGCAATTCTTTTGGAACTGAGAAGCAATGAGGCAAGTTGGAATATTTTTTGAAATCCAAGAGGCAGGATGGTTGACTAGAAAGATTTGGACTTTCAGTAAGCAAAGACCTTGATGTAACTCCTGCCTACAAAATTTGCTGTCTGACCATAGGCAAAACACTTTATTTATCTAGCCTCAGTTTCAGTAAAATGGGAATGGTGATAATATCCATAGTACCTATCTTATAGGATTGCTGTGAGTATCAAATGAGACAATATATGTAAAATGGTTTATAAACTTTAAAGTGCTATATAAATGTTAACTATTGCTGTTTTTTATTCTCATTTTTATATCTTTACAAGAGATCACTAAGAGTCTTTTAAATTGTGTTACCTCCAACATGGATTTCTTTTTATATATATTTGTTCAAGTCCACCTGTTCTTCCCAACTTCATGTTTTTAAGTATTATGCCTACTTCCTCACAATAGTGCATCTGGTACTTTGGTGTCAGAGTTCAAATATTCTGCTATTGTCACTAGGAATAGATCATCTTAGAAATGTCATATCTATTTCATTTCATATATCTTTGTTATTTTCTCTTCAGTTTTGTCCAAAATGATCTTAGGATTAGCTGGACCTCATGTCAAACTCTCTGTAGGCTTATTATCTCTTCTTTCTTTCACTGTTTTGTGAGGTGATACTGTTATCTTCAGTCAGTCTTCACAACTCTTTGCAAATAGCTTGAACTCTAAGCCTATGTAGTCCTTGGTTGCCATGTTTTTCTCATTCTTTGGTGAGAGGGGATTTCTGGGGTCTTTTCTGTCTCCCTTTTTTAGTGACTGTTTTATGTTCATTAAACTTATTTTAAAATGGTGGCAGATTCAATATTTTTTATTTTGTCAATTTTCTCAGTTTTCAACGTCAGCAGCTTTGATTAAAAGGGTTAGGTAGGATTGGCTTTAATAAAATGCATTGCCATTGTGGAGGAAATGAATAAAATTTGTGTTTTGGGGAAAAATCTTCCCCCCAGAAAAAAGTAACTGTAGAGGTAAAAGAAACAGAGCTATGGGGTTATATAAATAGGACAGACCCATAACAGACTCATAGTCTGTCTGTATTTTATTTAACAGAATGAACCCTACTCATTCTATTTTGAAGGATTACAATATTTTAGACATCTCCTGTGATTATTCTGATAAGATTAACTACAGAGACATAGCCCTCCCCTGGAACAAACCTGAACTTTGGCCACTCCTAAGACCCTGAGATGAACACATTCTCCCCCAAATCAGTTTATGTCCTGTCCCTATTACTCAACCTCCCAAATAAGGAAAGTAATAGAATATGGCCTCTTGGTATACTGATTTGAACTTTAACTTGCCATATGTCACTCCAGAGCTATGTAACCTCATATGTATGATAGCACTCTTTCTTTCTTTGATTGTTTGTTACTATCCACCTGGCAACTGCCTATGGGCTGAGCTTGTCTCTTGATTTATTGGCTGCCAATCAAACAGACTAAGTTGGGAGGAATTACTCTCCAGAAGGAATTCCTCAACATCCGATAATGTGTGTGACCTTGGGCAAAATCATTTAACTACTCTGATCTTCAGTTTTCTCTCTGTAAAATGAGAGTTGGACCAGATGGCTTCTTAGGTATTTCCCTGCTCTACATATACAACCCTATGATCCCATTCTTCTAATTTGGTTTTGATTTTGACCTTTATTCTAAACTGCATGCCTTCATCAACCTTCTCCCCTGAATTAACCTCCTCCCCTGAATTTAACCTTTGGTATTCTTTACATATGTGTTTTTCCCTGAAAATTTCATTGTGACTTTATGCAGTTCTCTAAAAACCCATTGATATTTTAATTATCCTTGCATTAAATCTGTAATTTGGGGAGTGTAATTTTTTTATAGTTAATGATACAGATGACATTAATTTACTTGCTAAAGGGAAGTAGGATAAAAGTCACCAATTCCACCCTATCCCTTTTCCAAATTCCTTCTAGAGAAGACATGCATGAAATCTGGCTAGTGATTAAGGGACTTGGTGAGTTAAGGAGGGGTATAAATGATTCCGTACTACAACTACACCCAACTCTTTTCTCAGGTTTTACTAAGTGGAACTCCTGGCACAATTTGCAGGGACACAGGAGTATGATAGGAATTAAAGAGAATTTTTGGATCTTAACTCAGGCAAGACTTTAAACTAACTGAGTCAGACTGGCAACTGCATGGTTCAGTTAAAAAAAAATAAACGTAAATGCCTAAGGGCTTCTTTAGTTAGTCTCTGCTACAAAAGATCTAAGACACCCTGGAAAATGAGTTAAAAGAGCAATAGATCCCTCTCCCCTCAGAAAAGAGTTCACATAGCCAAATTCCACCAGCAGATTGCAGCAATAGCTCAGTAGAGAGGCCCAGAAAAAAACAACTCGACTGACAATAACGGCAGAGTGTAGTGACAAGTGGAAATGTCCTGAGTGAAAGAAGCTTTTTGTAAGTAGGACAGGGTTGCAGCTTGATACGAACTTAGAAGTGTGAGTTGCCCTGGTTTTGTGTTTTCCTTGCACATGAATGTTTCTGGTGGGTAATCCCCTGTCACTGGTGGTGTTGGAGAGTGTTACGCCCATGTATATTTGGGGAAATCTTTCTTGTTAATTATTTTGCTGTCCACTGGAAATATCTTTTGATTTAAACTAATGTATCCTTTCATTGTCTAATAAAAAAAAGCAAACAAAACCACATTTATAGGGGCTTGTGAACTATGCTTTTGAGGGTATGCTAACTCATAATATGCTTTAAAACTAGGGTAGCTTTTAGGAGACCTACACATGAGGGGAATGTAGGTTATTGCTACTTGAACATTAGATTTCCCTTTAATTATCTTCCTTCACATATTAGCCTGATGGACTAGTTTATCAGTGCTTTGCTCTGGATCATAAAATACTGGAAGTTACTTACATGAAAGATTTGGAATTCTAGCAATTCCCTCTCCCTCCCCCCCACAATGATGCCTTTTGTTTTTTTCATCCATTCATTTCTGGATACTTCCTCCACCTCTACAATGGCCCACCTTTGACACCAGGAAGAATTGCTATGTGAAACCTTGTTTTCAGCATTCTGCAAGGGAAGTCCCCCAATTCTTTACTGACAGGAAAGAAGTTTATTCCTTCATCTCCTCTCTAAAGACAAGATTGTCATTATAGTTACTCAATTTTGGACTTGGTTTTCCTGTTCTTTTTGTTGCAGTATTTATAGTCACTGAGGATATTATTCTCCTCGTTATGCCTATTTCAATCTTTATGGGGTTCTTGCAAGTCCAACCCATAGCTCCTGATCTTTGCAGCTCACTACTTTGGAGGTTCTTAACTCAGGTTCTATGAACTTTATTTTGTAATATATATTTTGATAATTATTGCAATATAATTGGTTTCCCTTGAAATTATATATATATATATATATAATTTTATGCACTTAAGTAATTATTCTGAGGAATCCATAGACTTCACCAGACTGTCAAAGGGGTCCATGCCAAAAAAATTTAAGAACCCTTGCTCTACATTGCATTTTTTCATTTCTATTTCATAATTATGTATATACAAACCAATCACGTGTCTAGTTAAGTTCATTCTCAGATATTTTTTGAAAAGGGAGCTAATATTTTCTCATTTTATGTAAGAATGAGAGTGGTAGAAGAATGAGGGTAGATTAGGTGGAGTGGATAGGTTACTTTGCATCTTTCAAATTCATTGAACTCATTTAATGTCCCAATTAAATTTTGTTGTTGTTGTGATGATAGATTCTCTATGTAATCAATCATTTCTTCTTTGGATGATGTTTACCATTCAGGTCTTTGCTTCATTAATGTGAGAGAAACTTCCTATTATGGGAATACCCAATAATGTTTGATAGTGAATATTCTCCATAGTTTCTGAATATGTGCCTAGAGACCTAAACAGGAGGTTCATCCTATAAATCAAATAAATAGTTGCCTGAGCTCTCTTATTGAGCCCATCTGCTCCTTGGCATCCAAAGAGAAATAATGAATGAAAGTTGGCACTAAAACTTCTTTATGAGACTGATTTACATTTCAGTCCAGTATGTTTCTGATGCTGAAGGAAAACAAATTAGAATTAAAGTTAACTTTATGGTTTGGCTCTTTTGGACATCTAGGTAGAAAGTTAATGCCAGAATGAGTTGAGACAAGAAATCTTTTAAGAAGACTTTACAGTTATTTTAGAGTGGGCCTTTATTTAATTGTTTGTTAATCTTTAGAATATAACAGCCAAGAGTTATTTGACACCTCATTAAGAGCTTATTCAGTGACTAACATCTTTACTTTCATCAGTTTTTTGTTCAGACACACTATTCTTCAGGGTGGCTGCACCAGAAATGGAATAGTAGTGAAATCCCTGGCACCACCCTCTGCCTAGACCTTGTCTTGGAGCCCTGTGATCCTTATTGGAGATAGTTCATAATATGCAAGTGCCTGAGATCCATCATGTTGGCTCTACCATCTCAAGTATCCCTACTGCCGGCTCCCTCCCCTTCCACCTCTTACTTTGGAAACAGTAATCAAATCAGCACTACCACTTTTGGAAAGGATGTGTTCGTTTGCCTTATGATCATACTCACTATTCCAGTAACTTTCCAGATCAAAATGCTGGGTCTTACCCACCTTTCCCCTAGATGTATTGTCTTTACCTATTATAATGTAGATTTTCTGGGGGCAGACACCATTATGCTTTTTGTGTTTCATAGGATTCTAGTTCTTGATTTGGGAGGGACTTCATTGGCCATCAGATGGTCCCCAAAAGGGCCAACCCTATTATTATATAGATGAGAAAACTGATGCCTAGAGGAGTTAAGTGACTTACCCAGGGTCCCTCAAGTCATAAGCATTTGAGGCAGAATTTCTACCTGTGTTCTTAGATTCTAGAACTAGTCATCTTTTGCTGTACCTGTGCTAGACACATAATATACTGAATAAACACCTTTTAATTCCTTCAATTTGATTTTTACACATTGTAGAAAAGAGTGAAAATCTGAAAGATGAATCACATTGTATTCTCTAAATGTATACTATAGTAAGGACTATTCTGTCATTTGGAAGAATATTTTTTCCTTAAAAATATTATTTTTACATCATTTACATTTACATCATTATCATACATCATTTACACATTACATTTTTAATATCTCTCCCATTCTTTCCCCCTCCTTCACACATAGATTAAAGGAGAAAGGGAAAAATAGTTTAGCAAAAACCAACCAACACTAGATCTGACCATTGACTGCATCTAACAATATTTGCAACATTCTTTTCTATAGTTTTCCACTTTTGCAGTGCAAGGAAAGAGATGCATTTTCTTAGCTTTTCCCTGGGGCCAAGCTCAGTCATTATAATTATACAGTATTCAGTTTCATTTTATGGCATAATCATTATTTTTTAAATGGAAAATAAGACTTGCTTAGGCACCTTCCATTTTTGTTACTTGGAGGTGAAATAACATTTGCATGTTTGGCTAGATTATGGGTCAAGATATTTGGCTAGAAGTATGTATGAAAATAAGCACTGAATGAAATAGACTTTGTCAACCAGTGGAGGAATTATAGATAATTAGATATATAGCTAATTGGGCAGTGGAGGAGAAGATACTTTAGGAAAGGTTTAATGATTGAAACTCGTAGTTCAAGGAGCCAGCCCTAAGGGTCTTTAAGACCCTTGCAGAAGATTTGCAAAGTCAAAACCGTTTTCATAATAGTAGGATGTTTTACTATATGATACAGGAAATATCAATAGATATAATACACATAAACAAAAGGCTCTTGGGGGTGGTCCTCAATCATTTTTAATCATGTAAAAAAAATCATGACACCAAAAAGTTTAAAAATTGCTGCTCTGATATTTATCTGGGTGTGTGGAGTTATAATCCATGATATACAAGGAGGCTGAGGTTCATAGATTGCTTGAACTTTAGGGTTCCAAGCTGCAGTGGGCTAATGGAAGTGGTTGACCATACTAAGTCCAGAACCAATATGATCAGCTCCCTGGAGTGAGGAGCCACTATGCCTAAGAAGGAACAAACCAGTCCAAGTCAAAGCTTCCATGCTATTAGTAGTGGAATAAGTCCCTACAGTGGCTGTGGAAGGGTAAAGAAGGAGGAGGAAAAGGGAAAGAAGAAATGACTTTATAGAATTCACCAAATTGTTCCTTTACATGATAAATTCCTTTAGAAGTTGATACATTTAATGTCACATGTTTTAATAGATTTACAAAGCTTCAGATTATCCACAACTTTTCAGAAATCTATCTTTTCCACAAAATAAGATGCTTTTTTGGAAAAACATCTTTAGAAAGCTTGAAAAAGGCAAATCTACGTAATATCTCCTGGTTGTTGAATTGCCAGGCGTAAGTTTTGTTTCTTCTCCAAGAGTGTTGCATTCTAGGTCTAGTTGATATTTAAATCTTCTTTTCTATAGACATAAGGATTTTTCTCTATTAATTTGTAAATGCTTGTTTTAAAGAAAAAGTTAATCATTTATAACATAACTTTATTAATAACTCATATTTACATAGTACTTTATGGTTGCCAGATAGTTTTCTTCAGGGTAGCTCTCCAAGGTAGAGCATTTGTATTATTACCCCCATTTTATAGATGAAGAAAATGATGCACATGGAGAATTTAAATGACATACAGGTAGTCATGCTGCTTCTCAAAACTTTAAAAGTTGATATTTATCTTTTTAGCAAACATCAGTCAAGGTTTATGATCCCAGATGTATATACTGATGCTTTTCCTTTTATATTTACAGTGGCTTTATCTTAGCATCTTATGTTCAACACTGGTATTTAAAGAATTCTAAAATTGAGACTTTGAACTGACCTTTGTGTTAGAGGTGACCCTATTTTTCTTGTTGGTGCTTGGGGAAATGAGCACAAATGATTGTAGCAGATTTTACCTATGGGATTTTGTTCCTGTTTATTTCCCTGGAGTTTCTGCAGGTCCCTTAAGGAATTAATATATAAAATTGGAGAATTTGGTTCAATTAAAAAATCACATATTATGTGCTTACTTGTGTGATGCACTTTGCTAAATATTGGGGATACAACAACAACAAAATGAAAAATAACTCATGCCTTTAAGAACTTGCGTCCTTCTCAGATGGGATGTTTATAGCATGTAAACTGATAAGTGTATGCATGATAATTTGAGGGAAGAAGAAACATGAACAAGGGAACCAGGAAAGGTTTCCAGGAGAAAGAAGCATCTGATTAGAGATTCTTAAAGTAGTATTTGAAAAATTTTTAAAGTTTTTTTAAAAAAATTTTTAAAAGAAATTGCGGTTAAGTAACTTGCTCAAGGTTACACGGCCAGTTATTTCTGGGTGTGGTGCTAAGTATCTGAGCCCAGATTGGATCCCCAGGTCATCCCAACACTAGGGCCAGTGCCACCTGGCCTCCCCTAAGCAATTGGGGTTAAGTAACTTGCTCAAGGTTACACGGCCAGGTGTTTCTGGGTGAGTGCTAAGTGTCTGAGCCCAGGATTCGATCCCCAGGTCATCCCAACACTGGGGCAGGTGCTCTTACTTGCTGTGCTACCTGGCCACCCCAATTTTTTAAAGTTTAAAAAAAATTTTGAACTTATATATCAAATGAAGTGAGCATTTCCACATACATTGCAGAACAGGAGATAGTAGTTCATGAAACTCTGAATCTCTATTATGTAGGCTTCATTTTTGTAATATATCTATATATATAGATTGTATAATAAATTCATTATGTAACTTCCTTTTTTAAATCAAATTTTCTTTTTTTTTCCACATTCTTTCCTTCCTACCTTCCCTTTCCCCCAACTGAGAAAGCAAGAAAAACAAAACTCCCTGTCACAAATACATATAGTTAACCAAACTGAATTGCTGCATCATCATGTACCTTTCAGAGCTGCTATGATTATCTGTGATTCCTTCTGGCCTTCTTCCACAAAGGAATCTTTAGGATTCTAAGAGACAGAAGTGGAGAAAGAATATATTCCGGGCATGAGGGGGAATCTGTTCAAAGTCATGAAGACCAGTGGTGGAATACAGAATTCAGGGAACAATGAGTAAACTGGTTTGTCTGGAACATAGAGTGCATAAAAAAGAGCCATGTGAAAGAAGTTTGGAAAGGTAACTTGGGGCCAGACCATTAAGGGTTTTAAATGCCAGAATTAACAATTTGCATTTTAGCTTTAAGGTGATAGGGAACCATTGGAAATTAGGGAGTAAGGAGAGTGACTTGATCAGACCTATACTTTAGGAAGAACAAATCCATAGATGCTCTTGGTAATTAATTAGTCTTAACTCAGCAGTTAACTTTCTTGAGAGTTAATATGTCAGCAATGTAGGTTGTGCTAATAATGTTTATGTTGATGGGAGCTATATACAAAATGAATAGGTAGCACATACTCTTAATCTGCTTTATTGCTGTGAAAATAATGCCAGTGGTTGGAGACAACAGTTGGAGCATTTAGTTCAGGAAAATGTGTTAAATTAGAATAATACATTTGTAAGGAAAAACCAAGTATTGATTATAATTTACTTAAGATCATAAGTCACCTTCAGAGCAGTCTCATCCTGCATAGAATAGAATAAATGGAATGCATTAAGCTGAGGATGGAGGGGAAGGGAGGAAATGGAAGTGCAGTGATGTCATCTGAAGATCAGGAAGTTAAGTTGTCTCTCTTCTCTGCAAAGACATCTAGGAATAGAGAAGCTACAGTAAGGTGAAGAGACCATACAGTATGTATATTTTGTTATTTATTCTACAGAATATTCATTTGTTTTTCCTTCTTTTTTAATTTTTTATTCTTAATCTATCTTTCCCTTTCATTGTTTACCTCCTCCTGCACGTTCTCTTCTCCCTTGGTATCCTTCCCTCTGCTCTCCCCTTGTTCTCCCACCTAACTTCTTCTCAATCTCTTTCTATGACTTAAAAACATCCCTGTTTTTCTTGAGGGCACCACCAGCCTTCCAGCAAAACAAGTTGACAACCCTGGAGTCATCTTCAACTTAACCCTATCACTCACTCATATTTAATCATTGTCCATTCTACTCTGACATCATTTTTCACTTCTGTACCTTTTATACACACGTGACCACAATGCTATTTAAGTTCCACATCACCTGGATTATTGCAGCAGCTTCCTCCTTGTTCTCCCTGTTTCTAGAGTTTCCTTTCTCCAATCTATCCTCCACTCAACTGCCAAAATAATCTTGCTAAAGCACAGGTGTAATAATGACATTCCACTAATCAAAGACCTTTAGTGGCTCCTATTACTTTAGGATAAAATGCCAACTACTTGCCATTTATAATCTGGTTTGAGGGTAGCTAGGTGGTACAGTGGATAGAGGGCTGGGCCTAGAGTCAGGAATACTCACCTTTCTGAGCTCAAATCTGACCTCAGATGCTTACCAGCTTTGTGACCCTTGGCAACTCTTTGCCTCAGTTTCCTCATCTGTAAAATGAACTGGAGAAGGAAATGGCTCCAGTAATTTTACTAAAAAAAATAAAAAATAGGGTCACAAAGACTTGGACACAACTGAAAATGACAGAAGGAGAAGGAGGTGAAGAAGAAAATGACCTTCATTGCCACCACCACCACCACCATTGTCTAGCTTCAGCTTACCTTTTCAAATTTATTTCATTTATTTCACTTTGTTCATCCTGTGTTCTGGCTAAGCTTGCCTACTTGCTTTCCCCCAAACTCAGTTTTCCATTTCTCAATTCATGCCTTTGTACAAATGGTGTCTCCCATTCCTGAAATGCACTTTCTATTCATCTCTGCCTCTTAGAAATCTTAGCTTCCTTTGGTGTTCAACTCAAGGACTTCCTGCTGGGGGAAACTTTTCCTAATCTCCCTAGACATTAATACTCCTTCCTTCTTCAAATACTCATATGTGTATATTTGTATGTTTTGTATTACACGCACACAGAGACTCAAACACACACAGATACACACACAGAAACTCCCAGTAGAATGTAAGCTGTTTGAAGTCAGGAGCTATTTTTTATGACTTTATATTTCCAGTACATGGGACCTACATTGTAAACAGATTATTATGTAAATGATTATTGATTTGAATCAGTTCTCATTGAGTGGTAGGTACATCTTAAAATTTGGGGGAAAGAATTTCTCAAATGAAAATTCAAACAGCTTCAACTTTTTATAAAGAAAAGTGTCATAATAGTATGCTTTAAGTGAAGCTTACTTGTAATATCTGCATGTTTAAAGGGTAGTGCAGCCAGGAAGTTCTAGAATCTGATCTCAGTTCTGACACTGTCTCTTTGTGGCTTATGCCAAGTTACTACTTGTTTAACTTTTTCTGTCAGCAATGTAACCATAAAATTGATGCTTTAGACTGCTCAGCGTTTGCTTACATTTGTCTAATGTGGATTTTAATCACTGATCCTGTACACAAAAACTTTTCATTAAATAGGCAGCATCCCTTATGAAGGATACCATTAGTCTCAGTGTTAAAGACTAGGTTTTACTTCTAATGCTATGATCCTGTTTTGTTGGTTAAGCCACTTGGGTCAATGTCTGACTTTCTAGGGACCTACTTGAAAGTCAACATTTGTAAAATGGAAACTTGTACCCCAGTAGTAAGAGAATTAATAATTTCTTAATGTTCATCACCTGTTTGTTAAATTTTAATAACAAGTTCATGTTTACAATGCCTACAACAAAATAGGTGCTTAATGCTTGTTGATTGATTTAAGGGTTTATTTTATATCTTTGAAGACACTGGAATTTTTTCCATTTGTCTTTGTCTTTAATCTTCATGTCTAAATAAAGGCTTTATGTTTATAGAAATCCACATATTTATCCATAAGTAGAATTCTCCTCTACTTTATTGCTTTGTCTAGGGGCCATCTATATTTCAAATTAAGTAAGTTTCTTGAACTCAGAAATATGGTCCCGTCTGCCTTGGCCTGTACTATAAGGGAAATAGCATAACTCACAGACCAGAACTGTAGCCTGAAAACTTTCTGGACAAGCCCTAGCAGATTGCTTCATGCCTCAGGTTCCTTGTCTGACATATAAGAAGAATTCCCACTTGTCTCCCAAAGAAATTATGAGGTCTAATAAATGAAAATAATAGGAAACATAAAATGGTAAATTCCTAATTATGAAGGGTGAAGTTGCAGGTTTTGGTTTGGAATGGGATCCAAAGTGGCATGGAGAGTTTATGGTTTTAAGTCTAGGGATTTTAAGTCCA
This sequence comes from Petaurus breviceps papuanus, assembly GCF_028583685.1. Taxonomy (NCBI): domain Eukaryota; kingdom Metazoa; phylum Chordata; class Mammalia; order Diprotodontia; family Petauridae; genus Petaurus; species Petaurus breviceps. Next base: position 7,642,749 of record NW_027187302.1, read on the forward strand.
GATCTCCACAATGCTGTGGGTATATTCAGCACCATGGGCAGCTGCCCATGTTGTCAATCTTGGTGTTGGCCCTTGAGCTCCTTTACCTAACTCAAAATTCTTTGGTAAAACAATAAGGTAATATTTTGTGTGTCTTAATCTCTGTATTGCTTTCCCTGTGTGTCTCTGTCTTTCTGTCTCAGTCTTTCTCTATGTCTCTGTCTCTGTACCTATGTGTTTGTGCATCTTATGTAGCAACCATTAACAAAACAGAGGTGACCAAATTTATCCCTTTGTACATGTGTTTTTATCAGGGTTAGTTCTTATTCTTCCTCCTTCTCCATTCTACCCCTACAAAGAAATACTTCTCTTAAATCAAAGTAGTACACATTCCATAAATTTGGTATGTACCTAGGTGAGGATTTTAGTTTAATTAAAAGCATGAACAAGCTTCTGTGCCATGAGTGGCTATAGAAAAATGAGAAAAAAATATTAGAAAAGGTAGATCTGGTCACAAACCTATGGAGCTAAGCTATGCCTGGCACATAGTAGGTGTATAGTAAATGCTCATTGGTTAAAATAATCATTCAGTAAGCACCTACTATGTGCTGGTAACTATGCTAGGGATAGCACAGTTCCTATATATCTTTTCTTCCCCCTCCCCCTCTTAGAGAGCCAGGAATTTTAGAAAGGTATTAATTATATCTAAATGCCTGCTTTGGGATGAAGAGTCTGGGCCCCATAAGGGAGGATATTTGAACTAGGCAGAGCTAGATCAGCAAACAGTTGGTTCTGCTTGTACTGATAGGTAGCAGTTAGGGGTGGTGCATACAAGCTGATAGATAGGGTGCCATATACCTACACCTTGGACACTTGATCATATACAAAGGGGGTCCATATAGAAACAGGGAGGATATGAAATGGGTCAGATTAAAATAGAGGTCCTTACATTTTGTTGTTTATCACAGACCCCTTTGGCAATCAGGTAAAGCCTATGAACCCATTCTCAGTATAGTGATGTTCCCAGGGTCTAGGTGAAAGCCAAAGAGAATATTATTTATGATTATCCCCAGTCCATATAAATATCACAAATGTGATTCATGATGCCCTTTCTCTTGTGTTTTGGGCTATACTGATACTGATTTGGGTATACTAATAATTTATTGCATTTTATATTTAATATATTACTAATGTATCCATGTAAAGGAGATTAATCTCCAAAGCTGACCCCTCTAATAACTGAATGTCATTGAATAGCTTAAATGAGTGGTATTTTCAAACTCCACATTTTTGTGTGAATAAATCATGAGAAGTCATGTTAAGAAATTTCACTTTAGACATTTGAAAAATGTGTCACATTAAATTTTCTAAAATTCACACCATGAACAACATTCGTTTCTATTATTTGAAAAATGGTGGGGAAAATATGTGTCCTTTTGAGATCATAGTCTTCATTTAGTAAAGCTGTGGTTCTCTTTCCAGGCATAGATGGTATTATCATATCCTTTCCTCTACCTCCATGTTTGCCACCCACCAAAAAAAAAAACCAAGTGCAATATGAGCTTATTTGTTGGCTTGGGTCTCTGCTTGAGGAACAAAGAATTCATTGTACTGCAGTGCAGAGAAGTTGTTTGGGGTAGCCCTGCATAAGAAAAGCTACTGATAGCATGCTGTCTCAAATGATGTCAACAGAGTAGACAGTATTTGGTGCCTTTAGTATTTGCTTTTAAAACAAAATCCTGACTTGAAAACCTGAAAAATACTAAAGGAACCAAATACTGCCTCCTCTGTTGGCCATGTATATGTGTTTGTGCATATTTATATACACACATCATCACATAGTGGCAGAATGCTGGACTTGGGATCAAAGAAAATCTTGATTCAGATCTCACCTCTGATACTTATTAGCTATGATATGATCCTAGCTTTTCTATCTATAAAATAGGAAGGATGATGGTACCCTTAAAAGAGAGGAAATTTGGTTTTTGCCAGAATGTATATTCTGGTTTTGGTATGATGAATTTGAAATGCTGTGTGATATCTATGTAGAGTTGTCCATAAGGCAGTTGGTAATGCTGAACTAGAGTTCCAGGGAAGTATTAGGGCTAATTATATGAATTTGGAAATTACCTTCCAGGAAGTGATAAGGGAATGTGTGGTTGTTAAAATGACTGAGAGAAAAGGGAATGGGAGATTGAGAAGAGTAGACAGGTCTGAGAATATTAATAATAAATAATAGCATTTATATAGCATTTTAAAGTTTGCACAGTGAGAACCAAGAGAGAGCCATGTCATGGAAGCCGAGGGAGAGGAAAAAGCATCCAGGAAGATGTGCTTAACAACATTAAAAGTTGAAGAGTGTTTAAGTAGAATGAATAATGAGAAAAGGTAGATTTGGCAATTAAGAGATCTCTGAAAACCTTGGGGAAAGCAATTCATCAGGGTATGAAACCATGGTTTAACATTAGATTGAAAGGGGTTGAAATTGAGTTGACAATGGAGGAGGTGAGGCATAGGAAGTAATACATTTAGATCACCAATTTTAGGAGTCAGTGGAAGCATTCTTTTGCCTCTCATTCCAAAAGGCCCAGGACTGGTTTTAGTTTTGGTTGAACCAAAACTGGTGTAGAGGATAATTAATGCAGTAATGAGGAAACTAAAATCCAGAGAAGTTGTCACTTTACAAAGCTCACTCAACTCCTAAGTGGCAGAGCCAAGGCTGCATTCTAGCTTTCCTAATTCAGAATTGCCTATACTTTCTGTTACATGACAGTTACCTTTTTTTTCAATTATTTGAACCCAACTCAGTTCATTAAAAGTTTATTAGTAAGTGCTTATGGTGCACCAGACACTGTTGTAGGTGGGGCTTTTCTCCTCCCTTCTCTCATTTCTACTTCTCTCTTCCTTTCCCTCGCCCCCTCTTTTCCACTCTGTCTTCCCCACTCTTTCCTTCTTCTCTTTCTTCCATCCTCCTTTGCTTTTTTTTCCCTCCTTTTGTCCCTTACTTTCTTGTTTCTTATCTTTCACAATTTGGACTAGCATCTTATTCCACTTGCCTTCCTTGATAGCTATGGTCAGTCAGTAAGGTAACATTTATTAAGGATGTACTGTGTGCCAGGGTGTAATGGTAATGGTAATTTGAAGATCTTCCCTGCCCCTTAATAAGCCTAAGTGAATTTGAAGGCCTTCTCTGCTTTGAAAATATACTCTGGGGGCAGCTAGGTGGCAAAGTCAGTAAAGCCCCAGCCCCGGAGTCAGGAGGACCCGAGTTTGGTTCTGGCCTCAGACACAACACCCAAACCAAAAAAAAAAAAATAACTAGCCAGTGTAACCTTGGGCAAGTTACTTCACCCCAATTGCCCTTCAAAAAGCCAAAAAAAAATACTTTGCCCCCTAATAGGCTAAATGTAATCACATGGAGCCTGTGGTAGGAGGAATGTGCTGAAGAGTAGAGCAGAGTCCACAGGAAGCTGAGAGTCAGAGCTAGATTAGATGGTTGGGAGGAGAGCAGGCTTTACAGGGAGACAGATAGGCTTGTGAGTAAATATTGGTCTTGTGTTGGTTTGTGGGAAGGCTAAAGGATGATATGGCTCTCTGCTGTATTGAGGTGCAATAACTTCTATGTTGCTATGATGGTTTCAGTTTCCTGATGTTGGGATGTGGTTTTCTGGTGTCCGAATAAATGTTTTGCTTGACCTCTATATGGAGAGTCTGTTATATTTTGCGATTGAGCACTATGCAGGTATATTGATAGTGACTGTGGGCACTGTGAATATTGCATTGGTGCTACATAGGGTGATCAACCTGTATACATATTTTTCAAGCATCTGCAGAGGTCTGTAGAAGAAAGTGACTCTAAAATACAAACCTGTCTGGTACTCTTTTCTTGATTCCCATTTCCACTGAAAGCCTTGAATCTGTTGAATTTGGATAAATATTTATCATTTGCTAAAGCTTCTTCAAATCTATGCTTTTCCTTCAGAGGACAACTCTTACTGGGAACAATTTCACAAAGTAATGTGGTCATATGTACCTACATACTAAAAATCTAAATTAATCTCTTTAGTCTGTTCAGCTCAGTGAAGCATCATGGCTCTGGATGAATGGAGCCTACTCTTTAATGAGGTTTGAAATAATGTAATAAAAATCATTCCTTCATGAACTAGAATGGGAGAGAGAGAGCAATGGCTTCCTGAAGTTACAGAGCTGTCATTGTTTCTTTAATCAGATTATCTCTCTGCCAGTGGTGATATTTTATCTAGTAAAACTCCTGCTTCTGAAGGGAGCCATTTTCATGTTTTAAAATCTGAGTGGGTGACCTGTTACATCAGGGCAGATGACTTGAGCATATTGCATCCAGATTGGTCATACTTTCTGTGGTAAGATCTGGAAAGCATCTCCTTTCACTCCCCTCTTGCCTCTTCACCCCTTTGTCCTGCAACATGATCTTCAGGGCATCCTTATATAAAGCTCATTACCTCTCAGTTGCTTCAAGCAGTGTTAGATACCTGAATCTACATCTGTCATGCTATTGTTTGGACAGAGGGCAAGAGTGTCACTTGATATGCAGGAAGGTATCTTTTAAAGAGACATTTCTGCTTGTCACTGTGGGAATCTTTGTTATTTATACTGGGCTAACCAGTAATAACATTAGTCATGCTTTGTGTTTATCAGGACTTACCTTTCCAAGAATTCAGAGGGTTCAGTGTAAACTAACCCATATCATCCTTGTGAGGAAAGATGCTCTGGTTTGTTTTGAAGTTCAAACAAAAGAGGCTGTGCTACTACTCTGATTTCAGATGAAATGTCCACACTCCTCATACACATACACACTCAGTATACCATGATGCTTTTTTTTGGAGGGCAATTGGGGTTAAGTAACTTGCCCAAGGTCACACAGCTAGTTTGTGTGTGTGTGTGTGTGTGTGTGTCTGTGTGTGTTGTCTGAGGCTGGATCCGAACTCAGGTCCTCCAGGCTCTAGGGCCGGTGCTCTACTCAATACGCCACCTAGCCAGCTGCCCGTTGATGCCTTTCTTATTACAACAGTGACAGGAGATCAAAGGAATAGCTGCTTCTATAATGGTATAAGTTCTCAATAATAATTACTTACATTTATATCACTCTTTAAGGCTTTCAAAGGACTTCCCTCACAACAGCCTTGTGAACTAGGCGCTGCAAAGTAGTACTGCCCCCATTTTATTTTTTTCATTTTTCAAATGCTTCATTAACTTCTGATTTACATCATTAATTTCCACCAGATTTTGAGTTACAAATTTTCTCCCCGTTTTTCCCCTACCCACTGCCCCAAAATAGCAATCCCACAGGTTATCCCCTCCTCCAATCTGCTCTCTCCCATATCTTCTCCCATACCCCCTTCAACTTTTCCAGTAGGGCATGGTGGATCTCTATGCCCCAGTGCCTGTATATCTTATTTCCCAATTACATGTAAAATAGTATTAATAATAGTATATATATATTTATATATTTATAATTTTAAACATTTGATTTTAAAACTTTGAATTCCAGATTCATTCCCTTCCTCCCTTGTCACCCACCCTTACTAGGAAGATAAGCAGTTCAGTATAGGTTGTACATGTGTAGCTAATGCAAAACATTAACATAGTAGATATATTTTAAAAGACTGACTATATTTCCCTTCCTCCTATCCAACCACCTACTTGTTCTATTCTCTGCTTTGATCCCATCCATTTTCAAAAGTGAGTACTTCCAACTTCCCTCTCCCCCAGCCTGCCCTCCCTTCCATCATCCCCCCTCTCATCCCTTTCTCCCATACTCTCTGGTAGGGTGAGATACCCTATTTAGTGTGTATGTCATTCCCTCCCTGAGCGAAATTCAATGAGAATAAGGTTGACCCATTCCCTTTTGCCTTCCCATTTTTCCCCTCCATTATAACCATTTTCTCTTGCCTCTTCTATATGATATAGTTTATCCCATTCTGTCTCCATCTCCTCTCATTATAGTCCTCTCTCACCTCTTAATTTCACCTTTTAAGTATCATCCCTTCCTATTAAATTTGTCCTGTGTCCTCTATCTATGTATACCTGTAAACCTATATACACACATTCACATATGTATTCATACGCCTGTATACCCTCTGATATAGACATATATATATGTATATATACATATATATGTATTTCTATTCCCTTCAACTATTTTCATACTGAGAAAAGTTTCATCAGTTACAATTATCGTTTTTTCCATGTAGGAATGTTAATAGTTCAACTTTGATAAGTTCCTTATGATTTCTTTTCCCTGTTTACTTTCTCAAGCTTCTCTTGCTTCTTGTATCTGAATGTCAAATTTTCTATTCAACTCATGTTTTTTCAGCAAGAATGCTTCAAAGTCCTCTATTCCACTGAATGACCATATTTTCCCCTGAAACATGATACTCATTTTTGCTGGTAGGTGATTCTTGGTTTTAGTCCCAGCTCCTCTGCCCTCCAGAATATCATATTCCAGGCCCTTCGATCCCTCAGTGTAGAAGCTGCCCGATCCTGAGTTATCCTGATTGTGTTTCCACAATATTCAAATTGTTTCTTCCTGGCTGCTTATAATATTTTCTCCTTGATCTGGGAACTCTGGAACCTGGCTATAATATTCCTAGGAGTTTTCTTTTTGGCATCTTTTTCAGGAGGTGGTCAGTAGATTCTTGCAACCTCTGTTTTGCCCTCTGGTTCTAAAACATTGGTGCAGTTTTCCTTGAGAATTTCTTGGAGAATGATTTCTAGGTTCTTTCTTTGATCATGGCTTTAAGGTAGTCCAATAATTTTAAAATTATCTCTCCTGGATCTATTTTCCAGGTCAGTGGTTTTTCCAATGAGATATTTCACATTGCCTTCTATTCTTTCATTTGTTTGGATCTGTTTAGCATCATCTTGATTTCTCATAAAGTCACTAGCTTCCCTTTGCTCCAATCTAAATCTGAGGGAATGGTTCTCCTCATTGAGCTTTTGAGATTCTTTTTCTATCCAGAAAATTAGGCTATTCAAGGCATTCCTCTCCTCATTGCCTTTTTGAGCCGCTTTTGTCGATTGAGTCAGTCTGTTTTTTAAGGTGTAAATTTCCTCATTCAGGCTGTTGACTCTCATTTTGTAATTTTCTTGCATTGTTCTCATTTCTCTTCTCAATTTTTCCTCCACTTCTCTTATCTGCTTCTTAAGGTCCTCTATGGCCTGTGACCAGCTCGTATTTTCCTTTGAAGCTTTTAGTGCAGAAGTTCTGACTTCACTGTCTTCCTCCTGTTCTATGCTTTGCTCCTTTTTGTCCCCAAAATAGGAGTCTAATGTTGGATTCTTCTGTTTTCTTTGTTTCCTTTGCCTGGTCATGTCACCCCTCAGTCACTTGACCCCTGGGCTTTTTGCCACAGTAGTACTCTGCCAGAGGTATTAGTTGGGTGCCCTCTCTGAAGCCTCCACATGCGCTGGCAAGCTGGTCACACACCCCAGGACCTCCACCCTAGACTGCAATCCAGATCCAAGCAGGTTAAAGCAAGAGTGAATACTCCTCAGACTGGTTGCTTGGTCACCCTACACTCTGCAGGCCAGGAGCTGAAGCTGCCATGTGGAGCTGGCTGAGCCAAGGTGGCTCAGCGGCTTCTCGCCACATTGGCAAAAGCCAATACTCTCCCAACTACTGGGTCCTAAAGTCCAGACTGCACTGACCTCTCACTTTGTCCTTCGCATCTATATGTTGAAAAATCTTGAAATGGCCACAGATGCTGCTTATCTGGAGTTCCTCTGGCTGGTGCCTGGTCAGGCCCACCCTGGGGCTAAAACCTCCGACTCAGGGGGCCTGGGCTCGGCTCCCAGAGTGCTGTGCCGATTCCTGTCAGCCTGCCGGGCTGTCTTCAGCGGAAGGTTAGCTTCTCTATGTCATTTTGTGGGTTCTGTAGCTCCAAAGTTTGTTCAGAGTCCCCTTTTACATGGATTGGGGAAGGTGGAAGCCGGAGCCGCATGGAGGTCCTACTTTTACTCCATCATCTTGACTCTGCCCCTCCTTGCCCCCATTTTATACATGAGGAGACTGAGGCTCAGAAAGATTAAGCATCTAGGACCTAGGCAGTACAGTGAATAGAGTACTTGATCTGGAATCAGGGATACCCGAGTTCAAATAATGCTTCATACACTTATTAGCTATGAAACTGTGGGCAAGTTACTTAACCTCTTTGCCTCAGTTTCTTTATCTGTAAAAATACAGATAATAAAAGCACCTATATCCTAGGGTTGTTGAGAAAATATTGGTGAAATGCTTTGCAAACCTTCAAGTGCTGCATATTGTGTCTCAATAGTCTTAGTGAAGTTTTGAGCTATTAAATCTTAAAGATTTTGGGGGCACCCTGTATAACTACTGGATGTCATTATCGTTATTTAACTTTCTCAGATAGAATGTGTTGACATTATACAATACTATGCACGTACTTTATGCTTTCCTGAATTTCTAAACCTCTTCTGTGTCATCTGTTGACTTTAGCATGTCATCTACAGCTTCTGCAAAACTCCCAAACAATTCCTATTTTACAAATGAGGAAACTGAGGCAAACAGGGTTAAGTGACTTGCCCAGGGTCATAGTAAGTGTCTGAGACCAGATATTAACTCAGGAAGATGAGTCTTCCTAACTCCAGGCCAGTCACTGTATCTACTTGGCCAGCTAGCCCAATATGAAATTGGACTAAATTTAAATTAATATATTATTAATTAAATTATTAAAATTATTTAAAATATATATTTTCTTTTGCAAAGTTCATTTTCCCACTAATTTTGCTAATAAATTCAAGTCCAAAATAATAGAGTGTAAGTTAAACTTAATAGAATAGTTACTTTGCTAGAAAAATTAAAGTTCAGATGTATTTTATAAGCCCTTGACTGATTATGATCTATCATTGCTCTGTAGAACTTAATTTTGAAATTTAAGAAGTACAGAGAAATAAGTTCTTGTTGATTGACTGATTAATGGTTCCGGATAGTAAGTACTGGATTATGGAGGGAATGTATGCTAATGCTATGTCAGAGAGTCTAAGTTCTGATTTTGCATATTCCAGGGACATATTTGTTGGTTCCACTTTTGTGTAGTGGAACTAGTAACTTAATCTTTTAAGTGTTCAAATTCATTTGTGCATTCTTTCCCCAATCCCCTTTTATCCAGGGATTTCTAAGCAAATATTGCTATTTCCTATGTGGACTGCTAAAATGTCTGGTTTGAAGAGCTCATTTGGAGTAGTTAGGAAACTAAAGGTCCACAATGCTTGACATCCAAAGTGTATGTGAAATGTGGGAGAGTCTTGGAAAGATTGGGACTGTTGCAAAGCATTTAAGGTTCAGTGATTCTGTTTGAAGGGCACGACAAGAGCTCACATGGTGTGGGGTAGATCAGTGTCGCCTAAGGCCTTTAGTACACATAATCCCTCAAAGCATCTTCTGTTAGTGGAATTATTCATCCATGATGCCTTTAGGGCATGAACCAAGCATTCTGTGAAAGCTGAAGGCTGAAGTCGATTACTTGAGAATGTTAGGAAACTCCTGACTCTGAAAAAAAAACACATCTTGGCAATTTTAGGTAATTCTAAATATCTGTATTATGGCGAGTTAAGGTAATGTGACTCTGACTGTACCATTCTCACTTCCCAAACTACCCATAAAAACAGTACTTGGCATTTAGGGAATTGTGCCTGTGGAGGAGAAAGCTTTCAGAAAGCTGTTCGACATCCCATATTCTTATGACATCACATGCTTCAGTGAGACCTGTAGGTCATAGGACCTAGTGTTTCCCCTCACATTCAGAAGGCTGACAGTAGTATGCCTTTCTGGGCAAGGAGTAAAGGTGGTGGTGGTGATGGTGGTGGTGGTGGTATAAGAATCTATCCATCTTTTGAACCCTCCCCTTCGGATGAAGTATTCTAATGATGCCCTAAAACTAGTGTAAATGAGCTTAGTGGTTTGACTCCTTTAAATTTTTACTTAATAGAACTAGAGGACTTTTTTTTTAATGACTCACCTCAATAGGTTTTCCAAGAAAATGTTCTATACTTCTTTTTAAAACAATGGCCAACTTTAGGAGGGTGGTAACTATTTAGTCCTTATAAACTGTCCATGGAAGTCTTTTTTTTGCCTTTTTTTTGGGAGGGCAGTTGGGGTTAAGTGACTTGCCCAAGGTCACACAGCTAGTTTTTGTGTTAAGTGTCTGAGGTCAGATTTGAACTCAGGTCCTCCTGACTCCAGGGCCAGTGCCCTATTCGCTGTGCCACCTAGCTGCCCCCATGGAAGCTTTAATCAGCATAAATTCATAGAGCAAAGAATAGAAATTCTAATCTTAATTCATAAATATTTAGGTGATGTTCTGTTTACTCAGAAGTGCTAAAGTTGCCTCTGACACAGTAACTCAATATGGAGATTATTTATTTAGAATTTGATCTTTTTAGCTCTGTGGGTATATATGTATGTGTGTACATATATATATATATATGTACACACATACATACATACATATACACATATATACAGAGAGAGAGATCCATTTAAAAACTGTAGAATCTGTCTCCGGTTTCTAGTGTGAGCTAAGCCTCATGTTTAAAGTTGTTTTTCCGTTTTGTCTTGGAGAGAGGCCACTTATCCTCCATACTTTGTCAGACATATTTGTCTCTGGATGCTTTTCACCTCCTATGAAATGCTTGTTGTCTGTGATGAACCTAATAAATTCTGCTCTTTTCCAATGAGACACTAAGTCCGTCTCTTCCATTTTTGGATTGTCTTTAGCATTAGTTATTATCCTTTGGCACTTTTTCATGCCTAGATAAAAAGACTAGTTTTTGAAGGAGAAGAGAAAATGTGCTTTAAAAAATGGACAATATGTGTAAATGTGTTGGAGAAAAATCTTGTTACTAATTTAAAATTTTTAGATGTAGAAAAGTGAAAAACGTTGGTTCATTTAAAACATACATCCACTTAAGTTTATTTCAAGCATTTTAGTGGGATAAAATTTGAGCACTCTTTGTATTTACTTAATATTTACTTAAGCGCTTTCTAGCCATGTCTCTCCCATCCTTGATTTATACAGTTGATTTTTTAAAACTAAGAATGCAGAACTTTTACTCTTTTATTTCATCTCACTAGTTTCAGCTCACCATTCTAACTTTTCAAGATTCTTTAGAATCTTGCAATCAGTGTATTAGTTAAACCTCCCTCTTTCAAGCCATCCACAAATTTGATAAACATGGAGCAGCTAGGTGGCACCGTGAATAGAGCACCAGCCCTGGAGTCAAGAGGGCCCGAGTTAAAATCTGACCTCAGACACTTGACACACTAGCTGTGTGACCTTGGGCAAGTCACTTAACCTGAATTGCCTTGCCCCCTCAAAAAAAAAAAAGATAGCATCAAAATTTGATAAATATGCTCATTATACCTTCATCATGAATAAAAATGTGGAATGACACAAAATGTAGGACTGCAACATGGGACACTGCATTAGATAATTTAAGCCATAGATTTAGAGCTAGAAGGGACCTTAGAAGAATCAATGGCAGAAATTTCCCCTCCCCCATCATTTTGCTAATAAAGAAACAGACACACTTAGTGAAGGTTGATATTATCCATCAGTCCAATATCCTTTGGGTCCAGTTAATCAGCCAATTCCAAACCCAGTTGAAAAAGTATATTTGTCTCATTTATGTTTCTCCGTCTTGCCCACAAAGATAATGGATTTTTGGCAATACCTCTGAAATCCAGCTATATTATCCCAAATGCCTCTCTTTGGACAACATCATTCATTTTGTTTCTTATGTTAGAAATTGAAGTTATCTTCAATATTTACTTACCCCTCACTCCTCATCTTGTAACTCATCAAGTTCTGATTGCACCTTTATAACATTTCTTGTATGCGTTCCTCTTTTCCTGTATCCCCTGTGGAATGTAAGCTCCTTGAAGGCAGGAACGGTTTTATTTTTGTTTTTCTGTCTTGCACAGTTCCTGGCAAACAGTAGATGCTTAATAAATGCTTGTTGATTGATTATCAGTACTACTATCTTAGTAGTATAGGCCTTCCTCCACCACCCTGATCTGGTCTTTTGGAATGTCCTCCTCCATTGTCTCCCCTTCTCATATGACTGCTATATTATCTTCCTTATGCTTAGATCTGGTCATGTGTATTAAGAGTATTGAATCAAAAAAGTTTTTTAAAAAATTCTCTAAGCTTGGTTAGTGTGCTCCTTGGATGACAGATATATTATCCAGTATCTATCTTGTGTTTTAAGCCTTTCCAACTTAAGTAGAAACTGCCAGTGTTTTTCTGCTGGTATTAGCTTTTCAGAATCCAAGGTCACCTCTAGGTAATGATGAGGTATCAGAATAGGACTTTAGGAATGGATATTTATGTGTGTGTATATGTATGCATGTATGTATGTATGTATGTATACATAGCATCATCTTTCTTCTCTGTGCTTTCATAGCACGTGACCCCACTCTCCCATGCATGAAATTTACTTCCTTCTCTTTTCTGCTTCTTAGAATCCCTTGTTCCCTTCAAACTCAGATCAAGCACTGTTTCCTTTTCTGATCTCTCCAGGTGCTAGTGTTCTCTCACACCCCCAAATTATATTGTTTTTCTTTTATATATTCTTATCTGTGTATATATTATTTCCCCTGATAAAAAGTGGGTCATAAATTCCTTGGGGGAGGGTTTGTTTCATTTTTTGTCCCCAGTGCCTAGCACAGTATGTGCCTCAGAGTGGGTATTTCTTAGTAAATTCTTCTTAGTTGGTTTATATATATTTGATTTATGTGTGTCCGCATACATCTACATGTATTTACCCATGGTAGTCAAGCATTTATGAAGCACCTACTGCATACTAGACACTGTGCTAGACTCTGGAAATCTAAAGACAAAATAGAAACAGTCCCTCTATTCAAGGAACTTATATTTTATAATGGAAGACAAAATTTACATAAAGGAGTGAATATAAAACATACGCAAAGGTTATTTCAAAGTGGGAGGGCATGTAACAGCAATGCTACTTGCAGCTGCTGTGGGGGGTATAAAACCAATAGCACCAGCACACAGGAGGGCTGCTAGCACAAGTTCTTTGATCTGCTTTTCTAAATGAAAGCAGCTCAAAAAGGGTTAACAATCTTACTTTAATCAAACATATATATCATTCACTTAGTTCAGGGGGAAAAGTCAGCACCCTGAACTTCAGAGAAAATACAAACCTAAATTACAAGCAGAAATAATAGCATAAAGACCAACAGACAGGGCTTGTAACTGCCTGACCAAACAATGTATACATCACAGATCAACAGACAGATCCAACTGCCTGACCATTACATATATACACAATTACCAGAAAGAGAGAAGCACCAACATCTGGATTTTCAAAGGGGGAGGGGAGTGAGGGTACCTCCTTAATGGCTACCAAGAGTCTCATCTGGGGGGCAGAGTCAAGATGGTGGAGAAGAAACAGGGCCTCCACACGGCTCCGGCTCTCACCACCTACAATCCATGTAAAAGGGGACTCTGGACAAACTTTGGAGCTACCAAAACCACAAAATGACACAGAGAAGCTAACCTTCTGCTGAGGATAGACTGGCAGGAATCGGCCAGCGCAGTGCTCTGGGAGCTAAGCCCAGCTCCATGCCGAGGTTTTAGCCCCAGGACAGGCCTGACCAGCTGCCTGCTGGAGGGACTCCATATCACCAGCAGCTGTGGCAGTCCAGAATTATCAACACATAGATGCTAAGGACAAAGTGAGAGGTCAGTGCAGTGTGGACTTTGGGACCCAGTAGTTGGGAGTGCATTGGCTTTTGCCCCTAGGGCAAGAAGCCATTGCAGCTTTAGCTCCTAGCCTGCAGACTGTAGGGGGACCAAGCAACCAGTCTGAGGGGTAATAGCTTTTGCTTTAACCCACTTGGATCTGGATTGCAGTCTAGGGTAGAGGTCCTGGGGTGTGTGACCAGCTTGCCAGAGTGTGTGGAGGGTTCAGAGAGGGCACCCAACTAATACCTCCAGCAGCTGAGAAAACCCCAGCATTTGGTACCAAGCTCCCCTGTCTAGTAGCAGAGTCCTACTGTGGCAAAAAGCCCAGAAGTCAAGTAATTGAGTGGCAACATGACTGGACAAAGGAAGCAAAGCAAACAGAAGAATCCAACATTAGACTTCTATTTTGGGGACAAAAAGGATCAAAGCATGGAACAGGAGGAAGACAGTGAAGTCAGAACTCCTGCACTAAAAGCTTCAAAGGACAGGCCATAGAGGACCTTAAGAAGCAGATAAGAGAAGTGGAGGAAAAATTGGGAAGAGAAATTAGAACAATGCAAGAAAATTACTAAATGAGAGTCAACAGCCTGACTGAGGAAAATACACCTTAAAAAATAGTCTAACTCAAAGGGCAAAAGAGGTTCAAAAAGGCAATGAGGAGAAGAATGCCTTAAAAAGCCGAATCTGCCAGATGGAAAAAGAATCTCAAAAGCTCAATGAGGAGAATTATTGCTTCAGAATTAGATTGTAGCAAATGGAAGCTGATGAACTTATGAGAAATCAAGAGGCTGTTAAACAGATACAAACAAATGAAAGAATAGAAAGCAATGTGAAATATCTCATTGGAAAAACCACTGACCTGGAAAACGGATCCAGGAGAGACAATTTAAAAATTATTGGACTACCTGAAAGCCATGATCAAAGAAAGAACCTAGAAATTATCCTCCAAGAAATTCTCAAGGAAAACTGCCCTGATGTTTTAGAATCAGAGGGCAAAATAGAGGTTGAAAGAATCTACGGACCACCTCCTGAAAAAGATGCCAAAAAGAAAACTCCTAGTAATATTATAGCCAGCTTCTGGAATTCCCAGATAAAGGAGAAAATATTACAAGCAGCCAGGAAGAAACAATTTGAATATTGTGGAAACACAATCAGGATAACTCAGGATCTGGCAGCTTCTACACTGAGGGATCGAAGGGCCTGGAATATGGTATTCTGGAGGTCAAAGGAACTGGGATTAAAACCAAGAATCACCTACCCAGCAAAACTGAGTATTGTGTTTCAGGGAAAAATATGGTCATTCAGTGGAATAGAGGACTTTCAAGCATTCTTGCTGAAAAAACATGAGTTGAATAGAAACTTTGACATTCAGATACAAGAAGCAAAAGAAGCATGAGAAGGTAAACAGGGAAAAGAAATCATGAGGAACTTATCAAAGTTGAACTATTAACATTCCTACATGGAAAAACAATAATTGTAACTGATGAAACTTTTCTCAGTATGAAAATAGTTGAAGGGAATAGAAATATATATATATATGTGTGTGTGTGTGTGTGTGTGTGTGTGTGTGTGTGTGTGTGTGTGTGTATGCCTATATCGGAAGGTATATGGGTATATGAATACATATGTGTATATATGTTTACAGGTATACATAGAGGGCACAGGATCAATTTAATAGGAAGGGATGATTCTTAAAAGGTGAAATTAAGAGGTGAAAGAGGAATATAAAGAGAAGAAATGGGGAGAGACAGAATGTGGTAAACTATCTCATATAGAAGAGGCAAGGGAAAATGGCTGCAATGAAGGGGAAGAATAGGAAGGCAAAAGGGAATGAGTCGACCTTATTCTCATTGAATTTGGCTCAGGGAGGAAATGAAATACACACTAAATAGGGTATCTCACCCTACAAGAGAGTAGGAGGGAAGAGGATGGGGGGTGATGGAAGGGAGGGCAGGCTGGGGGGGAGGGAAGTTGGAAGCACCCACTTTTCAAAAGGGATGGATCAAAGTAGAGAATAGAACAAGTGGGAGGTGGGATAGGAGGGAGGGAAATATAGTCAGTCTTTTACAATATATCAACTATGTTAATGTTTTGCATTAGCTACACATGTACAACCTATACTGAACTGCTTATCTTCCCAGTAAGGATGGGTGACAAGGGAGGAAGGGAATGAATCTGGAATTCAAAGTTTTAAAATCAAGTGTTTAAAAAAAAAATATATATATATATATATATATATATATATATATAATTTTTATTAATACTATTTTACATTTAATTGGGAAATAAGATGTACAGGTACTGGGGCATAGAGATCCACCATGCCCTACTGGAAAAGTAGAAGGGGGTATGGGAGAAGATATGGGAAAGAGCAGATAGGAGGAGGGGATAACCTGTGGGATTGCTATTTTGGGTGGTGGGTAGGGGAAAAACGGGGAGAAAATTTGTAACTCAAAATCTGGCGGAAATGAATGATGTAAATCAGAAGTTAATAAAGAATTTGAAAAATGAAATTAACAAAAAAAAAGTCTCATTTGGCAACATCCCTAGAATACTCTTCCCATGAGTAAGCCCTAAAGCAAAATGCTAACCTCAGATTATATATATATGTCCACTTCTTCTCAGTCAGTGGGCATCACAAACCTCGTGACCCACTGCCTAATTACAAAGTACCAAAGGTGTGGGCCTTACTAAAAAACAAGCCTCCCCTAATCAAGCTTCTCTTGTGCTCCACATGAAGCCTATCAATGGGTGGGGAAGTTCTTCAGCTCCCATTAACATTACAAAGTACTAGCACCTGTGGGAATCCAGTAAGAGGTGGCTCTTTAGCTGATCTCTGTAAGAAACTAGAACTACTAAGAGATAAGGAGGTGAAGAAAGGATGTATTTGAGGTATTGGGGATAGTTTGGACAAAGGTATGGAGATAGATTTCCAGTTATGTTTGTATGCATTCATTAATATTTCTAAGTCTTTAGTTTGTTTTTGCCATCCTACTTCACAATGCACCCAAAAATAATTATTTCTCTCTTTTAAAAAGTTATTTACTCATCTAACAACAAAACCAAATAAACATGCATTTATCCTTCTTTATACTTAGTACTATGAAATGAATATTACATACAGTATGACCATAGCATCGTATTAGTTTCTCCTTCTGCATCAATTTCTGTTCTGTTTGTTTGTTCACAGAATCGCAAAATTTGAGAGTTGGAATGAACATCAGCTGTCTCTGTATTTGTGTTTGCCTTTGGAAATTATATAGTTGTGAATAGTATGTGTATTGGTTTTTCTTGTGTTTTCTTCAGTTCACATCACTTAACATAAGCCTTTCCAAATTTGTTTATATTCCTTGTGTCTATCATTTGAATGGCATTGTAGTATTCCATCATATTGTTCTGCCAAAGTTTATTTAGCTATTCACCAACTGTTGAACAGTTAGCTTCTAGATTTTTCCATTTATATATAATGCTTTATGTGTATTAAATATACACACATATCTAAATGACAGGTTCTAGTCCAGTGACTATAAGTATGACTTTAAGCAAGTCAGTTCATGTTTTGGGGCCTTGGTTGCTTTAGTAATCTATTATTCAAGTTGTCATTCTGTTTCTTAGTATGCCAATGTTCTGGAAACTATCATTTCTTTTTTTTTCCTTTTTGGAGGAGGGAAGGCAGAACAATTGGGGTTAAGTGACTTGCCCAAAGTCACACGGCTAGTGTGTCAAGTGTCTGAATTCGAATTTGAACTCAGGTCCTCCTGACTCCAGGGCTGGTGCTCTATTCACTGCACCACCTAGCTGCCCCTGTGACTATCATTTCTAATGCCATATATCTCTGACATAGTGGAGAGAGGACTAACCTTGGAGTCAGGCAGTTAGGGTTTAAACTCTATCTCTCATGCATAATGTGTGACCATGGGCAAATCACATAACCTCTTAGTTCCCATAGGGAAATCACTTTATAAGAGTATAAGTTACAGGTTATTTACAGATCTGCATCAGTGAACAAAGTTTATTATGCTGTTGATGGCACAGCTCTGGACAAAAATATATACATACTATATAGATGATATGAACAGGTAGATATCTCTTTAATATGCTTAGATTATATTGTCAGTAATGGATTTTTGTGAGTCATGTATTGCCAGATTACCCTCCAAAAAGATTGCACCAATTTATGATTTCAAGAAGTGATTTTTTCCCCTGAAAAAAAAAGTCATGGGGTGGCTAGGTGGTTCAGTGAATAGAGCACTGGCCCTGGAGTCAGGAGGACCTGAGTTCAAATCTGGCCTCAGACACTTAACACACACACAAAAAAAACTAGCCGTGTGATTTTGGGCAAGTCACTTAACCCCAAATTGCCCTACCTTCCCCCTTTAAAAAAGCAAAAAAAAAATGCCAACCCTTCTTTACCCTCTCTCTTGCCTGTTACATATAGGAAAGGAATGTAAATGTATTTAATTTATTGATTACCTGCATAAACATTGGAGACTGCAATCCAGCAATTCATGAAATGAGTTAAAATTGGCAGTGATACTACTGACTAGCTCCTTCCTAATTTTGATTATTTTTCACTTCTATCAATGACTTCCTCTAGAAGCCAAAGCAAATCATCTATCTCTTCTCTTTCAAAAATAGGACTAACTGTACTGATAGCCCTGTTGATTCTTTAGATCATTTGCAGAAAGTCTTTCTACTTCAGTAGTGCTGGCATTATAAAAAAAAATAGAACAGCCATTTGAATTATAGAGCTGGAAGAGAGGTTAGAGATCATTTAGTTACATCTCTTCTTTCTATAGATGAGAAAACAGGCCCAGAGAAATGAAATTACTCATCTGAGGTCACACAGGTGGTAATTCATAGAGCCTGGACTAGAATGCACATCTCCTGACTAGCTCTCTTTTCATTATATCCTATCTACTCTCTAATTGCCCTGCTCCGAAGCTTTAGCCTTGCTCTCTCACAGAGATTCTTTGCCCTGGAATTTTCTGATGAGAAGCCAGGAAGGAAGACAGGTCACTATCTGCTGCTTAGCCTCTCATCTGCTCTAGTACTGATTGGCTTTAGTTAGTGTTTTCATCCTCCACTGGTTACACATTCCTTGTATTATGTAGGGTTTCTCTACATCAGAGATTACCAAGCTTTACCTGGTCGATCAAAATAACAAAAATCGAAGTTTCCCTTCCTTCCTACCTTTTGGAAGGTCTGCCTCTCCCTCCACTACCTTATTTAATTTAGGCAGCCATTAGCCAAGAATTGTATAATTTATCAACTTACAATTGAAAATTATTTTAAAACTCTGATTTTACATCTTGATTTTTCCTGGTCTTTCCTACTTCATTTCCTATTCTGTCTTCTTAAGTTTCCTTCTTGATATTTCACCCTCCACCCTCACTTGGGTTGTCCACTGAATGCATAGCTTTCACGGGTAAGATGCATTGACTTTAACTTGTAGCCTGATGCCTCATGTTACTGATACTGATAGGTTAGATAGAATATTATCACCTGTCGGTGTTGTTCAGCTTCAACCTTGAGAATTGGCAGCTAGTAATGGTCGACATGAAGGGGTAATCAGAAGTCATTTATGTTATAGGTTCCACTAATAGTTTGCTAGGTGACACCCAACAAGTCATTCAACTACTTAGTGTCTTATTGGTTTTTTTTTCCACTTCTGTAAAATTACCAGCACCTTAATGTAGGATCATAAGACAACATTCCTCAGATTATGTTCCATAAATAAAGTAGAGCATATTATATGTATATTTGCACAAATGATTCCTGCCTCCCCCACTCATTCCCCATATTTTAATGAACTCTATTCTTATTTCTACTTGGTAGAATCCCTAGCTTTCTTCAGGTACCACCTTCTACATGAGGCCTTTCCTGATTCCCTCCAGTATTAGCACTTTCTTCCTCTTAAAACCACTTTGATTAACTTGGTATTTATTTATCTCCATAAATACATCTGTGTGTGGTAGTTGGAGATGAACTCTTTAGAGGCAGGAATAGTTTTGGTTTTGTCTTTGCAACCCAGAATTGAGCACAGTGCCTGGCATATAGTAAGCTCTTTTTGTTTACTGAATGATATTATTACCAGATGAACTCTGGCATCCAAATATTAAATCTGTTGATAAATTAGAATCATAGAATGTTTGCATTTTGTCTAGGTCTTATGTGAGATGTAGCATCATAAAGTAGATAGAGCTTTGGTCTCAGAGTCATGGGTTCAGATTCCACATCTGACCGAACACCCAGGTGAGGAAATTGCTTTTTATCAGTGCAGGTCTTCAGTGTAATCTTAGAGAAATGTCTCCTACACTTAGAGGTTAAATGACTTGCTCAGGGTCACTTAGCAAGTATGTATCAGACAGGTTGTACTTGAATCCAGGTTTTCATGATTTCAAGGCCATCTCTCTAACCACTATACAATATTGTCTTTCACATATAAATGTAAGCCATTATTTTTATTGTCATCATGTGATTGCATGTAAAACCTTTTAATATTTCCTTGTTCCCTGCAGAATAGAATTCAAACTTCTTATTCTAGAATTCAAGACTATTTTCAAGCTGTAATTAGCTCATTTACCCAGACTTATTTCATATTTCTCCTGTCCACTCCTCTAACCTTAGCCAAATTGAGTGGTTTTCTGTACCCTTCCCTGGTACATGCCCTGTACTATCCCAGTTCCAGATCTTTCTGCTCATACACTTTCCTAACTGGAACACCCTCTTCCTCACTTTGTCCTGTTAAAATCCTACTCTGCTCAAACGCTACCATTACTATGTAAACTTGCCCCCGCCTTTTGTAAAAAGGAGCAGAAGCCTTTAGAACAGCCTTGGGTTTTACCTCTCTTATGCCCTTGTCAGTTGTCTTACTGTATTAAAGATATTTGCATATATTAGATCTTCTTACTAGATTGTGAGCTCTTGAGGACAGAGATTATGACTTATTTAATCTTTGTGTTTTATCTCTTCTTGTACCAAGCAAATTCTTTGACACATACTTCAGATTTCTTCAAAAGTTGCTTTATATAGGTTCGGGTCCGAAGCTTAGACTGCAGGTCAGGATAGCTAGGTGACCTGGAGTCATTAAAACCTGAGTTCAAATGCTGTTTCAGATACTTGCTAGCTGTATGACCTGGACAAGTTTTTTTTTTTTAAACTTCTTTCTGCCTCAGTTACTTATCTATAAGATGGGCATAATGATAACACCTGCTTCCTAAGGTTGTTCTGAAGATAAAGGAAGAGAATGTTTGTAAAAGTATTTTACAAATCATAAAATGCTATAAATATGCTAGCCATTATTATAATCTAGTTTTTGGAGAACAAGAACTTTTTTTGACCTGTGTATATTATACAGGTTCTAGAACAGTATTTAATGCCTTTTTGTGGTGATGATTTAAGGTTTGCCTGAGTATAATGATTTGAGGGCATTGATAAAACACAGTTCTTTCATGACTTTAGCTTAGCCAGATGCTACTCTCCATTCATTTTACGAAGACCTGCTCCTGTAATTTAAACATACCGCCACCAGGTGGAGGCAATCACAGTCTGAAAAGTAAGGCGTGGGTGCAGTTGTTTGCTTGGGTAAAATATTAGCACACTTTTTCAATTATACATATCTAAATATGTATAAATTCATATTTTCTATCTACAGATAAATATAGGTATATTTAAAATACCTATCACTGTTTAAATGGGTAAATTTATTATGCAAACTTAAAAAAATAAAACTAAAATAAGATAAAAACTATTATTAGGCCAATATATTGAAACAAATTCTAAAGCAAAAAATATTATCATTAGGCATCCTTCCTCTTATTACTTTAGAGATATCTTCCTAGTTGTTTTTCTATTACTTGGATTCCTAGAGACACTAGACCATTTTCATTCACTTATTTAACTGTGTTAAAATTTTGCCAGGGTTTCTCCTAGTTATCAGATACCTGGGTATATACTGTTGATGTTTTTGTTTTCTTTAGAGAGAGTGCTCACCTTTTTTTTTACGCTGACTTTGTGATAAACTTACTTCTCCAAGCATCATGATTATCTTCTCAGTAATTGATTTATTTGTTTAATCTGTGATTTATTAGCTATTTCTCTTTCTATAGCCAAAAGCCCTACCATCCACCCCTTTGAAATTGAGACCTGAGAAAATGCCATCTCTGACTTAAGTTTAGGAGAATTTCTTATTTTGAAAAGCACCATGGTATGTAGTGAAGAAAACACTTCCTAGGAATACATTACATTTGAGAAAGGAGTTTTACATCAAATCTTTTATAGATTTTCATAGCTTCTAGTGCCCTCCACTCAGAAATATTTTGTATGTATTTGCATGTACTGATATGTATTTATATATACTCTGCATATACTTACATGTAATTTGTACATTTTGTTTATTCTTATAGATACTTTATATATACTTTGTATATGAACATGTATCACCTGATGAGATGGGGCTGTTTCATTTTTGTCTTTATTTCTGGCTGCAGCCTGGTACGTACTTAGTGTAAAATAAATGCTGATTGCTTGGTGGATGGGATGGCTGAGACATTGTCAGTGATATTTGAGAAAGGGACACATGTTACCCTGATGTTCAAGAAGGCGGAGAATAGAACTAGCTAAAGGCTAGTAAGCTTGACTTGGGTTTCCTGAGAAAACTCCAAAGCATATTATTAAAGGGGTAGAGCATATCTTAAAAAGCAGGGGTGCTGATTAGCCTGTCTTCATCAAAAGCAAATCATACAAGACTAACTTTATTTCTTTTGTTGAATAATTGGTAGATTTACTAATTTAAATAATTGGACAATGAGAGAAATGCTGTAGATTTAGTTTGCTTAGACTTGGAAAAAATCAGGTATTTTTTTGTGGAAAAGATGGAGAAATGTGGGCTAGAGAATAGTATGGTTAGATGGATTCAGAACTGGTTAAATGGGCAAGAGCTGTAGAAAATATTTTGTAAATTTTGTAAAATTTTAGAAAATTTAAGATTTTATCAGTCATCAGGCCTCTGGGCATTTGTTACATGCTTTCTTGCATAGCTTAGTTTGTATGTGTATGTATATGTGTATATGTGTGTGTATTTTTCCAACTAATCTATAGACTTTTTGAGGTAAGGGGGCATATCCCACATTTTTTGGTATCCAGTCGAACAAAACTTTGTATATAGTAGGTGTTTAATATCTGCTGTCAAAAAAAAAGTCCCACACCTGTTGGAGGGCTTTGAAAATAAAAATACGATCACTGTTTTAGGCATCTATTTGTTTTAGTTTTCCAAAAAGACTCATCCTCCACATCCCCCCTCCATTTAGGATCTCATTATAATAGTAATATCTCATGTTTATATAATGTGTTTAAAGAGGGTTTTTTACAACAACCTCATGCAGGTATTATCTCAGTTTTATGCCTTTGATATAATATGAAGAGCAGATTTCAAGACAGTGTTTGCAGGCCTTTTCAAAGATGGTCCTGAAGGTCTTTGATGCCCTGAACAATACCAGAGGGTAACATGGGTCAAAGGGTTTTCAATTGTGAAGGAAAACCACGAATATTTCTAAGAAAGTAAAGGAAACACAATGAGAATCAGAAGAGCACTTATCCCTTTAATGGACTATTCTTTTTGGTACAAAAGTAAGAGGGATTTAGTTGTTATTGGTGGTTCTGAGCGCTAATGAACAGGTTCTAGCGTATTTCCTTTTCCCCCAAAGGATCAAACTTCCTTGTGGGTAATTAGCTTCTTTGTTTGGCAGTGATATAAAAACAGAGGACAGATCCCATTCCTACAAACATGCATATACTTCCAGTGGAAAGTCCCTCCTCCTCAACACCCTCCCCACCCCTGAGACCTTCTGGATCAGCAGTGATACTTGACTGTATAAAAAATTAATAAAACCCAAATGACTGGAAAGCATTTTGCAAATGTGAAGTACTGTGAATTACCCAGATAATTACCCAGATATCAGCAGCTTTGCTGGTAACAGAGGAAGAGGGGAGGGAGGAAGTGGAGAAGTGGGGAATAAATTTTGAGTAGCCAGCATTGTTCAAACAGCAGACAAGGGATAATACTATTTATGTTTCATGGTATCACAGTTGTCTCTGCTTTTAAGCCTTAAAAAAGTATACTTTGTATATGGCACAGATTGTATGATTATTTTTAAAAAATCATTTTTTTAAAATTGTGAATTGTTTCACTTCCAGTTCTAAAATTTTATACCTTTGTTCTCAAAGTGTTGTCTCAGATATAAAATGCTTGCTTGATTAACAGGCAGGGGGACCATAGGAAGCACTTGATAAATCATAGAATCTTAGGAGTAGGAAAGAATCTTAGAGGTTATCTATTCCAGTCCCTCACCTAATACAGGAGTCGTTTCTACTCTGTATCTCAGAGGCAGTCTAATTGTTATAGTTATATTAAATATTATTATTAAATATATTATATAAAGTTCTAGTTATATTAAACTAGAATATACTTCCCTATAATTTCTATCCATTGGTCGAAGTCTATTGAAGACAGCTATGTCTCCCTCTGAGTCTTCTCTTCTGAAATTATATTTCCTTCAGAAGATTTCATAATCTTTTACACTTTTCCTTTGTTTTATTCTAACCTTAACCCTCTTAAATGTGGAATCCAAAATTAAACACAATACTTCAGAAATGGTTTCACCAATGAGAAGTGAGTCAGTCCTATTACCTCCTTTGTGCTGAGTACCATACCACTATTAAGATAACCTAAGATAGCTTTTGGCTTAATTTTTTTTTCTTTTTGACTCACACAAGACACTTAACATATATTGAGATTTGCAGCTTATTAAAAATCAAGTGTCTTTTTCCGCAAGGTCTCCCTTCTTTAGTGTCTATGCATTTGAAACTATTGAACCTAAATGCAAAATTTGACTTTCATCCCTGGTACATTTCATCTTTGTTCATTTCATCCCATTGTTTTAAATTTGAAAAGCCTGTCTTCTCTGTTACAAATATATTGCCCAGGCTCCCAGACTCACATGGAATGACAAAACACTGCTCTAGAGTTTGCCAAATACAAGCTAGGAGATATGTGATTCAAGATCTCCTTGGAGGGAGAATGACATAATTCAGAGGAGGCTGTGGCAGGTTGTAGGCAGTCTTGCTTGACCTGAGTGACTGTGGGCTGCCTTCAGTCTGATGATCTCCCTGGAGGGTTTGGCTATTGACATGTAAATTGGGCCTTCGGAGGGAAGTCCTATAGTAGTTTTGCCCCAGCTGTCCCCTCCCTCTTCTCTTCACCCCCTCCCTCCCTCCTGCCATTGTCACTCCTTTTACACAAAGCTTTTCACATAGGGAGGTGTTTTACCAGCCCTTTGCCTTTTTGTGAGGGTTTCTAGCAGTTCTAGCTTCGGAGGCTGTGGCACCAAAACCCCGTGAGTATCAACACTATTATAAAACTGTTCAATTCGGGTTTATGATTGTAAATGGAAAAAACTCTTCTAGCCACATGCATGGGATTTTAAATTTCATGTATTTTTTTTTTCCATGCTCAGTTATCTTGGCTTAGATAAGGACCATTTTAAGGGTTGGGAAATGAAGATTAAATCGTTCATCAGAGGCATGCTATCTTGATTTAAATAAATCTTTAAAAAAAAAAAGATATGTTTGGATTGACTATGAAGTATTATAGATGTGAACTGATTGCCCAGGTCAGAATACTTTCTGAATTTCAGCATAGATGATTTTAATTTTCTGGTACAGAAATGTAATTTTGAGCACTGTGTTTTAGAAAGTTATCAGCAGTGTTCTTTCATGTGGCAGAAATGAAGGGAAAAAACCTACTGTTGAATGTATCCCACCTCAAACCACTGCCTCAGAATAAATGTTTCTTCCCTGCCATTCCCACTGAAACTTTTAAGCAGGAGATCATAAAGTTAGTATCTTGAAGCAAAATGTACCCATTATAAAATACTCAAGTGCTTTTCTCTGGCAGGGTGATGATATTGGTCACTTTAAAAAGATAAACCCAAACAGATAGATGTTCTCATCTTGTCGGATCCTGTCCTTCACAAACAAACAAACAAAAAAAACCCAATTTAACATAAATTGTATTTCACATTTATTTTGGCATGAATATTGAGATAACAAAAGTTTTATTTGATAAGTTACTTTCTATTTAATGGTTAACTGCATTCATATTTTAAAACTATGATACTGTAAGTGATATCCTATGAAGTGTGTGTGTGTCTTAACTTTTACATGGCTCTTCAGAATGTGCCATTTACTAGATTTGGGGAAAGAATTTTTTAAGAATTAAAAAAAATAATTATTCATATGAGCTATCCAGTCTTGCTTTAAAATAATCAAACATAAAAAGTATATGTTGAGCATATAGAGCATTATAAGGCTAATTATAATGTTCAAGATTTTTTTAAATAAAATTTGAATGTATTTCTCATAAGACAAACTCAGTTCAAACAATAATCAACAGTATAATTGCAGTTAAGTCAAAATCCTGGCATTTTTATACTGGATATTAATTTGTAGTTGGTTAGTCTATCAGTGTAATTATTGCTTTAAAAAACCCACAGCCCCTAAATTCATAATATTGCTGTTTTCTTGAGTGTGCCAAAATTAATTTGGATTAAAAATCCAACATTTGTATTAAAAATAAATTTTATCAATCACTTTTTCTACTCCATAAGAATGATCCATTCAATAAGAATTCCTTAAAAATTCTGTCGTTTAGTTTTAGAAATATCTAATGTAGCCATTATAAACTGGGCCACCAAGCATAATATATTGCTTTTTGTGTATTGGAAAGAGAGATGAACTTGTGAGTCACAGGATCTGAATTCCAATTTGGGCAAGTCCTGTTACCTGCTTGAGCCTTAGTTTTCCCCCTCTGAAGAAGTCATTGTACTCGGTGATTCCTAAGGTCCAGTTCTAAAAGCCTATGAAATATTGCATGTATCAAAAAGCAGATGTATTTCCTTGTCCTCCACAGAAGTTCTGGTCCAGTGCTGCATGGGGAGAATGCCACCAAACTAGAAGGGCCATGAGTATAGAAGGCAATACACTATGGTGGGAAGAGCACTGGCTCAAGCGACAGGGGTTCAAATCCCACCTCTGAGGTTTACAACCAGTATGGCTTTGGGCAGGTCACTTTAGCCTCCCTAGATTGTAGTATCCTTATCTTTAAAATGACAGGGATTGGACTCTGTTCTCTGAGGTTCCTTCCAACTTTGGATCTGTGTTTCAGGACCAGTGACAAGAGCCTGTTTTCTGAGTATCAAGCTAACTTACAGCAAAGAGACTCATCAGCAGGTTGGTTATTGAGATTTTGTGCTATAGCAGTCCTGTAAACCCATCTATTAAGACATGGGAGGGGATGTAATCTTCATCAGTAAAAGAAATATTCCATCAATGAAATCTCAAGTCTTTGAATTACTGAAATAAGTCCAATGTTTTTTACCCAAGGAAATCCTTGTGTAGTACACTAAAGAGTTGGGTTGTGATGGCTAGGTGGCACAGTGAATAGAGCACTGGCCCTGGAGTCAAGAGTTAGGTTGAAATAGCTTGGGACTCAGTAAGAACCTTTACTCAACCTATGTGATAGAGTTGAATAAAAAAAAAAGCACTTGATAGACATATCACAGTGTTGGCCCTCTACGTATTAGTTAGATCTTTCCGGAGATGATCTGTCCAGAAGGCAAAGAATCTCTTCAGGTTGAGGCATGTCAATTAACTCTGTTAAGGAGAGGAGAGTTTCTAATAGCCCCAGGGATCCAACAAAATGAAAAGGGTGTGGTATAGTGAAAAGAGTGCTGACTCTGGAGTTAAATGATCTGGGTTCAAACTGTATGACCTTAGACAACGGACAAGCCAAATAAATTACCTGGACCTCAGCTTGTTTTTCTGTAAAATGAGAAGACAGTGTACTAAGATAGCTTCCGAGGTGCCTTTTAGCTCAAGATCTGTGGTCCTTGAAAATACTTATGTGGCTTACCATGGAAAACGAAAGAATCTTTTTCTTATGAGTAGAAAGAATCCTGTACAATAGTGATATGCCTCAAGTATTTGGCATCTCCCCTCTTCGATTCAGTATTTTTATCATTGTCCATGTCATGCTATCAGATCTATGGATGGGTTAAAGCCGGGAGGGACAGCTAACAGATAACAGAACTGAGATCTCAACAGGCTCAAACCACAAGCAGAATCTGTAAGATAAAATTTAATAGTGCTAGATTATAAAAATTTTACACTTGGGTTCAAAAAATCAATTACACAAGGGCAACAATTCATGTGGAAAAGACCTGAATGTTTTACTGAACTGAAAATTCAATATCTGTCTAAAGTATGACATGCTAGCCCCTCCATCCCCTCAGAAATGATGTTAAATTGCTTTACTAGAGGAATAGTACCCAGAAGGATGAAGTATTAGTTTTGCTGTTCTTGCCTTAGTCACATTTGGAATATTATTTGGTTTAAGTGCCAAATGTTAGGAAGACCATTTACAAGATCACTTAAAATGATCAAAGGACTTAGACCTGAAGGAATTTCTTTCCTGAGTTTAGAGTCATAAAGGTCATCTGGTCACAGAATCTCAGAGTTGGAAGGGACTTTGGAGATTATTTTTTCTAACTCTTACTTGAATAAGAATCCTCACTAAAAAATACTCAACAATGAATAATCCAACCTTCATTTGAAGACCTCTGAGAGAAAGGAATGCTTCTTCAGGGCATCTCATTATACTTTTGGATAACTTTGAGTGATAGGAATTTTTTCCTTCCATCAAACTTAAATCTGTCTCTTTGCAACTGATACAAGTGTCATCCCTATTCCACATCAACAGCTCATTAAATACTTTTAAGAGATCTGTCACTTCCTGACCTCTCATTCTTCAAATGAAGCGATACACTGAAAGTTTGGGCAATTTGTGGAAGACCACACTATGGAATAGCCAGGATCTGAATTCAGATCCTCAGTCTCTAAATCCATTAGTTTTTGTTTATACCATGCCAGTTCCTTGAATATATTCAGAAGACAGTGATGTGGTAACTGGAAACCATGCTATATTGGCCTCAGTAGAAGGAATTGTAGATGTTTACTATGGAAAAGAGAAGATTTAAGGCTGACATGATAGTTGTCTTCAAATATTTGAAGGGATTCCATATGAAAGAAGGATTAGACTTATTTTACTGTGGGTGGAAGTTTGAGAGGAGCAAATATTTACTCAATGAAAGGAAAAGCTTCTTAATAATTAATCTTAATAATTGTCCAAAGTAGGATTGGCTGCCCCTAGAGGTCTTAAGTTCCCCACCACTAGAAGTTTTCAAGAATATAGTAGAAGACTACTTGTCAATTATTTTGTAGAAGAGGAATTCCTGTTATATATAAGTTGAATTATATGACCTCTGAGGTTCTTGCAACCCTAAGATCCTATGATTCTGTTAGTCAAGTGAGGGTTAGTTGGGCAGGGTGTTGAAGCCTTCTATAATAGCTATATACAGATATTATATTTACTGTTTGTACCACTCATTTGGTATTTTTACAATGTATAGTGTTATGAATTTTTTTCACCTAATAAAAATTTATTAGAATGTTATATAGTATTCTAATATATTATCTATAAATATATAGTAATACATAATAATATACTGATATATGATTGTATATAATAATAAGGTGGTTAAAATGACATTTTATATCATTGCACATGTATAACGTATAACATATTGCTTACTATTTGAGGGAAGGAGAGATAGAACTCAGAATTTTTAAAATATGTTAAAAATTGTTTTAACATGTAATTGGGGAAAAGAAACTAAAATGTTGAAGTGAAAACTATAGAGCTAAACCATTCTATCATAAAAAATAAGGTAATTATAATAGTAATTATCATATTACAAACTCGTTGTGGTCAAGAACATACTTTCTAACCCCCATGAGTCTTAACACAGTTCTTTGTAATTGGGCATTTAGTAAATATTTGTTGGTTAAAGTTTAGGGGCTGGAGAGAAGAGGAGATGGTGGAAAAAGTCCTGAACTTAGGGCCAGGAGAAATCTGGGTTCAAATCTGGGCTCTAATATTGTCTTTATAAACCTCAGCAAGTCATTGAACTTTTCTAATTCTTCGTTTTATAATCTATAAAATATGGATAATCTTATTTGCTTCTCTCACCTGGAAGGTTGCTACGAGAAAAAAACTTTGTAACCTTGAAAGCACTGTGTAAATGGAAATTATTAGGATGCCCCTAGAATCACTTTAAAAATAACACATAGCAATAAATAAATTTTTAAAAAGCAGAGCAGGTCATTGAAATGACTTAGAGAGTTTTAGAAAAAAAGTCACAGAAGAGAATGAAAGGGAAACAGAAAAGAATGACAGCATTTAAAGTAAACATGCTGAATTCATACTTTTTTATAAAGCAAGTTGTACATAATAGAGATTCATATAGTCTCATTCTATATTATGTGTAGAAATATTTTCTTCTTTTTTGAATGTTAAATTAAGAACATTATTTATACACACACACACACATGCACCATGCCAACCGAAAATAAAATGGATTGTTTATACAGAATCAAGATTTTTTAATTATCTAATTTTTTTTGGTCAAGTTTGCCTCCAGAAATGAGACAAAATGCTGGGGCATTTTCAAAAGCAAGAGTGTATATTCAACTTTGGTTTCTTGGGTGTTCTTTTCTGTCAAAGGTGAAAATTGCTCTTGTAGAGAGGTAGCGTGGATGAAAACGCAGGCTTTGTCAGCTACCGTTCCCCCCTCTAAAAGAACACAAAATACCATTGCTAGTAAATGGACCATACAGATAGAGCTTCTCCCCTTGTACACGTTTCAGGGAGATCTTGGTAAGAAGATTGGCTCCTGCTCTAGGTATCACCTCTATCCTGTGGATTAAGTGGGAGCTTTGTTTCCATGCTTTCAGTTTGGCTAGTTTCACAGTCACAAAGGTGATTTTTAAAATAATCTAGGAAACTGATGAGGGAGAGAGGGACTTAAAATGGAATAAAGGGAGTGTGTAATTTGCTCTCATTGAAGCTTTGGGCCTTTCACCCCTTACCCAGGTGGAAAATGGATTTCATTGTGACAATATATATATCACAATCCTGTGATGTCTGAGTTCCTGGAAGGTTTGGAGTAGTTAATAATTTTTTGTATGATAATGAAATGTTATGAAGTATCATTCCCACAAGAGTGGTTCTAAAAGGGGCTGCCTGCCTTTTCAGACAGAGATATGATTAAAAAAAAGTGGGGTATGTATTTATGGGCTTCTGACTTAGCAAACCTAGTTTAGAAACATGTTATTATAATGATAGACAACTCTTGATCATCCAACTTTGGATTTTTCACAGCAAGTTTTTAATGCAGACTGGTTTGTCTTTGGCAGCTATCAAATGTGTCTCTAGCCCAACCAACCCTACCCTACCCAACTCCACCCCCAAAGTAAGTCAATCAACAGGCATTTTATTAAATACTTACTGGATACCAGGCACCTGTGTTGATTTCTGGGGATAGAAAGAAGATGAAAATAATCCTCCTTAAAGAGTCCCTGCCCTTGAAGAGCTTACATTCCAATAAGGAAAACAACATATAAATAACTATTTACATACAGCAAGATAAAGAGTAGATAGAAAACAGTCTGAGAAGGGAAGGTGTTAGCAGCTTTGTGATGAGGGGACAAAAAGTCATTTTGTATTAGTCTAAGGCAGATGTAATTAAAAAGATCAATATTCTATAAAACACATCAGAAAATGTATTCTGAAGCCAAATATTAATTATCTGGGAATTATTATACTGCTGCTTCCCTCCATTAGTATGAATGAATTATCAAGCAGATTGTATGTAAAAGGAATGAATATGATACCTCTATTATTTACTGGGCCTTATAGCATCGTAAATTAGAGCTGCAAGGGGATTTTAGAGACCATCTTGTCAAACCCTCTCATTTTACAGATGAGGAAACTGAGGCACATAACAGCTAATTGTCAGGGTCTCACAGCTAGAAAATGGATTTGAATTTAGGCTTTCTTGATTCCAAGCCCAGTGCCCTTTCCACTCCTCCATCCTGCCTTAATGTCAGAGGGTCATGGAACTGGGTATTTGTATTGCTGTCAATGAGTTGGACAGAAAATGGTTAATCAGTACTTCTCAGTCTTTCATGACAAGCAGTTTCCCTTTCTGGTTGTATGATCCCAAGGCTTGTTGTTGGGGAAGATATTTCCCCTAAGCTAGTGAACTGTGAGGATCTCTACCTTAGAAGTGTTTAAAAGGGAGGCTGAGTAAGATGGTAGTATGTTGGCCCAGGAATCTTGGAGCCACTTAGCTTTGGAGAAATTCATAGTACTACCTTACTCCATGACTTTAGCAAGTCACTTAGCCTCTCCAGGCCTCATCTTCCTCATCTTTAAAATGATGGAGCTGGATTACATGACTTCTAAGGTCCCTTTCACATCTAGATCAGTTATCTTACTGAACTTATGACCTTAACTGCCTCGTGCATCAAAAATGCTCAGATGTTTTAATTTAACAAAATGGAATATAAAATCTATTCTAGCTCCATAATTTTATGATTCAAGGGTACAAACTATTGATGAATTGCTTGGCAATTGCCAGGGCTATCTTGGCCTCACTCACAAGTGGGCAGCAAAGGTGGTTGCCTTTTTTATGATTTAAGTGGCGTCAGTAAGGTCCACTGCTCCCAAATTGTGTCATCATCAATGTATCTGAGGTTAGTACTAATTTGTATTCACGTCTTTGAATATCAGAAGCATTTTGGTCTTCTAGAATTCATTACTTAGGTGCATTGAGATATTCCTAAAAGTAATAACACCTTAATACTTTACCCTCTGATATTTGTGGGGAAATTATAATAACTGCAAACAGTCAATAGTATAAAGGTAAGAGAGAATAAAGCTCAGTGCAGGGGATACAGGTAGAAAAGTAAGGTGATCAATTCTTTCAAGAAGCTTACATTCTAAAAGTATAAGTGATACATATGGAAGGTTTGCTGTAAGTCAGATGGCGAAAGTCCCATGGTACTTATGGTGCAGTAATAATACTGATGTTAGAGTCTCTTCTTTCTGATGCTGAACCATCTGACAGTGCCAAGGACTTTGGTGGCAAGACCAAATGTCTTTGGTCATTAGTAACTGTGGTTATAGTCTAGCTTCCAGGAAGGGCTGCCAGGCTAAACCTTCCCCAGGAGTTGTTTCTTAGGATGATGATTGGGGAAACTTAGCTGTAAGCATTGCTATTCCCAAGATTCTTGGGTTCAGGGTTCTGGACAGTCTCTAAGAGAGAAAGAAGGAGGCACAGGAAATGGGTTTGGAGATTAATAGATGAGGCAAGAAATACCACTTAAATGGGGTTAAGATTTAGTGTACTTGATAAGTAAATCATTTGTTAGTACTTCTTATATTCATTTTGTCTTCTTTTAGTATGTCATCTAAGGAGACCATAAACTCTTTGAGGACAGAAATTGTTTGGGTTTTTTTTGTTTGTTTCTTTGAATCCTCTGCCCATCCTGTAGTATTTTGGACATAGTGGATGGTTTTTGGTTTTTTTCAAATTTTTAATTTATTTATTTTTAGTTTTCAACATTCATTTCCACAAGATTTTGAGTTACAATTTTTTCTCTCCCTGTCTTTCCCCTACCCACCCCCAAAATAGCAAGCCTACTGAATATTCCTTCCCCTAATCTGTTCTATCTTATATCCTCCCCCATCACCCCCTTAACTTTCTAGTAGGGCAAAATGGGTTTCTATACCCCAGTACCTGTATATCTTATTTCCCAGTTGCATGTAAAAAAACAATTTTTAAACATTTGTTTTTAAAACTTGGAGTTCCAGATTTTTCCCCCTTCTTTCCTCCTCACCCACCCCCACTGGGCAGATAAGCAATTCAATATAGATTATACATGTCTAATTACCCAAATCATTTCCATAGTAGTTATATTGTGAAAGACTAACTATATTTCCCTTTATCCTATCCTGCCCCCTACTTATTCTATTTTCTCCTTTGACCCTATCCCTTTTCATAAATGTTTGTTTCTAACTACCCTCTCCCCCAATCTGTCCTCCCTTCCATCCTCCCCCCTCTTATCCCCTACCCCCCCCCCATTATCCTGTAGGGTAACATAACCAATTGAGTGTGTATGTTATTCCCTCCTTAGGCCAAATTCGATGAGAATCAGGTTGTCCCGTTCCCTTTCACCTTTCTGCTCTTCCCCTCCATTGTAACAGTTTTCTCTTGCCTCTTTTATATGAGATAATTTATCCTAACCTATTGCTCCCTTTCTTCTTCTCCCAATAAATTCCTCTCTCACCTCTTAATTTTATTTTTTAGATATCATCCCTTCATATTCAACTCATCCTGTGCCCTCTGTCTATGTATACATGAACATACAAATGCTCACACTCACATATATAGATTTATAAACACATACCTCCTCCTATACATACATATATATTTATACATATATATATATATACATATATATTCCCTTCAGCTATCCTCATACTGAGAAAAGTCTTATGAGTTATAATTATCATTTTTCTGTGCAGGAATATAAATAGTTCAACTTTCATAAGTTCCTTATGATTTCTTTTTCCTATTTACTTTCTCATGTTTCTCTTGCTTCTTGTATTTGAAAGTCAAATTTTCTGTTCAGCTCGGGTTTTTTCATCAAGAATGCTTGAAAATCCTCTATTTCATTGAATTACCATGTTTTCCCCTGAAGCATTATACTCAGTTTTGCTGCATAGGTGATTCTTGGTTTTAGTCCTAGTTCCTTTGACCTCCAGAATATCATATTCCAAGCCCTTCAATCCCTTAATGTAGAAGCTGCTAGGTTTGTGTTATCCTGATTGTGTTTCCACAAATTGTTTCTTCCTGACAGCTTACAATACTTTCTCTTTGACCTGGGAACTCTAGAATTTGGCTATACTATTCCTAGGAGTTTTCTTTTTGGGATCTTTTTCAAGAGGTGATTGGTGAATTCTTTCAATTTCTATTTTGCCCTCTGGTTCTAGAATATCAGGGCAAATTTGCTTGATAATTTCTTGAAAGATGGTGTCTAGACTTTTTTTGATCATGGCTTTCAGGTAGATCAATAATTTCTAAATTATCTCTCCTGTATCTATAATACAGGATAATAGGTAATAATAAATATCTTACCCAGGTCAGTGGTTTTTCCAACGAGATTTATTTTTTTGATTTGTTTGGATCTGTTTAATAATATCTTGATTTCTCATTAAGTCATTAGCTTCCAGGTACTCCAATCTAATTTTGAAAGAATTATTCTCTTCAGTGACTTTTTGAAATTCCTCTTCCATCTGGCAAATTCAGCTTTTTTAAAGCATTCTTCTCCTCATTGGCTTTTTGGGCCTCTTTTGGCATTTGAGTTCATCTATTTTTTAAGGTGTTATTTTCTTCACTGTATTTTTGAGTCTCCTTTAGCAGGCTGTTGACTCACTTTTCATGATTTTCTTGCATCCTCATTTCTCTTCCCAATTTTTCCTCCACTTCTCCTTCTTGAGCTCCTCCTCCATGGCCTGCAAAACCAGTTCACATTTTCTTGGAGGCTTTTGATGCAGGAGCTCTGACTTTGCTGTCTTCTTCCCACTCCATGCCTTGATCCTTTTTTTCCCCAAAAAAAAGATTCTGTGCTCTGTTTGTGCTTCCATTACTTGCTCATATTGGCAGCCAATTACTTGACTTTTGAGCTCTTTGCCATGGCAGAACTCTGCTTCTGAAATGAAGAGAGCTATGTCCCAAATCACTAGGGTTTTTGTAGCTTCCACACTGACCTTTTACTTTGTCTTTGGCATTTGTGGATTGAGAAGTCTGGAAACTGCTACAGCTGCTGGTGATGAAGTGCTCCAGCTGCAGCTGCTGGTCGGGCTGCCCTGGAGCTAAAACCGAGGCTCAGTGGGGACTGCACTCCACTCCCAGCATGCTGTGGCAGCCTGCCAGGCTTCCTTCAGCGGGAGATTTGTTTCTCTCTGTCACTGTGGGTTCTGTAGCTATAAAGTTTGTTTAGAGGCATTTTTTACATGTATTGGAGGAGGTGGAAGCTGGAGCCACAAGGAAGTCCTGTTTTTACTCTGCCATCTTGGCTCCAACCCCCCTTGCCCCCATAGTGGATGTTTAATTAATGTTTATTGAGTTGAATTTGTTCAACACATTTTTTGTTCCTGGTTTAGTGGCCTTTGTTTCTATTTGAGCTTGAAGTACTGCCCTAGAACTGGGGAGACCTGGAAGAGTTTCCTATAAAAGGTAGTATTTCAACTGAGTCTTGAAGGAAGCCAGAGAAAAAGTAAAAGGCAAAAATGGGGGGGGGGGTATGGTGAAGCATTTCAGACATGGGAGAAAGCTAGTAAAAAAGTCCACAATCTAGAAGCAAGATTTGTAGGGTCATATGAAAGGAACAGCAGATTAGTCAAGTGTAGCCAGATTATAGTTTATGTAGAGGGAAACAAAGTTTCCCTGAAAAGTTAGAAAGGGTAGAGATCAGAGGAATTTATATTTTATCTATTCCAAGAATTGGACTAGATGATATCTTATTATTTTCCTTCCAAATATAAAAGAAAGCCACTGGAGTTTACTGAGGGGGAGTCAGGGGGCAGGATGAGGTAACATAGGCAGCCCTGCTCTTTAGGAAAATCACTTTGGCACCTGGGTGGAAGGTGGATAAGAGTGGGAAGAGATTTTGGACTGGAGACCAATTAGATGGCTATGGCAGTGGCTTAGGTGAGAGATGATGAGGGACCTGTACTGTGCTGGTGGCTTTGTAAATGGAGAGAAGAGGATTTATACAAGAGAGGTTATGAAGGTAGAAGGTAGAAATGACAAGATTTGACAGTGGACTGGATCATCCAACAAGATGAAACAATTGAATGAATCCACCAGAACAGATATTTAGTAAGGATAAACAAAAAGTTCACTATTTAGGTTAAAATAGGTAATGGTACAAGTTTTCAGGTTGGGAGAGATAAGGCTAGACAGGCATTCATATGGGGAAAAAAAAGATTTTAGTTGACTGTAAACTCAACATGAGTTAATTCAGTGATGTAACTGCCAAAAAAGGCTTAATAGGAGCTGTAAAATGTGGGGCCTGAAATGGGTAATCACTAGCGTCCCTTGCAGCTCTAAATCGTTCATCTGAACAGTGTTATATGTTTGGAGGGGCAGGAGATAGCCTATAAAAAAAGAAAAGATAAGTATTTTCACCTATTTGAAAGAACTGTCACATGGAAGAGGAATTAAACTGAATCTGTGCAGTTTCAGAAAACAAAACCACAACCAATAAATAGAAGTTACAGGAAGATGGATTCCAACAACAAGGAATGGCTGAACTGCCTGCCATTTTTGGAGCACTGGGCTGAGCAGTGAAGGAGATGCAGAGATTAAGCAAGACAAAGCCTCTGTCCTAATAGAGTTCACAGTCAGCTCAGCATGAGGCAGAAATGCTTCAGATTGCTGTCTGAAAACTGAATGGGCTATTTTATGTGGTAGGAAACTCCCTATCTTTGGAAGCAGAAGTTGGTTAAACACTTGTAGCAGATGCTATAAAAAAAATTCATAAATCAGGTAAGGACTGGACTAGAGAATGTCCCTTTAGTTACCTCCCAACTCTAATTCTAGAATGCGGCTTTTGAAATGGACTTGGAAGGATAATTAGGACTTCTAAAGGCAGAGAGGGACATTCCAAGTGGAGGGAATGGCATGAGCAGATTCTCAGATGTAGGAAGACTGTGTTCAAGGAATAGAAAGTAGAACATAAGGTTTGTGTGAGAGGATGGTAGGAAGTCAAACTGGAAAGGTGTAGACATTTGACATACATATTTATATTTTGAGACATTTCCTGTTCTTTCATTTCATGGCATTAAAGTACTGGTGCTTTCATCTCTTGATTTTCTCCCATTTATTCCACATATATCTTATCTGTACATAGTTATTTGCATGTTATATCTCCCATTAGACTGTGAGTTCCTTGAAAGTAGGGACTTTCTTTTGCCTTTCTTTGCATCTCTAGAGCTTAGCACAGTGTTTGGGACATAATAGATACTTAACAAATAATTGTTGAATGACCTATTAAGAGATGCTTTGGAAATGGTTTACAACTGGATGAAAAGTTATAGAGAGAAAAACTACTCATTGCAGTTTATTACATAGGCTGATGCATGACTGAGCCTGTGTCTGGTATGTGTTACCCTCCCAGGTAGTGTTAAAAGAAAGGTGAGCTAAAGATATAGAAGACAGAATGACATTTTTAGGGAATCACTGCATGTTGTTTTGATATCTCAGGCCTGGAGCTCTCCAACAGTATGATTTCTAATTGCATGAGTCATGAATAAAAACCATATTTTTGTGACATTTCCATTTCCCAAAAATAAGCAACCAATCTTTTAAATAAGAATTTTCTTCTCAGATGAAGAAATCTGTATTCTCATTTCTTTTAACAAGTTGGAAGGGAAGGGAGAGCTGGGTGCTTAATTTGGGAGTTAAGAAGGCTAGATTCTAGGATCAACTATTCGATCCTGCTTTTTTGTTTTAAAAAGAATATCCTGGACTTCTTTAAAGTTCAGCAAGAAGTATACCAGACTTGGAGTCAGATCTAACTTTACAGTGTAAAGGACACTGGATTTGGATTCTGAGGATCTGTGTTCAAATCTTGACTTTGCGATTTACTCGTATGACCTTTTGCAAATCACTTAGCTTCTCTAGGCCTCAGCTGCTCATTGGTAAAATGAAGGGTTAGGGCTAGTTAGCCTCCAAAGCTTCTTCTACTCTTTGCTTTTTGGAGGGAGTAAGGCAGGGCAAGTGAAGTGACTTGCACAAGGTCACACAGCTAATAAGTATGTCAAGTGTCTGAGACTGGATTTGAATTCAGGTCCTTCTGACTCCAGGACCACTGCTCTATTCATTGTGCTACCTAGCTGCCCCTTCTACTTTTGTTCTGTAATTCTGTGACCTATGTTCAAAGCACCATTCCACTGCTTACTGGTTGTGTGACAACTCAGGCAAATCGCATTTGATAGTAGGTCTGACTTCCCCTTCTCCCCGACTCAGTAAACTCCAGTGGCTGCCCATTGCCTTCAGAATCAAATATAAAATTCTGTGTTTGGCTCTTAAGGCCTTTTATCACCTATC
Source organism: Petaurus breviceps papuanus (assembly GCF_028583685.1). Classification (NCBI taxonomy): domain Eukaryota; kingdom Metazoa; phylum Chordata; class Mammalia; order Diprotodontia; family Petauridae; genus Petaurus; species Petaurus breviceps. The sequence continues at coordinate 7,681,633 of NW_027187302.1, forward strand.
CCCTTTCTACCTTTCCAGTCTTCTTACACCTTAAAGGAATAAAAAAGTCTGGCATTAGATACAGTATTATGTTCCCATAGTCCCTTACCTCTGCAGAGAGGTGAGATTACTTTCATATATCTCTTTGGGGCCCAAGTTTAGACCTAATGAGTTTTTAATTGAGGTTAGGGAGATCAGCAAATGCTTATCTGTCTTCTTTTCAGCTGCCTTTCCTACTTTGCTTGAATGCATTTTACCTTCTGACTTAGATCTTCCTTAGTTTTTAGCTGTAAAAAAGTTTCACAATTTGACAACAGTGAAATGCTTACCTGGTTTGACAATGAGGAGTTGAACTTTAAAAATACAGTCTTTGTAAAGAAGAAATTCTTTAGCCTTCTTGAGTATCTATGTGGATTTTTTCCCCAAAAAAAAGTTTTCTGCCTGTTGGAAGATTCTCCTTCCCTGACTCTGGAGATTTATTTAACTTTGGGGCAGAGAATACCAGTTGGTAGAGTATAAGCATTGAAAATAAGACTTACAATTCCAAATCTTTACCTATTCTAAGATACTTATTACCAGACTGTATGCAGTAGCAATAAAGAAGTCAAGAATAAGGGGCCTAGAATTTTACGTCTAGAAATATCTTTGATGTTCTCATGGTTCAAAGAAAACCCTAAAAAATGTTTTTTTAAAGTCAGACTTTGGAATGCTTTGCAGATTAGCCCATGCTAAGATCAATGCTTCTCCATTTTGTTGTCTTCTGATGTTGTCTGGGCAAGATTGACAGCATTAGTAATGAAGAATTAGTGCTTTCTTTGGGCTGTGTAACATAGAAGAATTATAGAGAAATTAGTACATGTGTGACACACAGTGGCATATTGTGCTGAATAAATTTGTACCATTTTATTGTAGAGGTGGTGGTGGACAGTGGTGGTGCAGTGGGCTTGGAGTCAGGAAGATCTGAGACACTTTTCCTAGCTGTGTGACCCCGAGGAAGTCACTTAACCCCTGTTTGCCTCAGTTCCTCATTTGTAAAATGGGAGCACACTGAGAAGGAAATGACAAACCACTCCAATATCTTTGCCAAGAAAACCCCATAGACAAAAATCCATGGGGGTCACATCGAGTCTGATATGACTAAACAACTAAGCAACCACAACATTTTATTTTCTCTCTTCTATTATACACACAAATAAAATTTGCTGTTGACTTATTTTAGAAACTGTCAAATTCTCTGTGGAGCAATGATGTATATATGGTGGCAACATCAGGGTTTGAAGGAAAAGAAGAAACAGGAATCATTCTTTTCCTTTGGTCTCTCCATTAGCATTCATAATTGTGCATTTACCATTTTAGGAAAGACAAAGCATCCCCATATTGGTGATGGGCGAGCAGCATCACATAGTTTAGAAAAACAAAATCACAACTCCGAGGTACTTAAGAGAACATTGAGTACAATCCCCTCATTGTACCTGAAGCAGCCTAGAGAGGGGAAGGGAGTTCACCAGAAAGTCACAAATTAATATGTGGCCCCTGACCTTGACTCCAGGTCCTGTGCTCTTTCTTATGTACTTCACTCCCTCTTTGTATATAATGGGCATCATATTTTCTTCATTTAGAGGTGTCAGGAGAACAGTGGGATCATAGATTTCTTACCCTTTTAGCCAGCCAAGGAACATGTATTAATTGCTTACTATTTGCCAGGCACCATAATAACCACTGCGATACAAAGGAAGGCAAAAAACAGTCCTTGCTCACAAGGAACTCACATTCTAATTGGGGCGGGAGGACAACATGCAATGAGGCACATACATAGGGTAAATTGGAGTTAATCTCAGATACAGGAAGATTTTTTTGAAGGTCAGAATTTAATATCAAAGTGCTTGCCTTCTTAAGGAGGGAAGGGAGGGAATTTGGAACTCAAAAATTATTTTTAAATAATTTTAATTGTTTTACATGTAATTGAGGAAAAATATTTTAAAAGACCATTCTTTTTAAAAAAGATCAGATTTTAGAGGAGACTTGAAGAAAGGGAAGCCAGTAGGCAGAGGTGAGGAAGGGAGAGCATTGTGTTAGGGGGGCAGCCAGTTAAAAATGTAAACAAAGACCTTTTATGTGAGGAAAGGAAGTAGAAGCATCCTGTTTCTTAGACATAGAGAGATTAGAAGTCTGGTCTTTACTAGTGGGTAAACTTTTATAAGAAATAAATATGCAGGATTGATTTTTCATTGCTTTTAAATTTTTAACTCACTGCCTAGCTCATACCCACTTCCCATCCCTAGGTTAGTGTTCTGTAGCAATGCAGTCCAAAAGAATGATTCATAATTTTTTTTTCTTGCATGGCTTTCAACAACCTATGTTATACTTAGAAGGAAATTTCCAGTTCTTTCCTTCTTTTAAATTTTTATTATGAATTTAAACATCAACAATAATGAACATTTCAATATATGAAGGAGAGAAAGATATTCTATATGAAACTGTGTACTTGCATTGCATGCCATTTGGATTGTTTAAAGTGTGTGTTCAAAGAGGAAGCAATGCAGAGACCTAGGTTCAGATCCTATCTCTGACATATAATTTGCTTTGTGATGATGGGCAAATCACTTAACCTTTCAGTGTTCTAAGATACACTTCAAAATTATTAAGTTCTAGAAATGATAGCACTCTGCATCAGCATCAGTAGAGGGAGTTCTCACATGTGGGAGTTCCTTATTCCAAAATAACAGGTCTACTTCTAATCCTTATATTAAATGTAACATGGTGATAACAAAATTGCTCTGATTGTGTCCCCTTCTGAACTTGCTTCTGTTCTCTATTGTATCTTAAAAATAATTTTTACATGTGTATCACAGCCCACTAACTCCCCCATAGAAGCCCTCCCTTGTAAGAAGTAAAGTACAACAAAACAGTATTTCCAATTTTCCAAGTATTTTCAGTCCAATTCACATCAGCTGCCTTCTTGAAAATGCATATATAGATGATGTGGTCCTAGTGTCTCTACCTCTAACCACTTTAGCAAATATTATATGTCATACCCTAGTATAAAATAACATCCTACATAGGAAGGTGTGTGTGTGTGTGTGTGTGTGTGTGTGTGTGTGTATATATATATATATATATATGTAAGCTACTCTACCTTGTTTCTCAACTATAAAGCTTCTGCCCAACTGTTATTATTTGGATTATGACCCACAGAAAAAGCATGGATATGTTTTGAAGTTTGGAGTCCAATTTCATCATCAGACAGGATTTCAGAAAAATCACCATGTGTAGAGAGGAAGTGTTTTGCTGGACGTAGGCAGCAGTCGTGGGAATGGTTGATGATTAAGCAGTAAGTTGAATGGTGAGTCAGAGACAGAGTTAGTTCTAAAAGTGACCGTAGGATTTGGGCCAGAGCTGGAGTTATCTAGAGTTCTCCTGGGACAATCTGCTCTCATAGAAGTGAAGCAGAGTCTGGACAATTAGCTGTGCCATAGTGGCTAAGAGCCAACCTCAGAGTCAGGAAGACCTAGATTCAAATCTTAGTTCTAACAAAGACTGGCTGTGTGACCCAGGACAAGTTACTTAAACTTGACACTTCTAAACTCACTATCATGCTGCTAATTCACACCTTGATTAATTCCACCTCCCTCCATCTCCTCTCTCCTCTAATTGGAGGGTGGAATGCCAAAACTCCTCCCAGTGCCTTCCTTTACAGAGGGCAGAAACTGGACTCTCCAATCACCCCCTCTGCATTTTCTTCCCTGAACAGTTCCAGCTCCACAGAACAAGATGCTGTTTGCAGCAGGTCCTTCCTGGAGTGTCCCCCTCCCCCCACCCCCTTTCCTGCCTCCTTTTGTGTATTGTATCCCTCTTTAGAATGTAAGCTCATTGAAGGCAGAGACTGTCTTTCTGTTTATTAGTTGAATTCCCAGTTCTTGGTACATCACAGATGCTTAATAAATATTTATCAGATTGGACTCCCGCTGTTCTCTAAATTGCAGTGCAGATGATATTATAGATCATGTTTTTTTTTTTTTAATGAATCTAGTTTAGCCTCATGAGAACTTCTTTCTTGAACAGCAGTCTGAATCACCAGCATATCCCCTAAATCTATTTTTTTAGACCACAGGTGGAACCAGATCTAGTTTGGAAAATTTGGTATTGTTGCCAAGTGGAACGGATTGCTCAATGGTTGTTCTCTACCTGGACCATCCTACCTTATCCTGAGCCAAAGTGATCTTTGATAGATTGAGTCAAACGTCTTGTACAATTCACTATGTGAGTCTTTGTTCATTAAAATCCCAAGCAGAAAGAATTCTAAAATTTAATAAAATTCTAAAATTTAATAAAAAAAAGTTTTCAAAGTGGTTTCTAAGGGAAGACTTTCTAAGACTTCATTCTCCTGATAATAATACACAATAATAAAATAATTTTACCCATAAAAGTACCTACCACCTTCTGTTAGAGCTAAACAAATTTAGTGGGCTAATCTAATTGATAACACTTATCACATTTTTATACTATGTCACTTAGGCACATCAGCTGCCCCTCCTCCCCACCTGAACATTGGGGTCCACCTCTGGAACGACCTTGGTCTCTGATAGGCCAGTTTTGGCTTTCTCTTGCCAGTCCCAGATTTCTACAACACTTGTCATACTATGTCTCTGCCTGCTTACATTCCCACACTTCCTGGCTTCCCTTTATATGTTGTCTTCCCCCATTAGAAAATATGCTTTTGTTGTTCTGGGACTGTTTTGCTTTTTAGAATTCATACCCTTGGGGCGGCCAGGTGGCTCAGTAAGAGCGAAGGCCCCAGTGTCGGGAGACCTGGGATTGGTTCTGGCCTCAGATACTTGGCACCCACACAAAAATAACTGGCTGTGTAACCTTGAGCAAGTTACTTAACCCCAATTGCTTTAAAAAAAATTCATACCCTTAACACCTAGTATAGTGACTGACAAATAATAAATGCCTACTAAATGCTAGCTTTGTTTGTGACTCTAATTTACCAAACTATCCACCAATCTTATTTATCTATTGAGATGTTAAAATTCCTGGCAAGACAGAAATATCTGGGAAACAGGATGTTGAACTATTTGTAAGCATATTTGAGTGATTTCTCTGGGTAATCTCCCTGGGTGAGTGACTTTAGCAAAACTCTTCGTTGTTGTTTTTGTTATTGTTGTTGTTTAGTCATTTTAGTCCTGTCTAATTCTTCATGACCTTATTTGGGGCTTTCTTGGCAAAAATGCTAGAGTGATTTTTTTTACTATTTCCTTCTCCATCTTATTTTACAGATGAGGAACTGAGGCAAACAGCGTTAAGTAATTTGCCCAATGTCACATGGCTCGTAATTGTCTGAGACTAAATTTGAACTCATGAGCATGAGCCTTCCTGATGCCGAACCCAGTGCTCTATCCACTTCACTACCTAACTCTAAGAACTTAGTATACTGACTCTGTTTTTTTTTTCATTTATAATATAAGAATAATGATACTTATGAATTATCACACAGGAATACCATCCAAATAAATTGGTACATGTGTTTCTAAGACATTGGAAGATTACACAGAACAAATCGAAAGCATGGTACAAATGAAGGAGCATTGTTTATGACTTGCAATGTATTGTCTGTATTATACAAGGTAGTGATTTAAAAAAAAAAAATTCCACAATCAGTTAGATGGTGCAGTGGTAGAGCACCAGGCTGGGAGTCAGGAAGATTTGAGTTCAAATCCAATTTCAGATACTTACTAGCTATATGACCCTGGGCAAGTCATTTCATTTTATTCTATACAATCCATTTATTTGAAATGCCAGTTATATATAGGATAAAGTCAGTGTTACATAGGAGAAAAATAGAACGAGTGAAAACTATTGCACAACTGTAATGGTACTCAAAAGAGAAATGTATTGTTTTACAATGCATCACACAGACAAATTCATGTTTGGAGGTACCTAAACAAAAATTTCATATGCACACATACATGCATATGTATGTATATATGCACATATAATATATTAACACTATGTACAATTGAAGTGTAAATATGTTTTACAAAGTACTAGTTATACAGGTTGTAGAAAACACTTGGGCAAATCATTTTAATCACTCTCTGCCTCAGTTTCCTCAACTGTAAAATGAGAATAATAATAGCACCTACATCCCAGAGTTGTGAAGATCAAATGAGATAATAATAATAATAAAGTGCTTACTTAGCACAGTGACTGGGACATTGTAAGAGCTATAGAAATGTTAGCTGTTATTATTGTTGTTGGTAGTAATAGTAGTGGCAGTGGTAGAAGTAGTAATGGTATTGGTAAATTGCTTAGTACATAGTAGGAGCTACATAAATGCTAGCTATTATTATCATTGTTACTGTTGTTAGAGGGGAAAGTCAGTTGCCAAGAGGAAACTTTTAACAAGGTCATTTGAGACAAAATTAAATCAATGTGTGGGAACAAATAAGAAAGGAAGGATACATTATTCCTATTTTGGGGGCGGGAGGGGGGGAGAGAAGGGTAGTGGGGAACCAGGTCCAAGATTTCATCAGTGTAGGGAGTTCCTGGTAAGCACCTTCTCTGCAGATTTCAGTCAGAGTTCACCTGGAGCACTGAGTAGTTAAGGGTCTTAATCAGAGTCTCTCAGCCAGTGTGTGTTGGAGAGGGAACTTGATCCCAGGTCTGCCTGTGATAAGGCAAGGTTGACTTGTTTGGTTGGTTCTCTTATTTATATGATCTGTCTGTGCTTTGGAAGGAGTTGTACAAAGTTGTGAAAACAAATAACGTTAATCTCAAGATAAAAAAAAAGGACCTACAATTTTTATATTTTATTTTTTACTAAAATACTTATATTTTTACTTTTAGTGGGATGGTTCAGTGGTACAATGGATAGAGCATTGCACTTGGAAGCAATAAGACCTATCAAATCTTGCCTCATACACTTAGCTGGGGGATTTCTGGGTAAATAACTCTCAACCGCAATTTCTTCATCTGTAAAATGATAATTATAATAGCACCTACTTCAAAGGGCTATAGGGAGGGGGTGGCTGAGTGGTGCAGTGAATAGAGCACCAGCCCTGGAGTCAGGAGAACCTGAGTTCAAATCTGTCCTCAGGCACTTGACACACTTACTAGCTGTGTGACTTTGGGCAAGTCACTTAACCCCAATTGCCCTCCAAAAAGCAAAAAAAAAGAAAAAGGAAAAAGAAGGATGAATTAAATAAGATATGCAAAGCACTTTACAAATATTAAGAGTGCTATATAAACAGTTTTTCAAATAATTTTATTCTGTGACACTTGAATGGAACATGGACTCTCAGCAGCTTAAAGAATACTGTAATATACTATAAAGGAAAAAATGGTAGCTTGATTTTGTAGGATAAAGAATAAATAGAGGTGTGCTATAAGTGGAGAGATTGGTGAAGCTTCAGTAGAGATCCATTCTGCAGATATAGGAAGAATGCCAAGTTTCTCAGACCTGTTTGTCTAAAGCAACTGACATTGAATATAATAATAGTAGTGGTTTGTCATTGTTTCTAATTGTTCTGGCTTTAGATCTAGGGGCTTGGTCAGCTATACATAAAGTTGATTGTTGTTTCATCTATGGTAGATGTAAGAAGAAAGACATTTGTGACTACAGATTTCCCCTGTAATGTAATTAAAATTGACTAATTAGTTGGTTTACATATCTGATTCAGATAAAATTTTCCATGGGGAAGGTGATGATAATATATTATTTGTACATTACTTTGTATATTCCAAAGCAGTTTGATATCCTTTGTATTATTTTATCCTCTATCAGTAATATAATCATAATTTTGGAGTGGGTTTTATTGTTGTGTGTTTTTTTAAGAGCAGAACAGGACCTTAGACTTTGTCTAATCCATTTCTCTCATTTTACTGTTAGGAAAACTGAAACTGACTTGCTGAAAGAGATAGAGAGAGACAGAGAGAGAGTGACAGATGGAAGGCAGTTGTGATATAGTATATTTTATGAAAGAGAAAACATTTAAAACTGTATACCTGCTTCATGGCAGAGTTGATACTGGAATTGTAGTCATCTTATTTCACTCTCCTTTAGACTCTTAGGATATATTCTTAGAACTCTTGTCTCTTCATTTCTCAACCTTTACCTGCAGCGACTCCAACCCTGGGCAATCCACCAGCAAGGCTCTGCCCTCCTGCAAACCAGCAGACCCCTAATCAAGCGAGCAGTCTGTGTAGCACATCAAGGCTCCACCCCAGAAAATCTACCCCTAGTACAAGTCACCAGCCAAACTTTTACTTCATTGATGACTGGTAGTGAAGTCTCACCCCAGGGCTGGCCAACAGTAAAACCCCACCCCTGGGGCTTACCAGCAGAGACTCTATTTCTGTAGCAACCCAGTAGCAGGTTCCCAGCCCTGGGGCTGACCAGCAACAAGATTCCTCCTCCAGGGCAAGCCACCAGAAAGACTGTTACCATAGTAACCCAGAGGCAAGGCCCCACCCCTGGATCAGACTAGCTGCTAAACCCCACATCCAGGGGAGGCCAACAGGGAGGCCCTCCCCCAGTACCAGTCAGAAGGGCAGCCTACCCTCCAGTCCTGAAACCCAGAGTCCCAGCACAGAAGAACTCGGGATAGTGCAAGAGCCCAGGTCTCACATAAAAACATCAGGTCACACAAAAAGAGCCAGAAAAAAGTGAGCAAATGTCAAAAAAGATCTTGACTATAGACAGGGAAGATCAAAGCATAAAATTAGAGGAGGACAATAGTGTCAAAATGGCTACATATGAAACTTCAAAGAAAAGTGTAATTTTATCTCAGGTCCAAAAACGAATTCCTGGAAGAGCTTTAAAGGGATTTTTAAAAGTGAATTAGAGGAGCAAAAGAAAAATTGGGAAAAGAAATGAGTAATGTAAGTGAATCATGGCAAAAGAGTCACTAGCATGGGAAAATAGATACAAAAATTTACCTAGGAAAATAACTCCCTAAAATATTAGAATTGGCTAAATGGAAAATGAAGTCCAAAAGCTCACTAAAGAAAATAATTCCTTAAAAATTAGAATTGAACAAATGGAAACTAATGACTCTATGAGACATTTAAAAATGTGACAAAACAAAATTAAAAAGTAAAAAAAAATAGAAGAAAATGTGAAATTTCTCATTAGAAAAACAACTGATCTAGAAAATATATCCAGAACCAATAATATAAGAATTATTGGACCACCTGTGATAAAAAAAGAAAAAGTCTGGACAACGTCATTTGAAATTATCAAAGAAAACTGCCCAGATATTTTAGAACCATAGGACAAAACAGAAATGGAAAAAAAATCCACTGATCATTATCCGAAAAAGATCCCAAAATGAAACCTTCCAGAAATATCATAGCCAAATTCCAGAACTTGCAGATGAAGGAGGAAGTATTGCAAGCACCCAAAAAGAAACAATGCAACAATCATGGAGGTATGGTCAGGATTGCACAGGATTTGGCAGCTCCCACATTAAAGAACTGGAGGACTTGGAATATGATATACTGGAAGGCAAAGGAGTTAGTATTATAACCAAGAATCACTTACCCAGCAAAGTTAAAAATAATCTTTCGGAGAAAAAAATGGATATTTAACAAAATAAAGGATTCTCAAGCATTTCTAATTAAAAGACCACAACTGAATAAAAACAAAAAAATTGGCTTCCAAATAGAAGATTCAAGGGAACATAGAAAGGTAAAAAAAGAAGCAAGAAAGAGAAAGCATAAGAAATTCAGTAAGATTAAATTGTTTATTTCCATATAGCAAGATAATATTTTAACTTTTAATTGAAAGATAAATTAGAAGGCATATATGTAGACAGAGGGTGTGGATATAAGATAACTCTGATGGAATGATACTCCCAAAAACAAAGAAAATTGCACTGGAAGAAGGGGGGAGATTGAATGGTATAATTTATTCCACATAAAAGAGTCATGAAAATGCTATTATAATGGAGGGGGAGATGGTGGAGGATGGGCAAAGCTTCAACCTTACTCTCATCAAAGTTGGCACAGAGGGAATAACATACACAGTCCATTGGTTATGAAAATCTGTCTTACCTTATGAGGAAGTAAAAAGGGAGAATAAAAGGGAGGGGGACTGATAAAGGGGAAGGCATATTGGGGAAGGCAGTGATCACAGAGAGAGAAATAGATAAGTGAAAAAAACATGGAGGGAAACAGTTATAACTATTAGCTTGAATGGAGTGAATTCACCCATAAAATGAAAGCAGATAGTAGAATGGATTAAAAACCAGAATCCTACAGTACATTGTTTTTTTAAAAAAAACAACACACATTTGAAGCAAAGAAATACAGAGTAAAGGCTAGAGCAGAATCTGTTATGCTTCAACTGAAGCAAAGAAAGCAGTGGTTGGGGTGTATAGGTGGTGCAGTGAACAGAGCACTGGCCCTAGAGTCAGGAAGGCCTGACTTCAAATCCAGCCTTAGACACTTAACACTTACTAGCTGGGTGATATTGGGCAAATCACTTAACCCCAATTGCCCTGCCTTCCCCCCTCCAAAAAAAGCAAACAGACAAACAAACAGGGGTAGCAATCATGATCTCGAAGCAAAAGCAAAAACATATCTAATTAAAAGAGAGAAGGATATTATATCTTGCTGAAAATTACCATAGACAATGAAGTCATATCAATACTAAACATATATGAGACCAAATGTTATAGCATCTAAATTTTTGAAGAAGTTGAATAAGTTACAGGAGGAAATAGATAATTAAGCAATATTAGTGGGGAACTTAAACTTTTCTCTCTCAGAACTGGATAAATCTAACCAAAAAATAAATAAGAAAGAAGTTAAGAAGGTGAATAAAATTCTGGAAAAGTTAGATAAAGTTAGATAGCTTGGGGCAGCTAGGTCCAGACCAGATAGCATTTATACCAGAAATACAGGGCTGGTTCAATATTAGGAAAACTATCAGCATAATTGACCATGTCAATAACAATTATATTAGTAGGGGACCACTATACCAATAGAAACCATATTATTATCTCAATAGATGAAGAAAAAAGCATTTGATAAAATACAGCACACATTAACATTAAAAAAAAAAGACTAGAGAGCATAGGAATAAATGATACTTGTCTTAAAATAAGTAATATTTACCTAAAACCTTTAGCAAGCATTATCTGAAATGGGGAATAAACTAGAAGCCTCCCCAGTACAATCAGAGTGAAGCAAGAATGACCATTATCACCTCTATTTTTAATATTGTATAAAATGTTAACTTTAGCAATAAGAGAAGAAAAAAATTAAAGGAATTAGAACAGGCAACGAGGAAACAAAACTATCATTCTTTGCAGATGATATGTTATTATACTTAGAAAATCTGAGAGAATCAACTAACAACATATTTGAAATTATTAACAACTTTAGCCGAGTTGCAGGATACAAAATAAACCCACATAAATCATCAGCATTTCTATATATTACCAATAAAGTTCAGCAGCAAGAGATAGAAAGAAAAATTCCATTTAAAATAACTATAGACAATATAAAATACTTGGGCGTCTACCTGCCAAGACAATCCCAGGAACTATATGAACATAACTTTAAAACACTTTTTCCACAAAAAATCAGATCTAAACAATTGGAAAAATATTAATTGCTCATGGGTAGGCTGAGCCTATATAATAAAAATGACAGTTATAGTTAAATTAATCTATTCAGTTCCATCCTCATTACCAAATGTAGCCCCAATTCAATATTCACAGCACGGACAGCCACTGTAAATATTGCCAGCATAGTGCTCAGTTGCAAAATATAGCAGACTCTCCATATATAAGACAGAAGCAAAACATTTATTCAGACACCAGGAAACTGAATACCAAAACCAGTAAGTTGATTCCATCATAGTAGCAAAGAAGTTAATAAGCTATAACAGCACAGAGAGTCACAGCATCCTTTAGCCTTCCCACAAACCAACATTTACTCACAAGCCTGTCTCCTTCAGGTGTATCCTCTCCTCCCTCCAGTCTCTTAACTACTCTGACTTCCAGCTTCCTGTGGACTCTGCTCTACTCTCCAGCAGACTCCTCCCACTACAGGTCCCATGTGATTGCATTCAGCCTATTAGGGGGGAGGATATATCTTCAAAGCAGGGAAGGTCTTCAAATTCCCCTAGGCTTATTAAGGGCTAGGGAAGATCTTCAAATTCCCATTACCATTACACATAGCAATAAAACTGTCAAAAAAAAATTTTATAGAGCTAGAAAAAAATAATTCATCTGGAAGAACAAAAACTCAAGGATATCAAGGGAATCAGTGGGAAAAAATGTGAAAGAAGGTGGTCTAGCTATACCAAATCTCAAACTGTATTATAAAGCAGTAATTAACAAAACAATCTGGTATTGGCTAAGAAATACAGTGGTAGATCAGTGGAATAGATTAGGTAAAAATTATATTATAGTAAATTGCCATAGTAATCCAGTATATGAGAAAACGAAAAGTATGTGAGTGTGTGTGTATGTGTGTGTGTAGTAATATAGTATATGAGAAAACAAAAGCTCTTTATTTGACAAAAACTGCTGGGAAAGCTGGAAAACAGTACGGCAGAAAGTATGGATACCAAGATAAGGTCAAAATGGGTACATGATTTACACATAAAGGGGGATACCATTAAACAAATTAAGAGAGCATGGAATAGTTTATATCTGTCAGATTTATGGATGAGGGAGGAAATTAGAACCAAAGAAGATATAGAGAGTATTAAAAATATAAAATATGTAATTTTAATTACATAAAAGATTTTTGCACAAACAAAACCAGTGCAACCAAAATTATAAGGAAAACAGAAAACTAGGGGGAAATTTCTTTGATAAAGATCCCATTTCTTTTTTTAAATTTTATTTTCTTTTAGTTTACAACATTCAGTTCCACAATCCCTTGAGTTTCAAATTTTCTCCCCCTACCTCTCATCCCCCCTCCTCCCCATAGCAGCATACAAATATAGGATCTGTAAATATCTTCACATTAAACATTAGTGAAGTTATAAAGAAGGATTATAACCAATGAAGTGAACAATGAGAAAGAAGAAACAAAACAAAACAAAAAAAGAGGGGAAGTAGTTTGCTTCAATCTGCATTCAGACTCTAGTTCTTTCTCTGACTGTAGATATCCCTTTCCATCATGAGTCTTTTGGAGTTGTCTTCTAACCTTGCATTTCTGAGAGGAGCCCAGTCTACCAAAGTTAGTCATCACAGATATGATGTGTCTGGAATTGTGCACAAAGTTCTCCTGGTTCTGCTCCCCTCACTCAGCATCAGTTTAAATAAGTCTCTCCAGGTCATTATGAAATCCGTCTGCTCCTCATTTCTTATAGCACAATAGTATTCATATTGTGAATTACATTCATATACCACAACTTGTTTAGCCATTCCCCTACTGACAGCATCCCCTTGATTTCCAATTCTTTGCTGCTATAAAAAGAGCTGCTATAAATATTTTTGTACATAATGGGTCCTTTTTCCCACTTCTTTGATCTCATTGTGATACAGCCCTAGAAGTGGTATTGCTGGGTCAAAGGGTATGCACTTTTTTATAACCCTTTGGGCATAGTTCCAGATTGCCCTCCAGAATGGTTGAATCAGTTTACAACTCCACCAATCAATGCATTAAATGTTCCAATTTTTCCATATCCTCTCCAGCATTTATCATTTTTCTGTTTTGTCATTTTAGCCAATCTGACAGGTGAGATGTGGTACCTCAGAGTTATTTTGATTTGCATTTCTCTAATCAATAGTGATTTTGAGCATTTTTTCATATGCTTATAGATATCTTTAATTTCTTCTGCTGAAAACTCCCTGTTCATATCCTTTTACCATTTATCAATTGGGAAATGACTTGTATTCTTATGGATTTGAATCAGTTCTCTATATATTTTAGAAATAATTTCTTAAATATATAGAGAACTGAGCCAAATTTCTAAAAATATGTCATTCCCCAATTAATGAGAATATAAACAGCCAGTTTTCAGACAAAGAAATCAAAGCTATCTATAGTCATATTAAAAAATCATCTAAATCTTTATTGATTAGAGAAATGCAAATTAAAAGAATTCTGAGGTACCATCTCACACCTATCAGATTGACTAATATGACAAAAAAAGGAAAATGTTGAATGTTGGAGGGGATTTGGGAAAACTGGGACACTAATGCATTGTTGATGAAGTTGTGAACTGATCCAACCATTCTAGAGAGCTTTTGGAACTATGCCCAGAGGGCTATGTAACTATGTAACCTTTGATCTAGCAATCCCACTGCTAAGTCTATATCCCAAAGATACCTCAAAAAAGGGAAGAGGTAGTATTTGTACAAAAATATTTATGGCAATTCTTTTTGTGCTGGCTAAGAATTGGACATCAAAGGGATGCCCATCAATTGGGGATTGACTGAACAAGCTGTGGTATATGATTATAATGGAATATTATTGTGCTATAAGAAATATCAAGCAGGATGACTTTAAAAATCTTGGAAAGGCTGTGGCTAGGTAGCGCAGTGAATAAAGCACCGGCCCTGGAGTCAGGAGGACCTGAGTTCAAATCTGGCCTCAGACACCTGACACAATTACTAGCCATGTGACTTTGGGCAAGTCAATTAACCCCAATTGCCCTCCAAAAAGCAAAACAAAAATCTTGGAAAAACTTACATGAACAGATGCATAGTGAAGTGAACAAAGCCAGGAAAATGTTGTACATAGTAACAGAGATATTGTTTGATGAAGAACTGTGAGTGACTTAACTATTCTCAATGATACAGTGATCCAAGAACAGTTCTAAAGGACTAATTAATGAAGAATGCTATCTGTCTCCTGAGAAAGAAATAATATTGATTGAATACAGATTGAAGCATGCTATTTTTCACTTTCTTTTTCTTCTTTTATTCAAGGCTTCTTGTACAAAATGACCAGTATGGAAATGTTTTACATAATTGCACATTACATAATTATATAATGCAACCTATGTCTGATTGCTTACCATATCAGGGATGGAGTGGGGGAGGGAAGGAGGGAAGAATAGAATTTAGAACTAAAAACTTTTTTTAAAAATTGAAAAAAAATATGTTAACAGAAAATCGTTTGTGGGTGTGTGTAAAAAGTTATACTGGACTCTTGGTCCAGAGGACCAATATACATATATAGATATATATTGCTTTTTGGAGGGCAGTTGGGGTTAAGTGACTTGCCCAAGGTCACATGGCTAATAAGTGTTAAGTGTCTGAGGCTGGATTTGAATTCAGGTCCTCCTGACTTCAGGGCTGGTGTTTGACTCACTGCACCACCTAGCCGCCCCCCAATGTATTCTTGCTCTCTAAATTTGACCTTATTCTAGTACTGAAGGTACTACTTGGCTAATTCCCCTAGTGTTCCATTCAGCTCTTTGGTAAATCCACTGTGCTTTGTTTGCCTGGAATGGAAATAAGGAAGCTCCAATCCATAGACTAGATACAGTTTCAACTTAATTTCATCCAATCTTTGTGCAGTCCCAATAGGTGATGTTTTTGACTGAGGCTGGTTTGCTTCTCCTTAGGCATCCTTGTGTCCCTTCCCTGCTGCCCCGCCAGGCTTACCATATTAATGGTAAGCTTAGATGTACTTCTTACACCCCACTGTAGCTCAGAATTCTTAAGCTCAAGAGATCTACCAGCCTCAGCCTCTCCAGTACCTGGGATTAAAATCATGGGCCACTATGCCTGGCTGAAACTTCCACTTATATCTAGGGTCGTAAAGTATAATGTGAATGTATACTGAAAGAGTGAAATTTGCAAATGTGACACTATTTTTTTTTCTTTTTGGAGGGCAATTGGGATTAAGTAACTTGCCCAAGGTTACATGACTAGTATTTTTGTGTGGGTGTTAAGTGTCTGAGGCCAGAACCGAACTCAGGTCCTCCTGACTCAGGGCCGACGCTCTACTCACTGCGCCACCTAGCCACCCACACTATTTTTCTTAATATCTCCAATAGTAGGTGGTGAATAAATGCTCGTTTATCAATAATAAAAAAAATTTCTGTGTATCACTGTTTCTCCTCCTACCATCTATATGGCTAACCCATCTTTATCTGTGTATCTCTTTCTCCATTTATGGTTAAATCTCTATATTAAATTTGTACAAATACCTCCATGTGGCTCTTTTCTTCACCTTTGCGTCTTTTTGGGGGGAGGGGCTTCTTTCTCCTCCTCATTCAACAAATTGTTCTGTGTGCTAACAATACCACTTTAAAAATAAATAACATGGGGTGGCTAGGTGTCGCAGTGAATAGAGCACCGGCCCTGGAGTCAGGAGGACCTAAGTTCAAATCCATATTCAGACACTTAACACACACACACACACACACATGCACAAATGTAGCCATGTGACCTTGGGCAAGTCACTCAACCCCAATTGCCTTCCCTCCCCCCTTAAAATAAATAGCACAAAATTCTGCATTATTGTTAAACCTGATATGTCAGCAGAAGTATACAATTATAAATATAATCCACATTATTCACTTAGCATCATTATCACCTTCAGCTTTCTTTGCCTTTTCTATTTGGACATCTCCATTTTCTAAGATTGTTCCTGTCTTTACTAGTATCAGCCTTTCCTTTTTCCCTCAGATAACTTCTTGCCCTTCCTTAAAGATGTCTTTTTGTGTCTGGGTTCTCTTGTTGGAGGGGCCAGGTTAGCAGATAACCATTTCCTTTGTGATTCATTCCTAACTCTGTGTGTTTTTTTAGAAATTTAGTGTATTTATTGAATTTCATATTTTGATCTTTTAAAAGTATTTTATTTTTTATTATCCTGTACTTGACAAACATCGATTAACATGAACATTTCCTTCGGAAGAGGATTGTAATGAAACTAGGAATCTCAATTAGAAGCCACTCACTTTTTGAAAAGAGCACATGATAAATTCAACATGTTAATTTTAAAGCTGTTCTGCTTGTCTGTATCTCCCCCCCAAAGTCCTCTTGTTATCTTCTGTGTTTCTTTAAATGCTTCAGTGACCTTCTTTTCTTTTTTTGACATCATTATCATTCGTGACCTCCTTCCCCCAAAGAAAAATTTCTTTTGAATTTAAAAAGAAAAAAATTCTCCACTATGAAAAATAAGCACAGTAATGCAAAACAAATCCACATAATGACCATATCAGAAAATGTGTCTTATTTTTCATCCTTCATTCATTGCCTTTCCGTTAGGAAGTGGTTACTATGCTTCATCTTTAATCCTACAAAGTCATAGTAGGCTTTTGCTTTAATCAAAGTTCTTAAGTCTTTCAATATAATTTTTCTTTTCTTCCTTTTTTTTTTTGGAGGGCAGTTGGGGTTAAGTGACTTGCCCAAGGTCACATGGCTAGTTTTAGTGTTAAGTGTCTGAGTCTGGACTTGAACTCAGGTTCTCCTGACTCCAAGGCCGGTGCTCTATTCACTGCGCTACCTAGCTGCCCCCAATATAATTTTTCATTAATGTTATAATTATGATATAAATTGTGTTTCTGGTTCTGCTCACTTTGATCCATATCCGTTCATACATATTTTCCCATGTTTCTCTGAATTCCTCTCCTTTGTCATTTCTGATCGTTCAAAAATAGCGTATTACATTCATATACCATAATTTGTCCAATCTGCTATTCATTTTAAAAGTGGAACGAGGGAAAGCTTTGCATATTGACCCTCACAACTCAATTCTCAGATTCTTAAATTAAGTAGCTTTTTACTTTATGTGGCCCATGAAGGATTTCACCTTCCCACCCACACAACAGTGTTCTTTCATAAATAAATTCTAATAAAGGAATTTACATTTCTGCTCCAGAAGTATCTCAGCTGTAGCTTCGGAAACCAGAAACATTGTGGCTCAGGATAAAAAACCATGGATAATGATAATTGGGTCTACATATGATGATAGCAAGAATATGAAACTTGGCTCTATATAGGGAAAGACAGTGTATGCATAAATCAGGGCTCGGTGGTGCATAACTCTGCTTTCCTTCCTTATATGAAGTTAGAAAAGTAGTGCTGAGTTAAGAGAAAAGTCCGTGTGGGAGGTCGTGTCCCAAAATGCTAACCTTCATAACAGATTTTGCTTATGCAGCTGAACTAGCTATCGTTGAAATATGTAGGCCAGCATTACAGTTGTAGTCAACTCTCAATTACCTGCATTAATCAAAGGCTCTGGCTAACAACCGCAAAATCACATTGTGGAAGTTAGAAATACATTTCCACTTTTTGTTTTATGTAGGAAATTTATCTTTCACAGTAAGATTTTCTTAGACTAATATTAATAAAGAGGTATCATGCCCCCAGTACTCTCTGACTTGTGAGTACTACTGAATGGCAGGAAGAAGCAGACCCCTGAACTAAAGAATCCATCATTCAGGTAATGTGAGCAGTGACTTAACAATGATAAGCAGATCCTCTGAGAACAATGCTCCTTTGAACAGAGTTGGCATGGACCCGAAGGCATGGGGGTCTAGGGAAGATTAGGTCTCCTTGGCACTGGGTTAAAGTCAGTGGAAGTTGGGAAACAAGTAGCAATGGTTTTTGTTGCCTCACATAAAGAACTCTCTAAATAGTCTTGGAAAGAGTACTGGAGTTAGACTGAAGAAGATCAGGATTTGAATCCTGTCTCAGAATCCTGACTCAGGGACTATACATCCATCATTAACTTGTTCATTTTGAGCCTCAATTTCCTCTTCAGCTGTAAGGAGGATAAAAATGCCCTCATACAGGTTCTTATCTCCTGGGGTGGTTTGAAGATGAATGAGATCACAGAATTTAGAACTGGAAGGAATCTCAGTGGTTGTCTAGTACAGAAGATAATGTCTGTAAAATACTTTGCAAAAACCTTAAAGTATTATATAAAAGGAAACGTCTTTTTTGTCAGAGGTAGTAGTTGCGGCTCATGGTGATGGTATTTATTGCGGGTGGATGGCTTAGCTGAGAAAAGGGCTACATTTCAGAGATTGGACCTGGGAATGAATGGGGAGCCCTTTCCTAAGGGTCCTGGCATTTTTGGTTTTCACCATAAGACGCAAGAGAGCATTCACAATACCAGGAAACTAAATAGGGAAGGGAGGGTGGGAATGACATTAAGGTACATCAGGGAAGGAATCCTTGTTCTTGAATGCATCTCTGCACCTAGGGTATTATTTCTGTTTTGGGCAATAAAACTTCTGAGGGTGTATTGTGTAGATAAAATAATTCTCTTTATTGAGCTGGAACTGTGTGTTCAGAAGAATCTACCTTGCGGCACAGTTTTATTAGGTATATTTCCTGTGTTTAACTGTATGATAGCATTTTGGTAGCACATCCAGAAGAGGAGAGGTGTGGTAACACTGTCATAGGGAATAATTAAGGTTTTTACTAAAATTCTTGCCATCGGCTGATTCATTAGTGTCAATTTACCTTCTTTAAGGCCATGAGCTTTTTTGTGGTTGCATGCATATTTTATTTGGTGCAAGGCAATGGTTTGCATGAGGAATAACTGATGCATATGGTTGGAATGCTTTCAGTAAAGTTATTGGTAAATCATACCACACTTTATCATAATACCCCTCCTCAGCTGAAAGGGCAGAGGTCTTAAGTAAAAAATTATTTTTTACTTAAAATTTATCTTGAGGGTCTAAGGAAATCCCTTAGGCATACATTTTACCTGGATAAGATAAAGAGCTAGCCAGCTTGGGTTCAAATCCTGCTTGTGACATGGATCAGCTGTGTGACTCTGGACAGATCTCTTAACCTCTCAGGACTGTAAATTATTGAGAAGGTGCCAATGCTACAATGATGAAATTATAGATTTAGTCTAAAAAAATAAAAATAAACGTCACAAGAGAACACTCTAGATGGAATGCTAGAGTCTTACCAGTGAATAGAGCTGCTAGACTTGGGAGTCAGGAAGACCAGAGTTCAAATCTAGCATTAGACACTGATCAGCTGTGTGACCCTGGGTGAGTCACAACTTCTGTCTGCCACAATTTCCTCAAGTGTAGAATAGGGATAATAATAGCACCTACCTCGCAAGGTTATAGTGAGGATTAAATGAGAATATTCATAAAGCGCTCAGTACCTGATACCTAGTAGGCGCTTTTCTTCCTTCCTTACTGTATTGATTATATTGATGCCTTTACCAGTATTTAATTTTGTTTTAAGCATTCAGTCTTAGGTCCATGCCTTAACTCCAACTCAGGGATATATTCCTGTGCAATTATTTTAATGAAAATTAGAGTTCCCTCCCCCCCCCCCTTCCCATTGTATTGTCTTTAAGGATCACAGCTTATTTTTAAAAAACAACAACAAAAAAAAAGGAAAAAAAACTCCAAGCACTTTTATCCCCCAGCAGAAATTCCTTTCTGTCATAGTCTATGTAACGTGAATCCTATAAGGCTCTGGTCCACATTTGCATGGCAAAAAGAAATCCTTTCTTTGCTGACAGAGCGTTGGATTGGTCAGTATCTTTCTTTGAACTTCTTAAGCTTACTTAAACATTCTTTAGAAATAAATCCCTTTGAAGAATTCTGTAGAATTCCAAGCCAGAACCTTGCCTGACTGTTGGCCTCTGAGAACCTCCAGCTCCCTGTCAGTAATCTAGAAGAATCTCTTTGGAGGAACAAACAGCAACAGAACACATGTGTACCCCATTAAAAGTAGTTATATTTGTGGCTTTTTAAAATCAGACACTATTTAAGAGACATTCCTTTTAGGAAGCTTAGTGGCTAATTACTGATTAGCCCCATGTTTTAAAGAAACAAAAGCACACCAAAAATAATTTTCTTTTATGACATTCTAGAAGAAATATTGGTTGTTGTTTTTTTTTTAACACATATTGGAATGGAGCCCCAGGTGTGAAACAGTTTTTCAAGAAGACAGATTCCCTAATGGTGCCCTCTATAGCTCTAGCTCTAATTTTAAACATTCTTTTAACATAATAGGGGTAAATTTAACTCCTTCATTCATTCATCAAGCATTTATTTTAAGCGCCTACTATGTATCAGGCACTTTGCCAGGGAGATACAGAACCAAAAAAAGAAATGGTCCCTATCCTTTCTCGGCATAAAGAGTGGGGATCATAATAGCCACTCATGAGCTCAATCCTACCATTGAGAAGAATGGAAGCTTTAACCAGGTCTGTTTCTGACCTGGAATAGTTCACCCCTCCTTAGGCAACCTGATGGTTCCCTCTTCCAGGGCCACCCCCCACCTCATATTGGTGCCAGACCCCGTATTGATATCTGTTCAGCTTTAGCCTACCTTAGCTCAGTATTCCTGAACTTAGCTGATCCATCAGCCTTAGTTTCTCCAGTAGCAGAGAATTACAGACATATGCTACCCTACAGGCTCTGCTACAGCTTTAAAAAAAATGTTTTCCCTCTAGACTTCTAAAATTTTTTCTTTCTTTCTTTCATAGTAATACCAGTGACCATCCAAGTAATATATTACCTTGGATTTAACACATTTACTGAAGAGAGCTCAAGGATAATTTTTCTTTTTTTTTCCTTTTTGGAGGGGGGAGGACAGAGCAATCAGGTTAAGTGACTTGCCCAAGGTCACACAGCTAGTAAGTGTTAAGTGTCTGAGACTAGATTTGAACTCAGGTCCTCCTGACTTCAGGACCGGTGCTCTATTTGCTGCTCCATCTAGCCATCCCTTCTAATTTTTCTTTACAAATATTTTTTGGGAAAAATTTTTCCCGAATAACATACAAATATATTGGCATAGTTTAAGCAGTTAAAGTAATAACACATTTACGTTGTGCTTTAAGGTCTAAAAAGCATCTTCCCTTATAACAACTTCATGAAGTAGGAAATATGAGCAGTACAGATGGAAAAACTGAGGCACAGAGAGATTTAGTGACTTGCCCAGAGGCCACAAGCTAATAAATGGTAGAACTGGGAGTTGAAATATGTACAAGTTACATGCCTCCCTGCCTTGCTGTGACACTGAATACAGGCTGCCTCTGACATACCTAGATCCCTTTAGGACAGGGGTGGCAGAGAAGCTTTAAGAGTTTCTTGGGATTTCCTTCCCTTTCTCCCTTGTCACTCAGACCCCACCACAGGTGCCATCCAAGATTTGTTGTCCAATTGTTTTTCAGTAGTGTCTGATTTTTCCTGATTCCCAGCCCAGTGCTCTATCCACTATTCCGCTAGCCACCTTGTTATATCAGGAGGAGTGCTGGTAAAGAAGAAAATGAAAGAGGTTAAAAGTAAAAACCATGAAGCTACCTAAGATATGTTCTGTCCGATAATGTCCCAGATCCCTGGCCTATTTCCTCACTCACAAAACAAAATAGCTTTACCATTTGGTTCATAGGATACCTCTCCTTTATCATACTTCCTTGTTGCCATCTCCAACTGAATGAATGCATATTAAGGACACAGTGCATCCAAGCTAAAGTACTTCCCCTCATTACAGATGATGAACGAGACATTTAATGATAGATTAAGTTGTTATTCAGTCGTTTCAGTCATGTCTGACTCTTTTGTGACCCCATTTGGGTTTTCTTGGCAAAGATTTTGCAGAAGTTTGCCATTTTCTTCTCCAGTTGCATTTACAGATGAGGAAACTGAGTTAAACAGGGTTAAATTGTTTGCCCAGGGTAACACAGCTACTAAGTGTCGGGCCAGATTTGAACTCAAGAAGATGAGTCTTCCTAGCTCCAAGCCAGTGGCTCTATCCACTTCACCACCTAGCTGCCCTAAAGATGGATTATGGTCCTTTTTTAATTGTTGTTTGTTCTTCCTTATGGAAGAGGACCAATGACATCAAAAGGGAGATGTTTTTATTTGCAAGTGAATTGGATTTAAGTGAGGCAGAGCTGTGCAAAGTCCATCAGTCTCACTCTCTTCTCCAGTCAGTGGAGCCTAGTGGCAAGTCATCCATAAGGACAACTGGAGATAACCCCAGATGTAGAGGGAAACCGCGGAATTTTTATTTTTATTTTTTGCTTTTTGGAGGGGGGAAGGCAGGGCAGTTGGAGTTAAGTGACTTGGAGTTGTGACTTAAGGTCACAAGGCTAGTAAGTGTTAAGTGTCTGAGGCCAGATTTGAACTCAGGTCTTCCTGACTCCAGGGCTGGTGCTTTCTCCATTCACTGTGCCACCTAGCCGCTCCAGTGGACCTTGGACTTTTAAGCTAAGGTCTTTCCCAGGTCTCAGTTTGTCTGAGGCAATACCCATTCAGTGGTTTATGGGTGGGTAAGAAATGAGGCAAAAGATGACCTAGTTTGGTCCTTGTTTAATTGAATTATTGATATACAGAGTTACCTGGTTGTGTAGGTTCTTGCCCTGAAAGCACTTAGTCTATGTAGAAAGATATTTCTTTTAACATTGGTACATCGGTGAAATAATGTGGGGCTTTTTACCCATTCATGAAACAACAGAACTGGGAACAGAACCCAAGACTCCTGGCTCTAAACAGAATGGAATGCTTCACACCCTTTTATTTAACAGAAAAATTAAATCACTGTGAAACCACAGGCTGGAAATGCTCAACCAAACCACATATGCACACAAAAGAGCAAAGAAAACAACCTGGCTTCTTTCCATTCCCTCATCAGTAGGAGGCAACATGCTACAGTGGAGAAAGGATTATTGAAATAGGAGTCCCCAGTACTGGCGTCACATCCTAATCTCACCCCTCCATGTGTGTCCTTGGGCAAGTCACCCATTCTTTCTGGGCTTCAGTTTCCTCATCTGGAAAATGAGGGGATTAGACTAAGTGGTCTCTAAGGACATTTTCAACTCAAAAGCTATTATTCTCAACCTATGATCATTTCTCATCCTTATCTTTCATGAAGTATGGTTATTAAGGCATCTTGATCTTCTTCCCTACCTTTCAAATAAATGTCATTGTTCTCCGGTCCCAGAATGTCCCTTTAGTTCATCAAGTTCTTTTCAGTGCGTTGAACGTGGTAGGTGCTTAATACATATCAAATTGAATTTATTTAAGTCAAATTCATTGAATTTTCTCTAGAGAAGAGTGGTGAAAAGAGCACTTAACTGGGTACTAGAATCCCTGGATTTCAGTCTTGACTGTGCCACTTAGAAGCCATGTGACAGTAGGCAAATCCCTTAACTTGTCTGAATGCCATTTTCCCTATTTGGAAAATGGAGGTTGGAATGCTTGCACTACTTACCTCACAGGTTACTGTGAAGAAAGTACATTGTGAATTTTAAAGGGCTATACAAATAGTAGCTAGTCTTTCTCCCTTGGTTGTATTTGTTAAAACACTAAACAATTCCATCTAGGCTTGACCTCTTCTGCCTGTTGATCTCTCTGTCTCTACTTGCCTTGGCTGTCATCCATTCGTAGAGTGACAAGCAATGATACAGATACAATTTCACTGTGATTGTGCACTTATCTCCTGAATGTAGTTGTGGATTGAATTTTTATAGAAAGGAAATAGAGGCAATGGGCAGCTGTCTTTGCACCTTCAGAAAATGTCATTTTCTTGTTGCTCATATATGTTTTCTTCCTTGGGATCCTCCCCTCCAAAGTACATCTGTGTTGGCAGGTAGCAGATATGCTGACATTTGTGGTACAAACAAGATTTAGAGATGAAACACCAAAATGGATTGTCAATATTTTCCAACCTTATCTTCTGTAAAATACAGTACAAATTTTTAAATAACTATTTTTATCATCAGTTACATTCTGATGTTCGTTCCTCATATCTCTGTAAAACAACACACCACTGTCAAAATTTCTGAAAGGTAAAGCTTAGTTCATTTCTATTTGAGAAATATAATGAGTCCACATTTCTATTTATCACACACAAAAATTTTATAGTTCATTTCCTGTCATAAAAAGAATTCTTAGCTATATTACCCATCTTAAAATGAATTATTATAGCTTAATATGAAGAGTTATTCCAACAGATGGCTTTTATTATGACAATATATGATAGGAGTAGCTTTTCTCTGAAGGTCAGGACTAGCATTAGGGGATGGGAGAAGTAGGCAGCTGCTGAGGGTGCAGTAAGGGACAATTCTTAATGTTTATTTTTTTAAATTTCTTTATTTACTTTTAGTTGAAAACATTGAGTTCCATGATCCCTTGAGTTCCAAGTTATCTCGCCCTCTCTCTCCTCCCTCCTTTCACTACCATGCAACATGCAATCAAATATAGGTTCTACAAATACCTTCACATTGAACATTAGTCAAGTTGTAAAGAAGGATTATAACCAATGGAGTAAACAATGAGAAAGAAGGAATGAAACAAAACATAAAAGGGAGAGAGAGCAGGTAGTTTGCTTCAGTCTGCATTCAAACTCTGTAGTTCTTTCTCTGAATGTAGATATCCCTTTCCATCATGAGTCTTTTAGAGTTGTAGTCTAACCTTGCATTGCTGAGAGGAGCCCAGTCTATCGATGTTAGTCGTCACACACACATCATGTCTGTAATTGTGTACAAAGTTCTGGTTCTACTCCCCTCACTCAGCATCAGTTTATATAAGTCTCTCCTGGTTATTATGAAATCGTCTGCTCCTATTTCTTATAGCACAATAGTATTCCATTATATTCATATACCACAACTTGTTTAGCCCTTCCCCAAATGATGGCATCCCCTTGATTTCCAACTCTTTGCCACCACAAAAATAGTTGCTATAAATATTTTTGTGCATATGAGTCCTTTTGCCACTTCTGTGATCTCTTTGGGATAAAGCCTTGTCCCTTCCTTTTTTTTCTCCTTGTCCCTTCCTTTTTTCCCCTCACAAAGAACCATCCCATGTAGTAAATAATATTTTCTTAATAGTACTTCAGAAACAATAATGCATTACTTTTTCTTATCAGAAAATTCTCTTCTCCTACGCATTGTAATCAGCTAATCATAGTTGTCACAGAAAAGATACACAGAAAAAGAAATCATAGTGAGGTACAATTTTCAAACTTGACATAGAGCACATAAATATCTTATCTCGACAATTATTAAAGCTATATGTTGAGAGAAGCAGAACTTGAGAAAATCATGAGCACAAGCCAAGACTAATTAATAGCTTTATTTCTCTTGGAGCTCAGAGCAGTTGGTATTTCTCACATTAAGCACATTCCATAGAAGTACTTTAGACTTCTTTCCCTAACTCTTGGCTAATGAAGTAGCAGGGAGTTGACCTTTGGACAGTAGGAAAAGATGAAGCACTTTGGGCTCACTTCAATAAATTTTGTCAGATCTGTGATAGGAATGGGTGTAGTTGGAGGTCCCAGTAATTGGCATGGACCACAAAATGAATATATTTTTCCCTCTTTTGCATCAGCAAATGGAAGGATTTTCAGAACTTAATCATAACCATGCACTGATCCATCTTAAGGGGGGAAATATATTTAATTGATGGCCTTTGCCAATTACTATGCCTCCAATTACTTACCCCTTAATTTTCTTCTAATTGAACTTGATTACCTACCCAGCTCTGAGTCTGGGCTTGGTCTACAAATACTTATTTTTCTCCCCTGCTAAGGGGGAGATAAACACACAAAAAAGATAGTTCCTACAATAAAAATGGGCGTTTTTGTCTATGTTCTTTCCCCTGAGAATGATTCTCAATTCCGCATCACTAATCTAGGGTGCCTATGGACTACCTTTATATGATATCCATATTTATAACTATCTATCTCTATCCATCTCTCCATCTGTCTATTAATCTATATCTATCTATTTATCTATCTATGAAGCAGATCTATGAAGGGGAAAAAATTCCAGGCATATGGGACAGCCAGAAGATGGAGGTAATGGAGAGATGGAGTGTTTTGTGTAAGGAAGCCAGAGTCACTATCATAGGGCATATAGGAAGGAATAAAATATAAGAAGACTGGAAAAGCAGGAAAGGCAGTGAGGTTATGAAAAATGTAAAATCCGATGCCTGAGGTAATAAGGACCAGTGGAATTTGTTAAAGGGAAGAGGGTGGTGTGTATGTGACATTGTCAGACCTGTGCTTTAGGAAGGTCACTTTGATAGCTGAATGGAAGGTAGATTGTAGTGGGGAGAGACTTGAGGCAGGGAAAGCAGAGGGTTATTTCACAGTGCAGACATGAGGCAATGACAGTATGCTAGAGTGGTGGCATATCAGCATAGAGGGTAGCATAAAATTATAGATGTTAGGAAAGTAGAATTGATAGCATTTGGCAACAGATTGGATTTGAGGTTGAGAGACAGTGAAGACTTGAGGATGACACCTAGGTTTTGAGTCTGTATGACTGAGAGAATGGTGGTGTAATTAACAGTAATAAATTAATGAGAGGAGAATGTTTTTGGGAAAAGATAATGAGTTTGGTTTGGGATATGTTAAAGTTTTTAAGATGCCTTCAGGACGTAAGGTTCAAGATCTTCAGGAGGCAGTCAGAGATGTAAGACTAGGGGTCAAGAGAGAATTTAGTGTTAGATAAACAGATCTGAGAATTATCTACACAGAGATGATAATTAAATCCATTGGAGGATACTCACAATTACTAGGTATGACCTGGATGAAGACCCATCAAGTGGAACCAAGAAGGAGCAGACAGGTGGGGGAGAGCCAGGAGAGAGCGATGTCACAAAAACCTAGAGAGAAAGGGGTGTCATCATCAGTATTAAAAGCTGAGAGAGATCAAGAAGGATGAGGATTGAGAAAAGGTAATTACATTTGACAATTGAGAGATCACTGGTCATTTTGGAAAGAGATGTTTCAGTTGAATGATGAGTTTAGAAACCAAACTTAAGAACTTAAGAAGAGAGTGAGAGGAAAAATGGAGGCACTAAATATAGATGGCCTTTTCAAGGAATTTAGCCTTGAAAGGGGGGAGAAATATAGAATGATATTGAGGATGGATGGATCAAGTAAGGGTTTTTTGAAGATGACAGAAAAATGAGTGTATTTGTAAGCAAGAGGGAAACAGTAGACTGAGAGAAATTGAAGAGTAGTGAGAAAATAGGGATGATAGAGGGGACATTCTGCTGGGGAAGATGGGATAGAATGGGATCTATTATGTGTGTACATTATCTTGTCAAGAAAGTTCACTGCCATGTAAGACAACTCTGAGGAGTACATGGGGGGAAGGCAGACCACCAGAGAAATGAATAACTTGCCTATGGTCACACAGGCACCAAGTAGCAGAGCCAGGATTCAATAAATGCAGATCCTCTGATTCTATCTCTAGTACTCTTTCTATTACATTTTGAGGGGATTGGACTACATCAGAGATTCTTGACTCTGGTACTATGAATCCTATTGGCAGTCTGGTGAAGCCTATGGACCTCTTCATAGAATAATGTTTTCAAACCATAAAATAAATATGTAGGATTACAAGGAAATCAATTTTATTAAGATATAATTGTCAAACTATCTTATCTATCTATCTATCTATCTATCTATCTATCTATCTATCTATCTATCTATCTATC